>NC_088338.1:13234166-13562500 GCF_036884655.1 Musa acuminata AAA Group | reverse complement strand
AGACCTCCTTATTATCATTCACAATTGCTTAAAAATTAATAAAAATAATTTATTATTCATAATCTCTCTAATTTTATTTTTATTTTTATATCTTTCATTTTCTTTTCTTTCACACGGTCCTCGCCTATGTGCGTACTGTTACAAAAGTACCAACTGCCTTGCTCTCATCACCCATTATCACCGATCGTCGACTTTAATTTGTCCATGTGTTATTGATCTTTCATCGACGCCATCGATCTTACTCACCTACCATTGATCTTCCGTTGACGCTATCATCGACTTTACTGGCTATGGAAGAAGAGAAAGCTATTGTCGTCGATCACCAACCCTAGCTTGCCCATCGATCTTCCACCGATTGTATTATTGGCTTTGTTGACTATGAAAGAGGAGGAAGTCACTATCGTCTATTGTTGCCCTAAGCTTGCTTGTTTATCGTTAATCTTTCGTCGCCATCATCACTATTGTCATTTACTCTACAAAGAAGAGAAAGCTTAAGCCATCAATTGTGAGGCCTAATCTCTCCATCCATTGCCAATGTTTTGTTGACACTATTGTTAGCAATTCTACTATTTGAGAAAAAGAAGAAAAAAACAGAAAGAAAATGAGGATATTTAAATATATTTATTAATAAATAGTTTAGATATATTAAAATATTAAAAAAGAAAATTTAGATAGTAAACTAGGGATCATAAATAGTAATAAAATATTAAAATATTTTTGGGCCGGTTTGGTGAATCGACGGGTCGGCCCGATCCATTTGTGGATCCTTAAACCCCATCCAAAAACCCTAAGTTGTTCATCCGTAAGTTAACCCGGGTCGCAAGCGCTCTCTCCTTCGATCGATCATGGCGGCAGTGGGGGAGATCGGCGGATCCAAGAAGAGGAAGCGCGAGCCTTCAGCGGCGAAGGGAGGGGGGAAGCCCAAGTTGACGCAGCTTAAGAACGCTGCCTCCAAGCCGGCGAATCTCAAAACGCAAGGCTTCAAGAAGCAGCCCAAGGCGTTCGAGTTAAAACCGGGAAAGCCTACCAAATTCGGCGATGAGACCGCTGTACAGGCGAAGAAGGAGCCTAAGACCCCAAGGGAGAGGCGCTTGGCTGCTAAGGTTTGCTGCACTGCCGTCATATGCTTGCCTGATTTTGTTTGGGGCTTTTGGGTTTCTTTGTAGTACGATTAGAAGTTTGCAGATTGATTCATTTTTTTCTCGGTCTTTGTGCTTTATAAGATTGAATCGGACTGAGTAATCTTTGTATTTAATTGATTATTTATTTGATTTAGAGATCATTTTCTTGAACTTTTTGTAAGAGTACTGATGGACGAGATCTTCTCCTATTCCTCAATTCGATTGGCTTGACTGAATATTCTTGGAATTCAATTGTCTTTGACATAGACCCTTCGTTTGCTTGGTTCCTTTGGTGTAAGAGAAGGTTGGCAGACGAGAGAACTTGTATACTTGCATACTTCAATTTCTGTATGCAGCTATCTATATTTCTTTAAGATGGAGTGTAATTCCTGAAGGTTAATTGTCATGGAGAGGCTTCTAATCCTCATGGGGTACATGCATTATTAGTCTACTATTTAAAATGCTAACTTTAGTTTAATTTGCATTTAAACTGTGATGTCTGAGAATGTTCCCAGATTTTTGATACCGTTTGGTTTGTCCAGGAAATGGCAGAAACAAGGAAGAAGAAGAGGAAACCAAATTACAACCTTGAGAAAGTAAGCTTGATTTTAACTGCACAAACATCTTCTCTTCCTCTATTATACTGCAGCTTATGTTGAGTTGCCTAATGATTACATGATTTGTTCCAACAATGTCTTATTTGAATGGTTCTTGGAATAACTTTTTTGGTTGTTGTTGTTATTTTTCTTGTGTTTGTAGGTGTAAATAGCATAATCAAAACCAATAGTTTGATCCACTTGTTCTGTTTGTGTCCTAGTTTCAGCAGGATTTAGTAGCCTCAATTGTTTGGTTGAATTTTGTTTACTATGTCTCGTGGCATGTGCGATGTCAGCAAGGTGATGGTTCAGGGACATGATGCTGTGCCAGGATTTTTGTCGGCATATTAAATCTCTCGTGTGACAGACAAACACTTGTTCTATAATAAGACACATTGACGTTTGATCTATGTGTCACAGTTGATTTAGGCTTATGATGTGCAACACTTAGGATGAAATTGAGGGTTTAGTTATTTTTGGTATAAGAAGGGATAACATGGAAATGAAGGCAACCAACCATGTTTCCAGAAACTTAGGAATAGGGCAAAAGAAGAAGACCAAGAAGTATGTCAGTGGACACTGTCTTGAAAACCAAGGATTGTCCTTTTATGGAGAAAGGATTTGCTGAATGAAGTTGGTCTTTGCTGGTTGGTAAGTCCATGCACAACATGTGGTAATTGACATGACAATCCTTGGTGAAAACTTAATGCTAATACGCTACTGTACTAGTCTCCCGGGAGAGATGATTAGTGAAAACTTAATGCTAATAAACTACTGTACTAGTCTCCTGGGAGAGATGAGTAAGGAAGGCTCCGCCAACAAGAATGAACAACATTGATGGCAGCTAAGAACATAGAATGGAGAAGAAAAACCCATGTGTCATTGGTAGTACACTTAAGCCGTTAGTTCACTGGTACCAAGTTGCTCACCAATGTACATGTATTAGCTCTTAGCTTATAGCAAGCCAATATGCTTAAATTTATTGTGTAAAGTAATTTGGTGCAACACTTTTTGTTTTCTCAAACTATAGATTATGGCTTAAGAAACCCTTTGATTTCCATATAGTTAATTTCTGATCTTTTTCACCCTTTTGACATACAATATGCATATTTGAGTAATGCTTGAGATTTTTTTCTAAACCTTTTCTAAAGAAACTGCTAATAAGAGTTGAATTTGATGTTTTGCAGGAGCTTGCTTCATTGTGGGAAAAAATGAGATGTTACAACGTTGGCAAACAGGCGAGATCCGAGTAAGTGCTCAACTGTTTTATTGCTCTCCATTATCTCTCTGCTATTTACAGGGACAGTATTTCTTTAGGCTTGTAAGTGAAGCCTTACGTAAGATGAATGGGAAGTTTGTGGAGATTGCAGGCTCTCATGTTGCGGCACGTGTTCTTCAAGTGAGTTTATTTTCATACTTCTGACATTTTTCTTGTGAACAACAGACTTCTTTTATGTGTTCTCAATGTTAGATTTTGGAACCCTCAGGAGTTTTAGATGTTTAAAATTTTATACGACAAAGCATGTGATGGATATTATGCTTTTTCATTCTATTATTAACTTATTTAGTTCTTTTATGGTGTTTTACTATTTACCAGACGTGTGTCAAATATTGTACACAAGAAGAAAGAGATGCTGTTTTTGAGGCTCTTCGGCCTCATCTTCTTGCTCTTTCACGGAAAAAGTATGCAGTTCATTTAGTAAAGAAACTTTTAGATCATGGTAAGTCATATAACTTGTGAACTGGATATGTTTTATGGTAAAGCTAGATTTGAATTATGTGGATCTTTTCCATTGTTGAATGAGATTTCTTTTGTGTTCCTCAGCTAGCAAAAAACAACTAGAATGGTTCATATCCTCTCTACATGGGCATGTGACTTCTCTTCTGCGACATTCAGTTGGATCTGCAGGTTTGTAGGGTATCAAAAATTTAAGCATTCTAGTATATATTGTTATTTGATCATAATTTTGATTATGGAAAATGGACCTGCGGGCTATTCACAATCCAAATTTAATTATACTGTAACTGCATGAGGTGTAATTCAGAGGAATTCTTATCGAGGCATCTTGCCACAATTTTATTAATTTGAAGTTTATACATGTGTCTAGTTTAACAACTGATGCCCAAATTTAAGCCTTTGTGATTGCTCTATATTTATTTTGTCAAAAACAACCCTTCTCCTTCGCCCTCCTTCGGTAACCCCCCTTGTATATCTAGGAATTCTAAGGTTTAAAGCCTTAAGACTTGCCAATCCAATGAGTTGAGGTTGCTTAGACTTATAATAAGACTCGATAAAAGCTTTTATGAATAAGTGTATAGTTTATCACTATTATATGGTCTTGTTATGGACCTTGCCCATGATATTTGAGCTTAACTTATCTACTTATCTCCATGATTTTCTGCTGTGGTTAACTCGATGTTTTCTTAGGAAAGGCTATTTATATACATAATTCAGTTTCGGTTTAATTCAACAAGTCCTTTATATAGGAATACATATAACACATGCCGTTTTTAACGTAAATTAAGCTAAATTCTTTCTACGTAGATGCAAATTATATGATCATTTGACTGAATTGTTTAGGTTTACAACAATGGCCCCCACCTGCCACCAACACTGGCCCCCCTATGAAATAAAAAATTACTTGTTCTGTACCTTTTTATTTACTTTGTTCCATCCAAAAAGACCCTCAACAAATGAACAGTCATTTTGAGTGTTACACATCTTTTGATGAGGTTATTGTGCACTCTCTTTCTTTTTATCGCCAATATGTGTTGGCTTATTTTTTATAAAAGGATTTTTAGAGCTTTTGTATAACTGCTTATATTTTCAATATCTTTTTAACAAAATTTCTTGGTATCTTGTTTCTCCGTGTAGTCATTGACTATGTATTCCATTTGGCAAATGGATCCCAAAAGCAAATCCTTTTGATGGAGATGTACTCTACAGAGCTTCAATTATTTAAGGACCTGACCTTAACAAATTCAGGCAGGTAATTGGAACATAAGAGATTCTTTGGACTGCACTTGTCTTTGTATTTTCGGGTTATGAATGCATATTCTTTCCTCTTTTGCAATATGGAAATCATCTTTGGCCATACGAATTCTGAATCGTCCTCAATGAGGATGATATATTATGGCTAACGGATATGGACAAGAAAACTGTATGATTGTTTTTTTGCTTGGTTGTATTTTAAAATTGCTTTCTTTATTTTTCTTATTCTCCAATGTGGTTCTGACAAAACTGATGAGCATGTTGACTCATTGTTAGGAGATTATACCCGGGGAATTTGTATGAATTGTAATATATTTAGGGCTTATTTTATCTGAAACTTATAGACACCAACTTCATTAGTGGGAAGCAATATAAGGGCAATAAGGGAGAAATGGGAGTATAGTGTCCTAGGGATAGGCATGGAAACTTTTTTGCTTTTTTTTGTTAAATGTTGAACAAACGATATATGCATTATTGATTTTCAGTAGCTAGATACTCTTAAATAAATACTCAATAAAACTAAAGAATAGAACTACTAGCTAAGGAATTACGAAAAACTACCTGACTTCTCTCGGATTCGGTGTTGAACCACGTGGATAATTACCAAATTAAATCAGAATTCCTTGGACATTTAAACATGGTACAACTTGCATTAGCAATCCAACACGACATGGATAAATCTATATCAAACCTTTGAAAAATAGGAGTTGATATTACAAAAAAAATATTGTAATATATAATGTTGCACATGACAAAGGTTAATATTTGTTTATGTTGTTAGAATAGGCGATGCATGAAGACAACTATTATCCATAAACAAAATTATGCTTAATGGCATTGTATTTCAAGCATATAGTGAGGGTAAGAAGAACTTCTAAATGGAGCAATATGATTCTACTAGTTTCATATTTCAATAATTTGATGGTTAATACAGAAGGCATGTAAATAGTCTATCTAATCATATATCCATCTCTATGATAGTTAACGAACAAAATACTACCCTGAAATATCCTATGAGGCTAAAAGTATCCAATCTTTTCAATAATTATCTGTAAGTTTGGATACGTAATGGAAGTATGTGACTCATATTCAACAAGTATTTCCTGACAGATTTAAGAAAGCATTTAAGTGATGTGTTTGGTAGCTGCAGACTAAGTCATTAGATCTAGGTGCTGATGTGACCTGGAAAAGGATAGGATAAAGAAGGAATGCTTCCAAAGAGGTTAACCAAATTTCCTAACAAAAATCTGATCTTCTAATCAAAAGATAATACTTTGAGCCTATTCAGGGCTTCTAAAACAAATTCCAGTGGTGAAACATACCATGCAACCTTAAACACCCTACTGCGATATTTTTTATGCTTTTATATAATATAACGATTATGTTATTTATGTTAGCTGACATGGTTTTATAACACAACAATGTTTCTGTTGCCATCGACTTTTTATGTTATTTTCTTCTGATGTGTCCCATCTCATATCAGGCTGGTGGATATAATTTCTAAACTTGGACTACAAAAATCATCTGTGTTGCAACACATGATGTCTGTGATTCAGTCACTTTTGGAAAAAGGGATTGTTGATCATTCCATTATACACAAGGCCCTCATGGAGTTTTTCACAATTGCTGATAAGGTGATCTTTGTCATGTTTACCTACTGCATCTATATGTTGTATAGCTTTATGCTTTTTAAAACTTAAAGTTTGTGTCTATTTTTTGCATTTGAAGTCCTCTGCTGCAGACGTGATTCAACAATTATTACCTCTTCTTGTGCGAGAGTCAGCTTCTGCAGAGGAGAGTCCTTATTTCTCAGCTCCAGAGATGCAGAAAAAGAGGAAAATTAAAAACAAAAATGTGAAAGAACCACTTCTTGCTCGGATGATTCGCACAAGAGATGGTCTAAAGATCTGTATCCTCTGTGTCAAGCATGCAAGCGCAAAGGTGTGTAATAATGTTTGTGTGTTCAATTTTGTCTTCCCTTCAGCCAGTTAGTTGAGGTGCTTATTTACTATATACAATGCGATTTATGGTGCATTGCCTAATTGATCTCAGGTAATTCTCATGATAACTTGATGCATCTGTTGCTTTTATTTCTCGTAGTCATGCATATACTTGCCTTCTAATCACTAATTGAAGTGGCTTTTATCAATATGCTATCATTCTTGATCGGGCATGGAAATCTATGATTTGGTCTTCTAGATTACACAGCATATAATACCACAGGAATCAGCTTAGCTTCTTTATCCTATAAACTTGAGTATTTCTTTTGTTTGGAATGTTTTAACTTGATTCAATTTCACAGGAAAGAAAAAAGGTTATTAAAGGCATAAAGGGTCATGTCAGAAAGCTTTCACTTGATCAACTTGGGAGTCTTGTAAGCACTCTTTTCTCAACCCTCAAAATACATAAGCATCTGTATGAACTGTCTAAATTCAGTTTGACAATATGATGTTGCTCTCTAGCATTGCTTTCGTCCATCATATTTCTATTGTCCCTTGTTAACATTATTTTGATCAGACTTGCAAATTTTTTGGCTTTAAATATGTATTCTACAATTCTTCTGTTATCATAATATGTGCCAATGGCATGTCTTTTCTTGTTAGCAGCGGTTTCCAGTATGATCTACAGTCATTTTGTACATATTTGATCTGGAAACTTGTGACCTTTTTAGTTTTACAGTGATAGCTTGCCTTATCAAATATCAAGAATACTCCACTGCCTTCTGTTACAAATATTGAATAGTGGAGGAATTTGATCAGAAAGCTTCTGGTGACCTATCATATTCTGCTGTAATTCACTAATTTTCTGTACTCTTTTAGGGACCATTTGGAAACTCAGGGCTCTTTATATTTGCTTATTTGGAAACTTTTGGTGTTATTCATGGATTACATTGGTACATAAGATTTAGTGGACTGGCAACTAATAACTTGAGTCTATCCGAGTTTCTAAGCAATTAATCTATTGAGTTAGGTTATGACAATTTGTATGGAGTGGATTATGACATGTAGGAAATTGCTATCATGAATGGTGCAATGGGCATGCCTTGATGTGGAGTTACCATTGATGTTCTGTGTGTCCAAAAACCATTTTATATATGTTGTACATTGACGAGGAATCGTCTTTGGGAGCGACATATTATGAAACACTAATGGCTCCACATCGGGAGTTATTGATGGATTAAACCGGTATATAAAATTTGAGGTGTCCTAACGCTTTATTTGTGATTTTGAACAGTATATGAATTCAATTATATGGCATAATAAGTTTGTACTAATTTGGCAAAATTTTATTCCAGTTGCTAGTTTGTGTCCTTTCGGTAGTTGATGATACGAAGCTTGTAACAAAGGTCAGTGATTGCTCGTTTGATATTTGATGTTAAAATTTTGATTTTGACCTTCTGAAATTTGTTGAAAATTTTTTATATCATTTGTCAGATTGTAATACGGGAGATGCAAACAATGCTGAAGGAGCTGGTATTGGATAAGGTAGTTACTTTGTTCTGATCAATAGCTGACATTTTTTGAAGTGTTTCTTGATCCGATTCTTGCAACTAAGAGAAAAGAGATCTCATGAATTACCAGAATGGAAGACGTACAGTACTGCAGCTACTTCATCCACAATGTTCACGCTATTTTGCACCTGAGGATTTGGCTTGTCTAAGTTTATCTGTTCCTTCCCTTTCTGCACAGGCAAACATTATTTCCATCATTATGTAATTCAAGCTAGTAGCAGATGTGCATCATATGAATCCGTTCACTTCCATCTCAGGCGGAAGAGACAGAGGACCCCATGGAAGTTGGCTTGGAGCAATGCCAAAATGGGGAGGCTCCCATGACAGATAATGAGAACAGTGAAGTTGGTAGGAAGAGTGTGCAGTTAGATACCGTAGGCAAGAAGGATTCATTTCGCAGGAGATGTGAATTGATGGTTGAGAGTGGGCTTGCTGAGGTAACACTTAATATTCTGCTTCAGACATGCAATATTCTGGACCATTTTTAGCTTACAATGTTTAATGGTCAAGTGTCAAAACACATTTTCTTTTGCTTTCCTCTTGTACCATAATATTGGACACAGTTTTAGACCGCAAAATATGAAGTTGGAGGTGGGGATACAGGAGAGTTCTGTCAAGCTTTGGGTCACATTCAGTATTCTGGTTGGATTTAGTTTGATTCACCTATTCTTTTTTTGTACTTTCTGAACTCTTACTGCTGGTAACAGGTTCCATTCTTTTCTTGATGTGTGACTTTTACTACCGTGCCTTTAATTGACATTCCAGAACTCCTTGTTCAGTTCTTTGCAAAATTGCTATCATCATGCTAGTGTATTTCCTCCCTCTCTCTCTCTCTCTCACACACACACACACACACACAAACACACATGCACGGTTTCCTTGTTTCCTTTTGCTGGTTGAGAGGCTACTCATTAAACTTTAAGCTTTCATTAACTAGAGTGTAAATGCTGTTACTAGATTTTTTACTACTATTTTCAGAGAAACTAAAAGTAACAAAGAACAAAATTGGTTCATTTTATTTTGTGAAATATGCACTTGATGGTTTTAAAAGATTTCATTGTTTCTGGTCATTCTACTGCAGGGACTATTTGAAACTTGTACTGATAACGTTGGTGAGCTACTCCGTTCAAACTTCGGCAAAGAAGTAGTTTATGAGGTGTTCTTTTTCTGTCACTTTCTTCTGAGCTGCTGCATTAATTTTATTAGTTTCTCATTTTTGTAGAACTACTGATGTATCCCCTCATTAGCCGATCTTCTATTTGATTTGGTTAAAAACATAATTAACAAAATTGCTATTGAAAGGCGGTGGTCTAATGTACCAAAAATTGGAGACTATTACATACTGCAATAGTTTGAAACTATGTATTTGTCGTTGGAAAGTTCCACACATACCTATATAGATAAATATAAGTATAAAAAAATATAAATGTGTATATACTCCTTCCCTCTGAAATGCTGAATTATCATTGATGGCCGTGTCTGTTTGCATATGTGAAAGAAAATTATCATGTAAAATTTCTCACATGTGAACATGGAATGTACGGAAGTTTTCATATTCTAGAATTTATTTTCTACAGTTTTTCAGTGGGACTATATGAAATTGTGTAAGCAGTATTGATTTAAAATAATCATATGACCTGCTTGATATCTGTATTATAATTCTAGATTCAGATCCCATCCGACAGTTAATTTGTTTGTATTTTTTTACACAGATGTTTATTTTTAATTTTAGTCTATATTTCTTTCTTTTAATAATGTGAATTTATGTATCCCCTGGACTATTATTTAAAATTAAGCTTGGGTTGACAAGATTATAATCACTTGATATAACCCATATCATCTTCAAGCTTTCATAAGACGATATTGGAACATTGTGATCTTTTCCTGAAGTGACATTCTTAATTAATTCTTGTCTGTTCTCTCTTTGGTTGTTCATCGACTATTTGAAAGGAAGCATGTCTATTATAGTTAACAGTACTACCGCACGAACTCGAAACTATTTAAAATTTATATAGCTACAGAGCAATGGCGGATCCTCGTAAGCTTTTTTATCCCAAAGCTTACGAGAACCTCTAAAATTTCTTTGCAGCAAGTTCTTTCTTTGGCTGGTTTATGTGTCATTGGAGTTTTAACATGCCAATGGCCTTTTGTTCTGGATTACTGTTTCTAGTCTCCAAATATTAGGAAGTACTTTGACTTTCACAATTTATATTTATAGAACTATGATGGAAAAAAGCAATTAGTTTATTGTGTTATTACTACCAAAGCAACAATTGATCGACGTTGTGATTCTTTAGGTTTTTTCTTAATCGTATTACATTATATCTGAAGAAACAATTATGACAATAATAATAAATTGATATTGGAATTGAAGTCTACAGTTTTTACCCATGAGTTCACGGCTTCCAGACAAGGTATCTATCTCCCTGCTTGTAGGATCAATTCTGTGTGCATTGACTTTCCCAATGTCATACATTAACAAGACTCTCTTGTCTAGATATTGGTCTTCCGCAGGAAAGAAGAATAAATGTCCCCAAAGATATCCTGATTCTCAACATGGATGTATCCTATTTTGTATATGTTGTGAATCCTATTGTTCATTAGTGGTTCACATGGACATGCCTTGGTCTATTTTCTGGCGTCAGTGCCCTATTAGGCTCTTGAAAAAGAAAATTAATTAAGTGTCTTAAAAAGATTAGTTTGTTCTTTATCATTTAATCTATTACTGAAAAGGACATGATGTCTTGCGACTATATTTTGTTTTCTCATTCTGTTTCCTCTGATGCAGCTAGCTGTTGGTGGAAGTGACGGTATCTTGCAATCTTTTGCTGATAGAATGGATGCCTTGCATAAAGCAATAGCTTCCCTGGCAGCCCTGCCCAAGACAAATGAGTCACAAGAGGAGCATGTTTTGGAGAACTTCCACTCCAGTAGGCTCATCAGGAAGCTCATCCTTGATTGCCCTGGTTTCGCAGCCACTCTGTGGGAAATGGCTTTGGATGGGAAGTGCGACGTCTGGGCTCAAGGCCACAGGTAAAGGGATGCTACTAGAGGAGGAATAAATAGAGTAATTGCTAAAAAAATGGTGTTTGTGTACAAATATCTGTGTTCACATTGGATTATTTGGATGTCTATTGCAGTTGCAAGGTGCTTCTCGCATTCCTGGAATCATCGATTTCAGAGGTTAAAGACTTGGCGAAGCCTGAGCTTCAGCCTTTGATGGATCGTGGTGTTCTTAAAGCTCCTGAGAATAGGTTGGTTGAAAAAGGAGTTTGAAGCCTTCCTGCAGGTGGAAGGGTGTGAATGCAGTTAACCAAAAAGGGTTCATCTATTAACCTTTCATCAACATGTGTACCAGCTTAAGCAGCACACAATCTCGGCAAACTTGGAGGTCATGATCCATTTCTGTATCTGGATTTTACTAGGATTTATGCCAGATTAGAAAAAAAATTTGTATTATTTCTGTGCTTTCCGAACTAAGAGAAGGAAAAAAAAAAATCAGTAATATGAGATTGTATATGCTAGCTACTATCATTGGTGTTATTTTATAAATCGCATGACATTATTAATTATATTCATAACGATAGTAACAGTGGTCGTGGTGATAATGATCAGTTTTGATTGATGAAGATGATGTTAATGATGTTGATCATGACACCCAAAAAATGGTTTTATTTTCATGTATTATTTATTCTCAGATCAACCAACCTGTCGATTGATGCCATGCCTTTCGCATTGCACAAATCAGAAACTTATTAGCCTGCCTATTGACGAAAGATAGCAGCAATTTCTATTGCGTCCTATAATGTCATGTATTTTGATATGCGTGTATAATAATCAATCAAATAATTAAGGCTCATTGTATGAAATTTTATCCTATAATTTTCTTTTACCTAAAATATTATTCGGATGTTAGTATATATTATATTTATTTATCAAAAAATTAATATCATTCAATAAATTTTTATTGGTTAAAGGGCGGAAAGTTCATATACAAAATTTTAATTCTATTTACTAAAGGACAAGTTTGAAATTTTATACCTAAAATATTATTCTGATGAGATAGTATATTATATTATATTTATTTATAAAAAAATTAAGATTTAAAATATTATCCGATAAATTTATAATATTTGCATCTGATTCACTTAAAAATTAAAAGGTCGAAAACTTTATCATATAATTTTTTTTTAATGATATTAACTATCTTATCCAGAAAAAAATAAATTTGACTTTTGATGTCATCAAAATGTGGTCCTCAGTTACCACATTTTGTGTAAAAAAAAAAAAAACCGAAAAACAACAAAGAAAAGTAAATTACAATTTTACCGTCGAGAAACCCTTAGAAGCCCTTCTTCCCTGCGCCGCCGACTCTCTCTCGTTCGTTCTTTCTTTCTTCCCCCTCAAGGAAGAAGAGCTGAAGGAGGCGGCGTTTAGAAGCCCTTCTTTCCTGCGCCGCCGAGTCTCTCTCGTTCGTTCTTTCTTTCTTCCCCCTCAAGGAAGAAGAGCTGAAGGAGGCGGCGTACGATGGTGTCGCTGAAGCTCCAGAAGCGGCTCGCCGCGAGTGTCCTCAAGTGCGGGCGGGGCAAGGTGTGGCTCGACCCCAATGAAGTCAGCGAGATCTCCATGGCGAACTCCCGTAAGAACCTTTCCTCCTCTGATCATTCCTGGCTGTAGCGTAGTGTCTGCCATCGATCCTGCCCTTGCGCTCGAAGGAGCCCCAGAGCTGTATGCTGTATGCTTTTTGTATGAGACGTTGTTTCTGCTCGCGGCTACTTCTCCGTGGGGCATTTGTTAATAGATGCTTATCTGATGGTTTGACTGCTCTGTTAATATCGTGAATTTTATCCCGTCTTGAGGTTGAGATTGGGGTATTGATGCTTTTTTTTGTAGTTTTATTGGTATGTTCATACCGTATGCATTCTGCACTCTTCAAGTTTCTAGATTCCCTTTTGAATTAACAATATAAGTTTAATCTTGCGGTTCTTTGTGTCTATCAGATGCTGACTGTTAATTTTGTTTTGCTTACTTAGTACTAGAGGACAAAGGAAACAGTGTGAGAAGATAGTTAATGATTTTGGCCAAAAAGTGTAATACTTTTTTGATCTTAAAGCAACCTGACAGTTGAACATCTTATTGAAGACTGACCTCTATTAGCTGATTGATGCAAGTTCTTTTAGTTTTTGGATATGGTATAATTCTTATTCGAATAAATTTTGTTCATAACCTTTCCTCTTGACCAATGATTTTCATATTACAGGGAAGCGCAAGGGCACAAGAGAAGCTAGGCTTCTGACTAAGGTACTTTGGACTCAAGTTCTCAGGCTAAGATATATATATATATATATATATATATATATATATATATATATATATATATATATATATATATATATATATATATATATATATATATATATATCTTGAATCTATTCCAGTCACTTAAATTGGATTGATAGGTGTCTAAATTGATTTTGATACATGATCTATATCAGATTTTGATCTTAGTAATTTTTTATTTTATTAAACTATGTTATAGTAATTTTATTAAATGATAGCAATAGGCTTTGAAAATTGAAAAAAAAAACTCTTGTTTTATTGACTCTAATTTTTTGCAGATACTGCATATGGTAACCATTTCCGACAAGGACGAGATTAAATTGAGTAAAAATAGTTTTTTATGAAGTGACAAATAATAATAATCCCAAGTGAGGTTTGCAAATAAGTGAGTGTTTGATAATCATCTTTTTGTTAATGCCTAGATTATAAATAGAAAAAGAATGACTAATTAGTTGCATGGAGTGATAGTAAGGATGATTTGTTTATCAACTTTTCCAACGTCACCAACAAAACACAAATAAAGCATTTTAGTTTTATATTTTTTCTAAAAAATAGATTTATAAATGAATAGTTTAGATATATTGAAATAAAATTTAGATAGTAAAATAGGGATCATAAATAGTAATAAAATATTATAATCGTTCCCTTAGATATGTGTTTTTGGGCCGGTTTGCTGAATCGACGGGTCGACCCGACCCATTTGTGGATCCCTAAATCGGCCATTCAAAACCCCATCCAAAAACCCTCATGTCGTCCTTCCATAAGTTAATCCGCGTCGGAAGAGCTCTCTCCTTCGATCGCTCATGGCGGTCATGGGGGAGGTTGGCGGATCCAAGAAGAGGAAGCGTGAGCCCTCAGCGGCGAAGGGAGGGGGGAAGCCCAAGTTGATGCAGCTTAAGAACGCTGCCTCGAAGCCGGCGAAGCTCAAAACGCAAGGCTTCAAGAAGCCGTCCAAGGCGTTCGAGTTAAAATCGGGAAAGCCCACCAAGGCCGGCGATGAGGCCACTGTACAGGCGAAGAAGGAGCCTAAGACCTCAAGGGAGAGGCGCTTGGCTGCCAAGGTTTGCTGCACTGCCATCATCTGCTTGCCTGATTTTGTTTGAGGCTTTTGGGTTTCTTTGTAGTACGGTTAGAAGTTTGCTGAATGATTCATTTTTTTCTCGGTCTTTGTTTTTTATAAGATTGAATCAGATTGAGTAATCTTTGTATTTAATTGATTATTTATTTGATTTAGAGACTATTTTCTTGAACTTTTTGTAAGAGTACTGATGAACGAGATCTTCTCCTATTCCTCAATTCGATTGGCCTTACTGAATATTCTTGGAATTTAATTGTCGTTGACATAGACCCTTCATTTGCTTGGTTCCTTTGGTGTAACAGAAGGCTGGCAGACGAGAAAACTTGTATACTTGCATACTTTAATTTCTGTATGTCGCTCTCTATATTTTTTTAAGATGGAGTGTAATCCCTAAAGGTTAATTGTCGTGGAGAGGATTCTAATCCTCATGGGGAACATGCATTATTAATCTAATATTTAAAATGCTACATTTAGTTTAATTTGCATTTCAACTGTGATGTCTGAGAACGTTCCCAGATTTTTGATACCGTTTGGTTTGTCCAGGAAATGGCAGAAACAAGGAAGAAGAAGAGGAAACCAAATTACAACCTTGAGAAAGTAAGCTTGATTTTAACTGCACAAACATTTTCTCTTCCTTTATTATACTACAGCTTCTGTTGAGTTGCCTAATGATTACATGATTTGTTCGAACAATGTCTTATTTGAATGGTTCTTGGAATCACTTTTTTGGTTGTTGTTGTTTTTCTTGTGTTTGTAGGTGTAAATAGCATAATCAAAACAAATAGTTTGATCCACTTGTTCTGTTTGTGTCATAGTTTCAGCCGGATTTCGTAGCCTCAATTGTTTGGTTGAATTTTGTTTACTGTGTCTCGTGGCATGTGCAATGTTAGCAAGGTGATGGTTTAGGGACATGATGCTGTGCCAGGATTTTTGTCGGCATATTAAATCTCTCGTGTGATAGACAAGCACATGTTCTATAATAAGACACACATTGATGTTTGATTTATGTGTCACAGTTCATTTAGGCTTATGATGTGCTACACTTAGGTTGAAATTGAGGGTGTAGTTATTTTTGGTATAAGAAGGGATAACATGGAAATGAAGGCAACCAACCATGTTTCCAGAAACTTAGGAATAGGGCAAAAGAAGAAGACCAAGAAGTATGTCAGTGGACACTGTCTTGAAAACCAAGGATTTTCCTTTTATGGAGAAAGGGTTTGCTGAATGAAGTTGGTCTTTGCTGGTTGGTAAGTCCATGCACAACATGTGGTAATTGACATGACAATCCTTGGTGAAAACTTAATGCTAATACACTACTGTACTAATCTCTTGGGAGAGATGAGTAGTGAAAACTTAATGCTAATAAGCTACTGTACTAGTCTCCTGGGAGAGATGAGTAAGGCCAACAAGAATGAACAATATTGATGGCAGCTAAGAACATAGAATGGAGAAGAAAAACCCATGTGTCATTGGTAGCACCAAGGTCTACCGTACCGAAGCGTACCACCCGAACCGAGCGGTATGTACCGGTCCGACAGGTTATTGGTACGTGGTCCGCCCGGTACCGCTATAGTGCTACAGTCCTATACTGTAGCACTGCTACAGTATGAAAAAATAAAAAATTATTCGGTACACCAGGGCGTACCGCTCGATACGCCCTGATGTACCGCCCGGTACACCGGTATCATACCGTACCAAGCCGGGTTGAAACGTCGGTACGGTACGGTACAGCGAACCTTGGGTAGCACACTTAGGCCGCTAGTTCGCTGGTGCCAATTTGCTCACCAATGCACATGTATTAGCTCTTAGCTTATAGCAAGCCTCAAGAATTCCAATTCAAGCACCACTCAAATCCTCAAGGCCTGAAAGTGGTAATTTATAGTTGAATAGTGCTCATTTGTCATATTGGTTTGCATTGTCGGTAATCAGCATATATGCTTAAGTTTATTGTGTAAAGTAATTTGGTGCAACACCTTTTGTTTTCTCAAACTATAGATTATGGCTTAACAAACCCTTTGATTTCCATATAGTTATTCTCTGATCTTTTTCACCCTTTTGACATACAATATGTATATTTGAGTAATGCTTGAGATTTTTTTCTAAACCTTTTCTAAAGAAACTGCTAATAAGAGTTGAATTTGATGTTTTGCAGGAGCTTGCTTCATTGTGGGAAAAAATGAGATGTTACAACGTTGGCAAACAAGCGAGATCCGAGTAAGTGCTCAACTGTTTTATTGCTCTCCATTATCTCTCTGTTATTTACTGGGACAGTATTTCTTTAGGCTTGTAAGTGAAGCCTTACGTAAGATGAATGGGAAGTTTGTGGAGATTGCAGGCTCTCATGTTGCGGCACGTGTTCTTCAAGTGAGTTTAAGTTCATACTTCTGACATTTTTCTTGTGAACAACTGACTTCTAAATTTTATGTGTTCTCAATGTTAGATTTTGGAAGACTAAACCTCAGGAGTTTTAGATGTTTAAAATTTTATACGACAAAGCATGTGATGGATAGTATGCTTTTTCATTCTATTATTAACTTATTTAGTTCTTTTATGGTGTTTTACTATTTACCAGACGTGTGTCAAATATTGTACACAAGAAGAAAGAGATGCTGTCTTTGAGGCTCTTCGGCCTCATCTTCTTGCTCTTTCACAGAAAAAGTATGCAGTTCATTTAGTAAAGAAACTTTTAGATCATGGTATGTCATATAACTTGTGAACTGGATATGTTTTATGGTAAAGCTTGATTTGAATTATGTGGATCTTTTCCATTGTTGAATGAGATTTCTTTTGTCTGTTCCTCAGCTAGCAAAAAACAACTAGAATGGTTCATATCCTCTCTACATGGGCATGTGACTTCTCTTCTGCGACATTCAGTTGGATCTGCAGGTTTGTAGGGTATCTAAAATTTAAGCATTCTAGTATATATTGTTATTTGATCATAATTTTGATTATGGAAAATGGACCTGCGGGCTATTCACAATCCAAATTTAATTATCCTGTAACTGCATGAGGTGTAATTCAGAGGAATTCTTCTCGAGGTATCTTGCCATAATTTTATTAATTTGAAGTTTATACTTGTGTCTAGTTTAACTACTGATGCCCAAATTTTAGCCTTTGTGATTGCTCTAATTTTATTTTGTCAAAAACAACTCTTCTCCTTTGCCCTCCTTCTGTAGACCCTCTTGTATATCTAGGAATGCTAAGGTTTAAAGACTTAAGACTTGCCAATCCAATGAGTTGAGGTTGCTTAGATTTATAATGAGACTTGATAAAAGCTTTTATGAGTTAGTGTATAGTTTATCATTATTATATGGTCTTGTTATGGACCTTGCCCATGATATTTGAGCTTAACTTGTCTACTTATCGCCATGATTTTCTACTGTGGTTAACTCGATGTTTTCTTTGGAAAGGCTATTGATGTACATAATTCAGGTTCGGTTTAATTCAACAAGTCCTTTATATAGGAATACATATAACACATGCCATTTTAAATGTAAATTAAGCTAAATTCTCCTTTATAGGTAGATGCAAATTATATGATCATTTGACTGAATTGTTTAGGTTTACAACAATGGCCCCCACCTGCCACCAACACTGGCCCCCCTATGAAATAAAAAATTGCTTGTTCTGTACCTTTTTATTTACTTTGTTCCATCCAAAAAAACCCTCAACAAATGAACAGTCATTTTGAGTGTTACACATCTTTTGATGAGGTTATTGTGCACTTCTTTTTATCGCCAATATGCGTTGGCTTATTTTTTATAAAAGGATTTTTAGAGCTTTTGTATAACTGCTTATATTTTCAATATCTTTTTAACAAATTTTCTTCGTATCTTGTTTCTCCGTGTAGTCATTGATTATGTATTCCATTTGGCCAATGGGTCCCAAAAGCAAATCCTTTTGATGGAGATGTACTCTACAGAGCTTCAATTATTTAAGGACCTGACCTTAACAAATTCAGGCAGGTAATTGGAACATAAGAGATTCTTTGGACTGCACTTGTCTTTGTATTTTCGGGTTATGAATGCATATTCTTTCCTCTTTTGCAATATGGAAATCATCTTTGGTCATACGAATTCTGAATCGTCCTCAATGAGGATGATATATTATGGCTCACGGATATGGACAAGAAAACTGTATGATTGTTTTTTTGCTTGGTTGTATTTTAATATTGCTTTCTTTATTTTTCTTATTCTCCAATGTGGTTCTAACAAAACAGATGAGCATGTTGACTCATTGTTAGGAGATTATACCCGGGGAATTTGTATGAATTGTAATATATTTAGGGCTTATTTTATCTGAAACTTATAGACACCAACTTAATTAGTGGGAAGCAATATAAGGGCAATAAGGGAGAAATGGGAGTATAGTGTCCTAGGGATAGGCATGGAAACTTTTTTGCTTTTTTTTGTTAAATGTTGAACAAATGATATATGCATTATTGATTTTCAGTAGCTAGATACTCTTAAATAAATACTCAATAAAACTAAAGAATAGAGCTACTAGCTAAGGAATTAGGAAAAACTACCTGACTTCTCTCGGATTCGGTGTTGAACCACGTGCATAATTACCAAATTAAATCAGAATTCCTTGGACATTTAAACATGGTACAACTTGCATTAACAATCCAACACGACATGGATAGATCTATATCAAACCTTTGAAAAATAGGAGTTGATATTACAATAAAAATATTGTAATATATAATGTTGCACATGACAAAGGTTAATATTTGTTTATGTTGTTAGAATAGGCGATGCATGATGACAACTATTATCCATAAACAAAATTATGTTTAATGGCATTGTATTTCAAGCATATAGCGAGGGTAAGAACTTCTAAATGGAGCAATATGATTCTACTAGTTTCATATTTCAATAATTTGATGGTTAATACAGAAGGCATGTAAATAGTCTATCTAATCATATATCCATCTCTATGATAGTTAACGAACAAAATACTACCATGAAATATCCTATGAGGCTAAAAGTATCCAATCTTTTCAATAATTATCTGTAAGTTTGGATACGTGGTGGAAGTATGTGACTCATTTTCAACAAGTATTACCTGACAGATTTATGAAAGCATTTAAGGGATGTGTTTGGTAGCTGCAGACGAAGTCATTAGATCTAGGTGCTGATGTGACCTGGAAAAGGATAGGATAAAGAAGGAATGCTTCCAAAGAGGTTAACCAAATTACCTAACAAAAATCTGATCTTCTAATCAAAATATAATACTTTGAGCCTATTCAGGGCTTCTAAAACAAATTCCAATGGTGAAACATATCATGCAACCTTAAGCACCCTACGGCGATATTTTTTATGCTTTTATATAATATAGCGATTATGTTATTTATGTTAGCTGACATGGTGTTATAACACAACAACGTTTTTTGTTACCATCGACTTTTTATGTTATTTTCTTCTGATGTGCCCCATCTCATATCAGGCTGGTGGATATAATTTCTAAACTTGGACTACAAAAATCATCTGTGTTGCAACACATTATGTCTGTGATTCAGCCACTTTTGGAAAAAGGGATTGTTGATCATTCCATTATACACAAGGCCCTCATGGAGTTTTTCACAATTGCTGATAAGGTGATCTTGGTCATGTTTACCTACTGCATCAATATGTTGTATAATTTTAAGCTTTTTAAAACTTACAGTTTGTGTCTATTTTTTCCATTTGAAGTCCTCTGCTGCAGATGTGATTCAACAATTATTACCTCTTCTTGTGCGAGAGTCAGCTTCTGCAGAGGAGAGTCCTCATTTCTCAGCTCCAGAGATGCAGAAAAAGAGGAAAATTAAAAACAAAAATGTGAAAGAACCACTTCTTGCTCGGATGATTCGCACAAGAGTTGGTCTAAAGATCTGTATCCTCTGTGTCAAGCATGCAAGCGCAAAGGTGTGTAATAATGTTTGTGTGTTCAATTTTGTCTTCCCTTCAGCCAGTTTGTTGAAGTGCTTATTTACTATATACAATGCGATTTATGGTGCATGGCCTAATTGATCTCCGGTAATTCTCATGATAACTTGTTGCATCTGTTGCTTTTATTTCTCATAGTCATGCATACTACTTGCCTTCTAATCACTAATTGAAGTGGCTTTTATCAATATGCTGTCATTCTTGATCAGGCATGGAAATCTATGATTTGGTCTTCTAGATTACACAGCATATAATACCACAGGAATCAGCTTAGTTTCTTTATGCTCTAAACTTGAGTATTTCTTTTGTTTGGAATGTTATAACTTGATTGAATTTCACAGGAAAGAAAAAAGGTTATTAAAGGCATAAAGGGTCATGTCAGAAAGCTTTCACTTGATCAACTTGGGAGTCTTGTAAGCACCTTTTTCTCAACCCTCAACATACATAACCTTCTGTATGAACTGTCTAAATTCAGTTAACCGACCAAATCCACTTTTGACAATATGATGTTGCTCTCTAGCATTGCTTTCGTCCATCATATTTCTATTTTCCCTTGTTAACATTATTTTGATCAGACTTGCAATTTTTTTGGCTTTAAATATGTATTCTACAATTCTTCTGTTATCATAATATGTGCCAATGGCATGTCTTTTCATGTTAGCAGCGGTTTCCAGTATGATCTACAGTCAATTTGTACATATTTGATCTGGAAACTTGTGACCTTTTTAGTTTTACAGTGATAGCATGCCTTATCAAATATCAAGAATACTCCACTGCCTTCTGTTAAAAATATTGAATAGTGGAGGAATTTGATCAGAAAGCTTCTTGTGACCTACCATATTGTGCTGTAATTCACTAATTTTCTGTACTCTTTTAGGGACCATTCGGAAACTCAGGGCTCTTTATATTTGCTTGTTTGAAAACTTTTGGTGTTATTCATGGATTACATTGTTACATAAGATTTAGTGGACTGGAAACTAATAACTTTAGTCTATCCGAGTTACTAGGCAATTAATCTATTGAGTTAGGTTATGACAATTGGTATGGAGTGAATTATGACATATAGGAAATTGCTGTCATGAATGGTGCAAAGGGCTTGCCATTGATGCTCTGTTTGTCTAAAAACCATTTATATATGTTGGACATTGACGAAGAATTATATTTGAGAGCGACATATTATGAAACACTAATGGCTCCACATTGGGAGTTATTGATGGATTAAATCGGTATATAAAATTTGAGGTGTCCTAAGGCTTTATCTGTGATTTTTGAACAGTATATGAATGCAATTATATGGCATAATAACTTTGTACTAATTTGGCAATATTTTATTCCAGTTGCTAGTTTGTGTCCTTTCGGTAGTTGATGATACGAAGCTTGTAACAAAGGTCAGTGATTGCTCGTTTGATATTTGATGTTAAAATTTTGATTTTGACCTTCTGAAATTTGTTGAAAAATTTTTATATCATTTGTCAGATTGTAATACGAGAGCTGCAAACAATGCTGAAGGATCTGGTATTGGATAAGGTAGTTACTTTGTTCTGATCAATAGCTGACATTTTTTGAAGTGTTTCTTGATCCGATTCTTGCAACTAAGAGAAAAGAGATCTCATGAATTACCAGAATGGAAGACGTACAGTACTGCAGCTACTTCATCCACAATGTTCACGCTATTTTGCATCTGAGGATTTGGCTTGTCTAAGTTTATCTGTTCCTTCCCTTTCTGCACAGGCAAACATTATTTCCATCATTATGTAATTCAAGCTAGTAGCAGATGTGCATCATCTGAATCCGTTCACTTCCATCTCAGGTGGAAGAGACAGAGGACCCCATGGAAGTTGGCTTGGAGCAATGCCAAAATGGGGAGTCTCCCATGACAGATAATGAGAACAGTGAAGTTGGTAGGAAGAGTTTGCAGTTAGATACCGGAGGCAAGAAGGATTCATTTCGCAGGAGATGTGAATTGATGGTTGAGAGTGGGCTTGCTGAGGTAACACTTAATATTCTGCTTCAGACATGCAATATTCTGGACCATTTTTAGCTTACAATGTTAAATGGTCAAGTGTCAAAACACACATTTTCTTTTTCTTTCTTCTTGTACCATAATATTAGACACAGTTTCAGACAGCAAAATATGAAGTTGGAGGTGGGGATACAGGAGAGTTCTGTCAAGCTTTGGGTCACATTCAATATTCTGGTTGGATTTGGTTTGATTCACCTATTCTTTTTTTTTGACTTTCTGAACTCTTACTGCTGGTAGCAGGTTCCATTCTTTTCTTGATGTGTGACTTTTACTACTGTGCCTTTAATTGACATTCCAGAACTCCTTGTTCAGTTCTTTGCGAAATTGCTATCATCGTGCTAGTGTATTTCCTCCCTCTCTCTCTCTCTCTCTCTCTCTCTCACACACACACACACACACACACACACACACGCACGCATGCACGGTTTCCTTGTTTCCTTTTGCTGGTTGAGAGGCTACTCATTAAACTTTAAGCTTTCATTAACTAGAGTGTAAATGCTGTTACTAGATTTTTTACTACTATTTTCAGAGAAACTAAAAGTAACAAAGAACAAAATTGGTTCATTTTATTTTGTGAAATATGCACTTGATGGTTTTAAAAGATTTCATTGTTTCTGGTCATTCTACTGCAGGGACTATTTGAAACTTGTACTGATAACGTTGGTGAGCTACTCCGTTCAAACTTCGGCAAAGAAGTAGTTTATGAGGTGTTCTTTTTCTGTCACTTTCTTCTGAGCTGCTGCATTAATTTTATTAGTTTCTCATTTCTGTAGAACTCCTGATGCATCCCCTCATTAGTCGATCTTCTTTTTGATTTGGTTAAAAACATAATTAACAAAATTGCTATTGAAAGGTGGTGGTCTAATGTACCAAAAATTGGAGACTATTACATACTGCAATAGTTTGAAACTATGTATTTGTCATTGGAAAGTTCCACACATACCTATATAGATAAATATAAGTATAAAAAATATAAATGTGTATATACTCCTTCCCTCTGAAATGCTGAATTATCATTGATGGCCGTCTGTTTGCATATGTGAAAGAAAATTATCATGTAAAATTTCTCACATGTGAACATGGAATGTATGGAAGTTTTCATATTCTAGAAGATATTTTCTATGGTTTTTCAGTGGGAGTATATGAAATTGTGGAAGCAGTATTGCTTTAAAAAAATCATATGACCTGCTTGATATCTATATTATAATTGTAGATTCACATCCCATCCGACAGTGAATTTGTTTGTATTTTTTTACACATGTTTATTTTTAATTTTAGTCAATATTTCTTTCTTTTAATGATGTGAATTTATGTATCCCCTGGACTATTATTTAAAATTAAGCTTGGGTTGACAAGATTATAATCACTTAATATAACCCATATCATCTTCAAGCTTTCATAAGACGATATTGGTACATTTTGATCTTTTCCTGAAGTGACATTCTTAATTACTTCTTGTCTGTTCTCTCTTTGGTTGTTCATCAACTATTTGAAAGGAAGCATGTCTATTATAGTTAACAGTACTCCCGCATGAACTGGAAACCATTTAAAATTTATATAGCTACATAGCAATGGCAGATCCTCGTAAGCTTTTTTATCCCAAAGCTTACGAGAACCTCTAAAATGTCTGGATTCTTAGGCTGGTTTATGTGTCATTTGAGTTTTAACATGCCAATGGCCTTTTGTTCTGGATTACTGTTTCTAGTCTCCAAATATTAGGAAGTACTTTGACTTTCACAATTTATGTTTATAGAACTATGATGGAAAAAAGCAATTAGTTTATTGTGTTATTACTACCAAAGCAATAATTGATCGACCTTGTGATTCTTTAGGTTTTTTCTTAATCGTATTACATTATATCTGAAGGAACAATTATGACAATAATAATAAATTGATATTGGAATTGAAGTCTACAGTTTTTACCCATGAGTTCACGGCTTCCAGACAAGGTATCTATCTCCCTGCTTGTAGGATCAATTCTGTGTACATTGACTTTCCCAAGGTCATACATTAACAAGACTCTCTTGTCTAGATATTGGTCTTTCACAGGAAAGAAGAATAAATGTCCCCAAAGATATCCTGATTCTCGACATGGATGTGTCCTATTTTGTATATGTTGTGAATCCTGTTGTTCATTAGTGGTTCACATGGACATGCCTTGGTCTATTTTCTGGCATCAGTGCCCTATTAGGCTCTTGAAAAAGAAAATTAATTAAGTGGCTTAAAAAGATCAGTTTGTTCTTTATCATTTAATCTATTACTGAAAAGGACATGATGTCTTGCGACTATATTTTGTTGTCTCATTCTGTTTCCTCGGATGCAGCTAGCTGTTGGTGGAAGTGACGGTATCTTGCAATCTTTTGCTGATAGAATGGATGCCTTGCATAAAGCAATAGCTTCACTGGCAGCCCTGCCCAATACAAATGAGTCACAAGAGGAGCATGTTTTGGAGAACTTCCACTCCAGTAGGCTCATCAGGAAGCTCGTCCTTGATTGCCCTGGTTTCGCAGCCACTCTGTGGGAAATGGCTTTGGTTGGGAAGTGCGACGTCTGGGCTCAAGGCCACAGGTAAAAGGATGCTACTAGAGGAGGAATAAATAGAGTAATTACTAAAAAAATGGTGTTTGTGTACAAAAATATCAGTGTTCACATTGGATTATTTGGATGTCTATTGCAGTTGCAAGGTGCTTCTCGCATTCCTGGAATCATCGGTTTCAGAGGTTAAAGACTTGGCGAAGCCTGAGCTTCAGCCTTTGATGGATCGTGGTGTTCTTAAAGCTCCTGAGAATAGGTTGGTTGAAAAAGGAGTTTGAAGCCTTCCTGCAGGTGGAAGGGTGTGAATGCAGTTAACCAAAAAGGGTTCATCTATTAACCTTTCATCAACATGTGTACCAGCTTAAGCAGCACACAATCTCGGCAAACTTGGAGGTCATGATCCATTTCTGTATCTGGATTTTACTAGGATTTATGCCAGATTAGAAAAAAATTTTGTATTATTTCTGTGCTTTCCGAACTAAGAGAAGGAAAAAAAAAAATCAGTAATATGAGATTGTATATGCTAGCTACTATCATTGGTGTTATTTTATAAATCGCATGGCATTATTATTTATATACTACTATGTATTATTTATTCTCAGATCAACCAACCTGTCGATTTTTGCCATACCTTTCGCATTGCACAAATCAGAAACTTATTAGCCTGCCTATTGACGAAAGATAGCAGCAATTTCTATTGCGTCCTATAATGTCATGTATTTTGATATGCTTGTCTAATAATCAATCAAATAATTAAGGCTCATTGTATGAAATTTTATCCTATAATTTTCTTTTACCTAAAATATTATTCGGATGTTAGTATATATTATATTTATTTATCAAAAAATTAATATCATTCAATAAATTTTTATTGGTTAAAGGACGGAAAGTTCATATACAAAATTTTAATTCTATTTACTAAAGGACAAGTTTGAAATTTAATACCTAAAATATTATTCTGATGAGATAGTATATTATATTATATTATATTTATTTATAAAAAAAATTAAGATTTAAAATATCATCCTATAAATTTATAATATTTGCATCTGATTCACTTAAAAATTAAAAGGTCGAAAACTTTATCATATAAATTTTTTTAATGATATTAACTATCTTATCCAGAAAAAAAATAAATTTGACTTTTGATGTCATCAAAATGTGGTCCTCATCGGTTACCACATTTTGTGTAAAAAAAAAAAAAACCGAAAGAGAACAAAGAAAAGTAAATTACAATTTTACCGTCGAGAAACCCTTAGAAGCCCTTCTTCCCTGCGCCGCCGAGTCTCTCTCGTTCGTTCTTTCTTTCTTCCCCCTTAAGGAAGAAGAGCTGAGGGAGGCGGCGTACGATGGTGTCGCTGAAGCTCCAGAAGCGGCTCGCCGCGAGCGTCCTCAAGTGCGGGCGGGGCAAGGTGTGGCTCGACCCCAATGAAGTCAGCGAGATCTCCATGGCGAACTCCCGTAAGAACCTTTCCTCCTCTGATCATTCCTGGCTGTAGCGTACTGTCTGCCATCGATCCTGCCCTTGCGCTCGAAGGAGCCCCAGAGCTGTATGCTGTATGCTTTTTGTATGAGACGTTGTTTCTGCTCGCGGCTACTTCTCCGTGGGGCATTTGTTAATAGATGCTTATCTGATGGTTTGACTGCTCTGTTAATATCGTGAATTTTATCCCGTCTTGAGGTTGAGATTGGGGTATTGATGCTTTTTTTTGTAGTTTTATTGGTATGTTCATACCGTATGCATTCTGCACTCTTCAAGTTTCTAGATTCCCTTTTGAATTAACAATATAAGTTTAATCTTGCGGTTCTTTGTGTCTATCATATGCTGACTGTTAATATTGTTTTGCTTACTTAGTACTAGAGGACAAAGGAAACAGTGAGAGAAGATAGTTAATGATTTTGGCCAAAAAGTGTAATACTTTTTTGATCTTAAAGCAACCTGACAGTTGAACATCTTATTGAAGACTGACCTCTATTAGCTGACCGATGCAAGTTCTTTTTGCATCAGTAAAGCGCCAACGTCAAGAGTATGTGAACAGTTAATTCTAGCAGGACAAAAGTCCGACGGGGTGGAGATTTAGTGGTCATTATAAGTAGGGAATATATGTAATCATGAGAGATTTAACATGGAAGACTATGGAAGTTTCATCATATACATTTTTGTTCTTTTTTGCTCAAACATCATCGATCTGGGAAGGGAGAAATAAACCTGGTGCATTCATTATTTTCTAACAGATTTATGATGATGAGATTTTGAGAGAGAGAGAGAGAGAGTTTTGATCTCAACTGTTTCATATATCTGTTGAAACTAAAACTTCATTGATATTTGTCAATCGCCGTTCATGTTTGCTTATTACGGAACATGATGGTTTTGTAATGCAGGCCAAAACATTAGAAAGCTTGTCAAGGATGGTTTTATCATCAGGAAGCCAACCAAGATTCACTCACGATCCCGTGCAAGGAGGGCACTGGAGGCAAAGAGAAAAGGGCGGCATTCTGGATATGGTATGATTCTTATTCGATTACATTTTTCTACACCCTATCCTCTCGAATGATGTTTTTCATATTACAGGTAAGCGCAGGGGTACAAGAGAAGCCAGGCTGCCGACTAAGGTACTTTGGATGCGTAGGATGCGAGTTCTCAGGCGGTTACTGCGTAAGTACCGTGAGTCGAAGAAGATTGACAAGCACATGTACCATGACATGTACATGAAAGTGAAAGGTAATGTCTTCAAGAACAAGAGGGTGCTGATGGAAAGCATTCATAAATCCAAAGCTGAGAAGGCAAGAGAGAAGACCTTATCCGACCAGTTTGAAGCTAAACGAGCCAAGAGCAAGGCCAGCAGAGAAAGGAAGATTGCCAGGAGAGAGGAACGCCTGGCTCAGGTCTGAAAAATTTATTATCTTGTTTTCCTTTAAATATGGCATGCAGCTTATGGAAGTTCTTTCCCATTTATTCTTCCCTTTCAACTGTTTCTATTGTTAATATTTCATGATTCTTGTCGAACAAATATTTCATGCTCCCTTCTTGCTAAGTAGTTTTTATAATTATCCATATAAACTCCTCGATCATAAAAATATTTTCTTGACACTCATCGCAGACGACACATCTTAACGATTAGTATTTTTCTTATACTTGTATTAGAATCGATAAAACATGGACTAATTCAGTTGATCAAATCATTTTTTTGTGTTAAAAATGTTGTGATGAAACCTTTTTTTGTTTGGCTTGGATGAAAAAGTTTCTGCAAGTTTTTTTCCTGTCTAAATGATTTTAGTTTGTGGAAGAACATTGTTCTCTTCTCGTGACAGTCAGTTCTGTAATTTCTGCCGTTGGTAATTAATGGGAACTGATTACTCGTTCTTATCATTCCTGATTTATCTTGGCTCTGTTGACAAACAGGGGCCTGGAGACGGAGCACCTGCTGCGCAGCAACCTGAGTAGGAGATTGTTCCTATCCACTTTTTCATGAAAGCTCTTGTGGACTTTCCTGTTCATAAACTAACTGTAAAAGTATTTTATTGCAGGGCTCCAAAGAAAGCTAAGAAGTAGAGGCACACACCGACATTGCTGTTTCTATTCTGAATCATTACTCGCTCGCAGAATGGAAGCATCAGCAAGCGGATGATTGCTAAAAAAAAAGAAAAAAGAGAATCGCAGAAGCTTTTATTTCAGTCATTCTGAGTTTGCTAGTTGGATAATCATGTGTGCTACACCTCACTGATGATGGGTGTTACCATATTTTGATCGCCTAGAAACATTGATCACTCTCTCTTTTTTTTGTTTTTGATAAGATTGTCGTCTATTGTTAAATAAGAGTCGAGAGATGGTGGCTATGGTCCTTCGAACTGATAAAACTATGCCGATATCTTTGTTAGGGGAGTGATTTTAACCACGTAAAGTGTTTGCGTGGCATAGATTAGTGTTTTTGTCATCAATATGTTATGCACGCAAGAAGAACCATAATCAAAACCCGTTCTTTTGAGCCCATACGATCAGAGCTAACACCTTCTCTTTAGGTGATCATATTCTCCTCTGTAAAGTAGTCCCAACCTTCATTACATTACTTAAAAGAGCTGCAAAACCCCTTCAAAATGTGACCATTAACTTCTTTACACAAGTACTAGCCTGTCATAGAAAGAATAACACTGAAGCTCGACATATATGAAGAGCAACCTCTATGAGCTCACGCACATAATAAAAAGGGGAATATGGAGACTAGCAAATAAATTCCTCTGAAATTGAAATGATAAAATTGGTCCAAGGTTGAACATAACAAACCACAACAGTTGGAGCCTTGTAAAAATCTCGAAAATTAAAGTTGGTAAAGCACCACCATCATCATCGATCTTCATCTTCCCCTTCCTTCTCTGCGATGTTGAAGTATCGCAGCTCATAAACACTACGATCTTTGTTAGAGGCAATAACTCGCAGCCAGTCCCGAACATTGTGTTTCTTCAGGTACTTCTTTGTCAAGTACTTTAAGTGCCTACAAAACAATAGAACAAAAAACTATATTCCAAAGCATGTGAAATAGAAGGGTTTTATTTACACTGTCATTTACGGTGCAATTGGTCAACTTATAAGACTAGCAATCAAAGATTATAAAATACCAATATTCTCCAACAATATTAGCAAGAGAGAGATCTCTCTTTATGTGATTTGACATTCAATAGCACTTAACAAAAGAAATCCTGTTAACACACATCAATCAACACCTGAAAATTCAGAATAATCTTTGAAATGTTAATCTAAAATTTAGCCTCCAGTAGAGTTGGGGAGAAAAAGTGGATGGGTTGCCTATGGTAATGTTTTTCTTTTTTATTTTTCCAACTCAACCCACTAGTGACACAGGCAGATAAAAGAGGAGCAAAAGAGAATTTCATGTTGTTCCCGATATAAAATAATTGTTTCTTAAATTGCTAGTTGAATCAGAAAAATAAGATTTCAAGGTAGTTTTTTATTCTGTTCAACAACGCTAAAGGCAACTGATATATTTTCTAGCTCGAAGATCTTATTAACCCTGTTGTCCATGACAGATATGCGCAATCATACAAACACATCACAAGAACTACATAGTTACACAACATGTACCACAAAATTGGTGCAGATAAATTCCAACATCAAAATAATAATAATGATACCTAGTTCATAAATAGCAAACCAATAAATAAATCTATTTCAGTTTGCAGAATGTATTGGTGACTACTATTTGCAACTAATAAAAATAACAAAAAAGATAAATCAGAAAAATATCTATTATAAGATACATAATTCCCTCATATAGCTTACTTACTATACCAATTACAGGTACATCTACATAGCTTACTACCACCCCCCTTACTACATTCTGATTTGATCTTACAGTACCAATTTGCACCAAGCATAGGCCTCGTCACAACAAAATTTGATTCAGTGTAGTGGAATGGATTATCGAGTCCACATGTCACTATCCTCCAAATTGCCCAATAAAAATGATAGAACAGGACACAGCACAATGCTGCCAACTTAACATCCAACTAGAATCTGAGAACCAGTAAAACCATTTACTAAACATGAGTAATTAATCAAAAGGAAACAACACCAAATCCTCATTGCTGGACCTTGTTCCAAATCTAATATCTTAATATAAAATCATTACGATCCAAGAGAGGAACCTCGTTGAACAAATGTCCTGTTTCTCCAATTTCAAGGGGAAATCAATACCTCGTAAAACTCATGCCTTCTGAGGAAATCATAATTACCCAAAATTCTTGATACAAATCACACAAACATCCACATGTTCTATGGAAGAAAGAAAGCAGGAACAATCTGGCAAGCTAAATCATCTAAATTCCTCTCATAAATACGACATATGTAACCAGATCAAAAGCCATGTAGTGAAAGGGACAATTGAGATTTAAGATACTCCGCTTCTTTCAAAAGGTTCATTCCTAGAAACTGGTTTAAACAATTAACTGTTCTGCTTAAATCACCATCAACTACAGAGAGCTCCCTTCTTCCGCGGTTTACAAGAAAAAAAGCAAACTACGTGCTGGAGTACTCATGAATCGAATATGCGATAATAGTTTCTGTCTTGTTCTCTCTCAAGCCATATCAAAAACACATTTTTGAGCTAAATTATGGTGATAATTATCAATTTTCAGTTAACGGTGACAAAAATTTCATCGAGGCACAAAAATGCAAGTATCTGAACACCAAAATTCATATATGAAATTAGTTGATAACCCAAAAATCTATATTACTGGAACACAAAAACGTGCGAAAAAACAAAATAAAAAGCAACTCCTTTTTGGATTACATTTAGCAAAATATAAGAAGCAGATATTACGACCGTTAATTAGAAGATCAAAACCGCATTCTTGCATTCACTGCAATACTACACCAAACGATCAAACTCCCTTTACAGTGCAAAAAAGTAGCCAAAATAGAGATCCAAAGGAGAGACAACTGGATCTTACCGTTTGGAGAAAGGTCCATCGGACGTGACGGTAATCTTGCTCTTGTCGCGGGTGACAGTGATGGCATTGCCAAGGGCCCCGACCTTGTCGCCGGACACCTTGATACGCTCCTGGAGGAACTTCTCCAGGGAGGCGATGCCCATGATCTTGTCCTCCACCGGCTTCGCGCAGTCGATGACGAAGGTGGAACCCTTCTTCTTCCCGCCCTTCACAACCGCCGCCGCGCCACCGCTGCCTCCACAACTCATCGTCCCCTCCGTCCGAGCAAAGCCGCCTCTTCTCTGAATAGGGTTATGGTAAACAAGAGAGAGGTCGAAGTTGGAGAGCGACCCTATTTAAATGCGAGCCGCGGAAAGGAAACCCTAGCATTATCGTGTTAAGATGTCCCGCGGTTGACGGAGACTAAATGGTTACCCTCTTTTTTTTGTTTTTACTAAAATAAAAAACAAACAATTTAATTGCTTACTAAAATACATGAGTATAAGTTCTTTTAACCCAAAAAAATCTAAAACCTCAACAAATTAAGACTACTAATAATTAGTATCTCTTTTCTTAAAGCAAAGAATATTTCTTCCATTTTCTGGGAAACCAAATAGAGATTAAAGCTTGAGATACTTACTACCGCCGTATTGGACTTTTGGCGGGATCCGGAAAATAGTCGGATCGGATACTGGTCAAGCTTTAACGGATCCATTGGGTCACTGGGTCAGAATGCATTCCGGATCTGTTCTAATTCAACCTGAACCAAACCATCTCCCGAGGCTTGCGATGGTTACCATAGTGTGCGACATTGACACCATTATAGCATCACTACCACTCCCTTCTTGCTATTTTTATCATGTCATGTCATCCACAAATAGTTGGAAACTAATTCGATTCTATCAACCACAATTTGCAGAAAGAAAGAGAAAATTTGCATTCTTATGCATTAGCATCGATCAGGGGCAAAAGAAAGAATTGGGTTACCGATTCAGTTTTGCTAGTGCTCCGTCTTCAATTAGACTGAATGATTCATACCTTGCCAGCTTAATCTGAACAAATAAGAAACCCAATGTTACAGCAGAGACATTGGTACAAGTAATTGACAGAAACCCAATCTGAAGAAAATGTAGAGTTCAACATACAATATTGAGCTCACCTGTTCAATCCCAGTAGTTATCTCATCAGGTGCTCCAGAGTTGAGATGGCACGTGTTTCCAATTTATAAGCTAATGATCTTCATGTTAGCACCCTTTGTTTCTTCATTCCATTGTTTCAAGGGGAGACTAAACAAGATAACCCATTAATTGGAAGGTCAGTATCATCTACAGAAAGAAATTAAGATATACCTTGTGACTATGTTCAATATCAAGTATCTCTTTAGCAGTCCCTTGCTGGTACCTTCTACAGAATCATGAACGGCGCACCAGATACTATTTCAGGTGCAGTGTCAAAGAAGTCACTCCCAGTATACTTACAAGTTAAAATTGCAAGAATGAGCTGAAGAGAATGGAGAAAATTCCACATTATTTAATTTGCTTCTACCATTTTACAAGACAAACAAGAAGCCACAGCAAAGATGACATCCTGAGCAAATGGCTGGGAAGGAAGAGATAAATTGGGAATGAAATATATTGCTGGACTACCCAACTTAAGTAGCCCGACATTCTTCAATGCATCATAAGTGAAGCAATTAAGCTAATGCGGAGTGTACGAGTGGGTCAAAGTAGAGGCCACTATTTCTCTTCATCAGAGTCAAAAGATTGTCTCCGCCTTAGCGATTCCAGTACATGTGTTGGTCGATCACTGACGATCACACCACCATTTCCCATGCTCTTCAGCTTGGGCACACTCATCGAACGGAGTGGTGGAGTTGGCAAATTCTGGTTCGCTTCCTTGAGAACTGATCTCACCTTAGCTCTGGCAGCTGCATCTGCCACTGCTGAAGCAATCTTTCCTTCAGTTCCCAACTTCTCTGAAACTTTGCTGTACATGCCAGTAGAACTCCGTCCATTTGGTGAACAGTAGCTCTCCGACCTTTGCACATTTACAATGGCCTCCGCAACGGTGGACCTGGCCTTGGCAGTCTCATACTTTTGCATGTCATAGAGGAGCTCCTTCTGGAGTTGCTTGTCGGCAACCAATATCTCATCGATCTCGTTCTTGTAGTCCTTAAGGAGAATGCGGAGGCATTCCATTAGACAGCCGGTGAGGGGGCTATTCTTGCTCTGGAGCAGTTGCTTCAACTCGATGAATACAGGGACAGCTATCTGGATCAGGTTCTTCTTGGCTACTTGGGTGACCACCCTCCCTCTGGCAGCATGGACAGCGCTTCCTGCACTCTCACCGCCATCGTCATCTATCTCAGATGAATCAGAACCACGACTTGGATGGATCCTCATCTCTTTGCATGCAAGGATTTCTAGAGCATCCTGTAAATAAATGAGAATTTTCAGTATGGACTACTCTCTCCTTGTGAGGAAAAGAGCATTGCCTCAACTTCATTAATCAGTAATGGCAAAAGCAAAGAGAGAATTCTTGACCCTGGAAAAGACAGAAGGAACCTAAGCAAGCAAAGCCAACTGCCAAAATATTATTCACTCTCTTGATTGGGCTAATCTAACAAATTATCAAACAAAATCAGCAAGAATGAGAACGAAAACCTTATCAAGTTATCATGTATTATTCTTTCAGCAGAATCCTTAAACCACGAGTTAAACTAGGGATCCATATAAAGTCCATTGAAGCAGTCACTCTCTCGAGTTCATTTTTTCCTTTCTTGAAAAGACTCTGGACGTTTATGTTACTGAATGTATGACACCGTAAACTCTAAATACAGTGCCAACATGATGACAGCAGCTCAAATACAGAAGCAAAGGAGCCAGTGGTGTGCCAAGTACATGGAAAAAAGTAGAAAGAAGATGAGCATTTAGACCGACACACAAAGGAATCAAGGGGGCCAGGTTCAGCCTTTTGCATGGTGATTTAGGTTATTGCCCCCTGGATTCCAATTATGTCCACCATTACTATAAATCAGAGAGAACAAATCTTATTTACTCCTTTGGTAGTTATTTTGGTAGTTCCAGGCTTTTAGTTTCTTTTTATATAACAAAAGAAAAGTTATCTGATATTTGTAATGCTGAGCATCTTCTTGTAGCTAGTTAAAAACCTTGTTGGTTTTCAAGATCCTTAGCCTCGTAGAGACAGAAGCAACTTATTAAGTCAAATATTTTATATTTTGCAAAAACAAATATCAGATGTTTGAATATACTGGGTAAACAATTCTCATAAACTTAAATAAGCATATGAGATTATACTCAGTTAGCAATTCTCACACATTCCACTTGCTTCTAGAAAATTTATCATGAGGAATAATAGTCTTACAATAAATGCATGGTATAGTGCTCAACTTGGAATTTAATATGCCTCTTTTAGTCAATAGATTTCTCAATCAGGTGGCATACCTGGAGTACAGATAGTCCAGCAACATCATCAACATTGAGCAAGCCATCAGAAGCAGCTGCCAAAATCTCAGCACACAACTTGGCTGAGGTAGCCAAGAGGTGCTCTGGGGCCATTTGTTTTAACAAAGAAACATATATGTGCATCCTTTGTGACCTTGATTTTGCATCATTGCCTCTGTAATTGCAAAAAAGGGTATAGGATTTAATACTACATTGAAAATCCATTTCAAGGGTTAGAATCTTGACTAAAACTCACCTTATAGAAAAGAGACGGGACCTAGCATGCAGGCCTCCCTGAGACTCAACATGTGCAGAATGAGCACTGCAGTCATTTAGAAAAAAAATGGCTTCTATAAAACTGTTATATGCAAGAAGTGGTGCCTTAGCTGCCATGTAAATACAAAAGAAAAAAGAGAGGTTATTGGACCACAAAAAATTGAAATGAAAAAAAAAGGAAGACCGATAAAATTAGGAGAGACAGACCCTTTAGGATGTTTCCAAAGAGGAAATCAGCCAGATGTCTTATCTTTTCAGACTCATCAACCAGAGACAACAAAAACCGAAGGAACAATACTCCTCTCCACTTTACATAGTCTCTCTGTATAAAAGCCAGAAATGATGATGACATGCAAAATGTATTCAATAAGAATTATCCATAGGTTAAATGATTTCAGAAATCAGACCTGTAATAATTGCGAAAGCAAGATGAATGTCTGTCTTCTCACAACTTCACAAGGATCACGCAATGCAATAGTGATCTTGTGCATATAACTGTTATGTAGGTCACAACAAAACTGAGATCAGCATTCACATTTATAACCAAGAATTATAAAACTAATTTTTCAAGCATGAAAAGACTTAAAAATCATATTTGTACAATGAACACAACAACATTGAGAGGCACGATATCCAATGTTCTTACATAACATACAGATCAGATCATATATGCAGAAACAATGTGTGCATGAAAAACTAGATATCAATATGTTACTGACAATTGAACACAAAGAACAACATGCAGAGCTTGAAACAGATGCAAGCATTTTGGTGATTTTAACAAAATCATAATTCCATAGATGCCCCACATTACACCACGGACTGCTTAGAATTTTGACACTAGGAGGTTAGATGAATCAGAACAGATTGTTGTTTTCAATCACGTAATTGTAGACTCAAAAAGAACCCCTCTTTCTGCTTGAGCCAAAAACTCCAAAGTAACGAAGACATGTTAACTATTTACAATTATATTGTTTCTATATCACAAAATATCCATTAAAAGTATACAAATACCCTCCAGAGAGAGAGACCAATACCAGTCAACTAAAGATGTGTATCGCACACAAAAATCTGTCATTGCCACCATAATATTGTTGCGGAGTGCAGCACTGTCACTCTTCTCAAGTTCCTATAGATCAAAAGAACATAGATCTATAATAACTGGAAAAAGTCTAGAAGCACAAATGAGAATCAGAGTTTAGTGCCAGGCAGGAAAAACCAAAATAAACAGGAGCAATTTCAGACCTGCACAAAGAGTGGAATGTAACGCTTTGCTAGTTTATCATCCACAAGGCAGATTTTGCCCATAGTCACCCATGACTGAATATACAGAGTAGGAGTCACCTCTTTAAATGAAACTGTCGAACCAGCAAACTTTCTAGGCTTTGGTTCAGAATTTCCAGATGTTATAATGGTGTGTAAGACAGGTACAATGCCCTGCAAATCGGCAGAAGGGCAGACTAGAATCAATGATCCAACAGTAAAAACAGCAGTCACAGCTTGTAGTGCTGACTTCAACAATGAGACATCTCTCTTTCCTTTTTTCCTACTGTTCTGCGGAGGTGTTAAGAAGATGTTGATATTGCTCGATTCTGATGCCTCTGATATATAGCTATTAAGAATCTCTAGAGCTTTGGAAAGCAACTGATGCACCCATTTCAATATGAGGAGATCGCCCTCCTCAGCTTTTGTAGCCTTTCTCTTGCATAAAGTTTTTAAAGCTTTTACATGTGCATCAACCTGAAAGCATAGAAAAAGGAAGAATTCACAATCTTGAATAAGTAACTAATGCAACTGCCAATATTTGTTGCTAAACAGTATATTTCAGGTACAAAATCTATAGATCAATCATAGAAAATGTCTAGACATATTGCTTACTGTACTCTTTCTTGCATCCATATCGACCCAATACAACTTGTCTCTCATGATAACCATTTGGAAATCCAAGTTGCAGCAAATAATGCTAGAAAAGCTTTCCTAGCACTAACCTAACTGTAAAATAATTCACCGCTAAGGTCAGGTGTTGCAATAAAATATACATATATATATATATATATATTTTTTTTTTTTTCATTAGTAAATGAAAGTTAAAAAAGGAAAACAGACCATGAATGGTGATAGAAAATTCTTTAAGATAATATTGTGTTCTCCATTTCTCATATTTTGTTTAGAGTTATAGATTATATAGTTCTAAGATATGATAGCTAATTTCAAGTGATTAACGACTATAAAAAACATATCTACAATCATAAATCCATTTTAATCTGATAATCAGAAGATCAGATTCAAGCTAATAAAAGATCTGATATAATGCATCCATGAAGTAGCTCTCAAAAATCACAGTATGATTATTTGTAGTTATTTAAAAATTGGATACTTCAATGAAGTAATATGAGAAGCATCTAACAACTAGTTATTAGATAAATATAAGACAACTATGTTGAAGTATTCACATATTATCAGTTCATGGAGAACAAGCAAGGTGAAAGAAACAACACCTGAACAAATCAATGAGTTTAGAACTAGTGATTTAAAAAACACCAGGCTGTCACGAACGGTCGTCGCGCACCCGCAACAACTTCGTTCAACGAACCGTTCGTCGCTCACACCCGCATGTACAGCTGCTTAACAGCATGTTTTCCCATGGTTTTGGGTCATTTTGCTTGTAAATATGTAAGTTCGAACAAGCTGCAGCGTTGCAAAGCGATCGCTCACCGAACCGAGCAAAACAGCCCCAAAACAGCCCAAAACGGCTTCGTTTTCGCGTGCCGCGGGAGGTGAGCGGAGTGCTGCCTCCGCTCACCAAAATGTCAGCCATCTCAGCACCCAGGAACCCCCCGGGTGGCACATGGCTGGATGGGGCTTCGGTTATATACCGGGCGTTGAACACTCTTTCGCAAGTTCGTACGTGACCTTTACGGGAACTTGGTGTTGCGTCCGGGACCAGGTGAGCGGCTGTTTGTGGGCTTGCAGCTGTTCGTTCATCCTTGAAAGCCTTGTTTTTCCCCCTCTCCCTCTTTTCTCTTGTGCACACAAGGTGTTCGACGAATTGCTTGTAAAGCTTTCCTTTTCGCGAGACTTCGGGACGTGTCCGTTGCTCGTTCTTTCGATCTAACTCTCCTTCTCTTTTACAGGTCCTTCGGGACCTGCGAGAGGTTACAAAGTGGGCTGATCCTTGCGGAGCAAGATCGCAAGGGCGAAGCGCGACTTAGGCAAGGCAAAGCTAAGTTCGCGTCTTTGCCGCACGGGTGACTCGCGACTTAGGCAACGCAAGCTAAGTTCGCGTCTTTGGCCGCAAGGGTGCCGCACGCCTTAGGCACTTCCAGCTAAGGTCGTGACATTGTGGTATCAGAGCGGGCAAGTTTTTCGATCGAACAGCGAACGAACTTCGCAACTTCGCCATGGCAAAGCATCGTGGCGAATCAAGCAAGACGGGGCAGGCCGGACCCTTGCCCCAAGCAGCCGCAGGTGGGCTGCATGTGCACACTCGCTCTCATGCTGTTGGAGCCGCTCATGAGGATCGCGGCAGCGAACAGGATGAGCGAGAAGTTGGCAACTCTCCGCGAGCGGAGGAAGCGCAATCTGGTGCGCTAACTGGGAAAAAGAGTCATAAGGAGAGACTCACGACGGCGGAAACCCGCCTGGATGTTCTTGAAGCGAGCATGGAGGAACTCTACCATGGCCAACAAAGACTTGTTGGGGTAGAGAGCTCGCAAGAGGAAGCGGAGTCCAGGATCGACAAGGTCGAGGCCCTAGTCGACCGACTGTCCGATGACACCAAGGACTCCGTGCAGCACTTACAAGATGTTGTGGCGGAACTCACGGCGAAGGTGGCTATGCTCACAAGAACGCTAAATGCGGGAGGAGGCAACACCCGCGTTGCACCGCCACAAAACTTGAGGGCACCTGAGCCCCATGGATACGGAGGGGCCAGAGATGCCAAGGAGCTCGAGAACTTTCTGTTCGACATGGAACAATACTTCCGAGCTACGAGACCCGATTCTGAAGATACCAAAGTTTCAATAGCAACAATGTATCTGAACGGAGATGCGAAACTTTGGTGGCGAACTCGTTGGGAGGAAATCCAACAAGGTCGGTGTCGAGTCGACACATGGGAAGACTTGAAGCGGGAGTTGAGAACTCAGTTCCTACCGGAGAACACAGAGTTCGTCGCAAGAAGGAAGTTGAGACAACTCCGCCAAAGTACCACCATCCGAGACTATGTAAAGCAGTTTTCTGCACTGATGCTGGACATACAGGACATGTCCGAGAAGGACAAGTTGTTCAGTTTCCTTGATGGTCTGAAACCATGGGCTCAGCAAGAGCTGAATCGAAGGAATGTTACCGACGTGGTCGGGGCAATTGCAGCTGCAGAAAGGCTCACCGACTTCGTTTCCTCTGAAGACCCAGCGAGAAGGAAACAATCTTCAAGCAATCGCCCTCAAAAACATTCTCGAGGGAAGGAGCTCGGGGGCGAACAGAAGAAGAAGAGCTCCCACAAAGGGCCGAACCCAAAAGGCAAGGCCTCAAAACCTGGAGGATGCTTCTTGTGCGGAGGACCGCACATGGTAAGGGAGTGCCCACAGAAGCAGGCACTCAACGCGTTGACAGCTTCCATCCACCCTCCCCGATCGGACAAGGGCAAAACCGTTGCCCTTAGCTCAAGCAGTTCTGAATCCAGCAGCGACGATGAAGAGTCGCAAGGACCCCGAATGGGAGCAATGCGTTTGTTGAACGCTATGCGGGGTCAAGTGGGGGAGAACATGAAGACGAAGGCACAAAAAGCAGGAAGTAGTGAACTGATGTATGTGGACATCAAGCTGAATGGCCAAACGACCCGTGCAATGGTGGACACGGGCGCTACCCACAACTTCATAGCCGATCGTGAAGCACAGCGACTTGGGTTGACATTGGAGAAGAGCCCAAGCCGAATGAAAGCAGTGAACTCGGAGGCCAGGCGAATCTCCGGATTGGCGAAGGGAGTTCCCATCAGAATCGGGACTTGGAGCGGAACCACCAACATGATGGCCGTGCCACTAGACGACTTCCAAGTGATCCTTGGAATGGAGTTTATGCACGCGGCGAAGTTGGTGCCGATGCCATTCTTGAATTCCCTATGTATGATGGGAGGCGATGACCCCTGTGTGGTGCCCGTCTCTCGGAGAGGAACCAAGGAGCCCCAACATATTTCGGCATTACAATTGAAGAAAGGGGTGCGAAAGGGCGAACTAACATTCGTGGCTGCTATGAAGCTAGAGCCACTCAATGAAGAAGCCATTCAAGAACCTGCTGTGGTGGCCAACGTCCTGAAGGAGTTCAAAGACGTTATGCCACCTGAGTTGCCGAAGACTCTTCCGCCACGCAGAGGCGTGGATCACAGTATTGAGCTGGAGCCAGGAGTGAAGCCTCCAGCGAGACCACCCTATCGCATGGCCCCGCCAGAGTTGGCAGAACTCAGAAAGCAGTTAGGTGAACTGCTAAGCGGTGGTCTCATCCGCAGCTCAAAAGCACCTTTCGGAGCTCCAGTTCTCTTTCAGAAGAAACAAGATGGGAGCCTCCGATTATGCGTCGACTACCGAGCCCTCAACAAAGTAACAGTGAAGAACAAGTATCCCATCCCGCTCATCGCGGACTTGTTCGACCAATTGGGCAAGGCGAAGTATTTCTCAAAACTCGACCTTCGGTCGGGGTATTGGCAGGTGCGCATTGCTGAAGGCGACGAAGCAAAGACTACATGTGTGACCAGATATGGAGCGTTTGAGTTCTTGGTGATGCCTTTCGGCTTAACCAACGCTCCGGCAACATTCTGTACTCTCATGAACCAGCTATTCAAGGAGTATTTGGATAAGTTCGTGGTCGTCTACTTGGACGACATCGTCGTTTACAGCCAAACGCTCGAGGAGCACGTCAAGCACCTTCGGACGATTTTCAAGGTTCTCAGGGAGAACACTTTGTTCGTAAAAAGGGAGAAATGCTACTTTGCTCAGACTGAGATCCTGTTCTTGGGGCACCGAATCGGTGATGGCTCCATCCGGATGGACAAGTCGAAGGTGCAAGCAGTTGCGGAATGGCGAACTCCAAAGAAGGTGCCAGAGTTGAGATCCTTCCTTGGTTTCGTCAACTACTACCGACGCTTCATTGCTGGATATTCGAAGCGGGCAACCCCACTGACGGAGTTGCTGAAGAAGGAGCAGCCTTGGAAGTGGTCTGACAAATGTGAGATAGCATTCCAAGATCTGAAGGCTGCTGTTCTGGAAGAACCAGTGCTCAAATTGCCAAACTATGGAGAGCCCTTTGAAGTCCATACAGATGCTTCGGACTTTGCTATTGGTGGAGTACTCATGCAAGAAGGTCATCCGGTGGCCTACGAGAGCCGTAAACTCAACGAGACCGAGAGGCGGTATCCAGTGCATGAGAAGGAGATGACAGCGGTGATCCACTGCCTACGAGTTTGGCGACACTACCTCCTTGGGTCGCGATTTGTGCTGAGGACAGACAACATCGCCTTGAGTTATTTCCAAACTCAGAAGAAGCTCTCCCCAAAGCAAGCACGGTGGCAGGACTTCCTGGCTGAATTTGATATGGCAATGGAATATAAGCCCGGGAAGGCGAATGTCGTGGCCGATGCGCTGAGTCGGAAGGTGGAGTGCGTGAATGCTGCACAACTGGAGGGCAGAGGCCAAGCAAGTCAGTTACACTCAACCTTCCTTTCCCGAATCAGAGATGGACTGTATAGTGATCCCCAGGCAGTTATCCTGATGCAGCTCATCAAAGAAGGCAAAGCACGACGATTTTGGGTCCAGGAGGGACTTGTTTACACAAAAGGGAATAGGGTTTATGTTCCCCGAGTGGACAATCTAAGGCGTGAACTCTTGAAAGAGTGTCACGATTCCCTTTGGGCTGGACACCCCGGCATTCACAGAACGTTGGCTCTCGTGGAGAGGGCCTTCTACTGGCCAAAAATGGGGATTGATGTGGAGGAGTATGTTCGAACATGCCTTACTTGCCAACAAGACAAGGTGGAGCAGCGGAAGCCGGTGGGACTTTTGGAGCCGTTGCCCGTACCAGAAAGGCCTTGGGAGAGCATTTCCTTAGACTTCATATCAAGCTTGCCACCTGTAGGGGGACTTGGATCGATACTTGTGGTGGTCGATCGGTTTTCAAAGTATGCAACTTTCATTGCTGCTCCCCTACACTGTTCAGCTGAAGAGGCGGCCAGACTGATGATGAAGGGTGTAGTGAAGTATTGGGGAGTCCCACACAATATCATTAGTGATCGAGACGCTCGGTTTCTGGGACGGTTCTGGACCGAGCTATTCAAATTGTTGGGATCAAAGTTATACTTCTCTACAAGCCTCCACCCCCAGACGGATGGTCAGACTGAAAGAATAAATTCGCTCTTAGAGCAGTATCTCCGGCACTATGTGAGTGCCAATCAACGAGATTGGGTGAAGCTGTTGGACATCGCCCAATTCTCCTACAACTTGCAGCGGAGCTCTGCATCCAACAAGAGCCCCTTCGAAATTATCACAGGACAACAACCGTCGACTCCGCACACTATGGCTATTGGGTATACTGGGAGTAGTCCATCAGCCTACCATTTCGCAAAGGAGTGGCATCGGAATGCCGATATTGCGCGGGCTTACTTGGAGAAGGCGGCAAAACGGATGAAGAAGTGGGCAGACTTGGGAAGGCGACCACAGGAGTTCAAAGTTGGCGATTTGGTGTTGGTAAAGCTCCAACCAGCATCACTCCAATTCTTCAGGAAAAGAGTCCACAAAGGATTGGTGCGTAAGTATGAAGGGCCCTTCCCAATTATCAGCAGGGTAGGCAATGTTTCTTACAAGTTGCAGCTGCCGGCGTGGTTCAAAATTCACAACGTTCTTCACGCCAGCAACCTAAAGGCCTACCATTCAGATCCGCAAGATGCTTCTCGAAGTGTTCCAACTCGGCTACCTCCCATCACAGCCTCCTACGAGAAGCGAGTGGAAACCATTTTGGCGGATCGCAAGATAAAGCTACCCAACGGAGCGGAGCAAACAGAGTACTTGGTGAAGTGGCGAAAGCTTCCCCGAACTGAAGCCAGTTGGGAGTCTGAAGACGCCCTGCGACATGAAGAAGACGTCATCAACAACTACCAACAAGCGTCGACGAGGGCGTCGACAGTTTAAGTGGGGGAGAATGTCACGAACGGTCGTCGCGCACCCGCAACAACTTCGTTCAACGAACCGTTCGTCGCTCACACCCGCATGTACAGCTGCTTAACAGCATGTTTTCCCATGGTTTTGGGTCATTTTGCTTGTAAATATGTAAGTTCGAACAAGCTGCAGCGTTGCAAAGCGATCGCTCACCGAACCGAGCAAAACAGCCCCAAAACAGCCCAAAACGGCTTCGTTTTCGCGTGCCGCGGGAGGTGAGCGGAGTGCTGCCTCCGCTCACCAAAATGTCAGCCATCTCAGCACCCAGGAACCCCCCGGGTGGCACATGGCTGGATGGGGCTTCGGTTATATACCGGGCGTTGAACACTCTTTCGCAAGTTCGTACGTGACCTTTACGGGAACTTGGTGTTGCGTCCGGGACCAGGTGAGCGGCTGTTTGTGGGCTTGCAGCTGTTCGTTCATCCTTGAAAGCCTTGTTTTTCCCCCTCTCCCTCTTTTCTCTTGTGCACACAAGGTGTTCGACGAATTGCTTGTAAAGCTTTCCTTTTCGCGAGACTTCGGGACGTGTCCGTTGCTCGTTCTTTCGATCTAACTCTCCTTCTCTTTTACAGGTCCTTCGGGACCTGCGAGAGGTTACAAAGTGGGCTGATCCTTGCGGAGCAAGATCGCAAGGGCGAAGCGCGACTTAGGCAAGGCAAAGCTAAGTTCGCGTCTTTGCCGCACGGGTGACTCGCGACTTAGGCAACGCAAGCTAAGTTCGCGTCTTTGGCCGCAAGGGTGCCGCACGCCTTAGGCACTTCCAGCTAAGGTCGTGACAAGGCGCTAAAAGGCGCTAAAGTCCCAAAATGCTCGAAGTATTAGGCGCTCACCTAGACACCTGCCCAAGCGAGCCGAGATGATCTAAAATAGTAATATATAAAAATTATATAATATAATTGATAAATATGATTATATAAAATAAAAATATGATGTTAAATTGATAAGATCTGAAGTACCAAGTCATATTATTCATGTTCTAATAACAATAATGTCAAAAGACTCAAAACAATAAAACTTTACATCATATTCAATCATCGTCATACTCAACATCGTCATTCTCAAACATATCATTACCTTTCTCTTTCTCTCGTCCATCTTCAACAAAATAGATTTCCTCCTATTCAACAATGGTAAGAGATGAACTTAAAGCTTTTGCACTCATTTTTGCCTTCATCATTTGTCTAGTATATGTCTATAATTCTCTAATACCTGAGGATCTTGCCACATCTCTCCATGTTAAGTTATCATCTTCAAATACAAGTTTATCTTCGCCATCTTGCAAGTTTACACTCATTTTTATTTTGTGAGCCTCACATGCTCAAAGACACTTTAATTTCGCTCACAACTTATAGCACTACAAGTCAAACTAAGAATTTTGATAGTCAATTGCTACAAGTTCCGTATGAAATTTTCAAATAGACTCCATGATTCAACTACAAAATTTACTTTCTTATTAATAATAATATATTATACATAAAATTAATTATATAAATTTATAAATACCTGGGGTTGTAGTTGTCATAGATTGAACTGTCATTAGAATTCCAAAACGACCATTGACATTTTATATAAAGATAATTCGCGTATAATTTTATCTTGCACCTCATGGTTTAGAACAAATCTTGTAGTGCACTTATACAACCCATTTATAACTTCTGCATCAAACACGATAGAGGTGTTCTTATAATAAAATTCTGGGTTCAAATAATATTCTACGATATACAATGGATAATGAAGTTGACAATTCCATTTTTTTATCAATGATTGCAAATATGTTATACTTTTCTTCATTTCCATCAAAAGACTTTTGAATTATTTCTTTTATTTTATTCATAGCCTTACAAATATATCCTATTGTAAGCTTTTTTTCATTACTTATCAACCAAAAGGCTTGAACAAGAGAGCTTATTACCTGCAATGTATAAACTATAAGATTCCAAAAGGATGGCATTAAGATGATATCATCGAGCCTCTTGCCTTTCACTCTTTTGTATATTTGTTTATCACTTATTTCTCCGAGGCAAACATGTTTCTCAGGTTGAGTTTTTAATGATGCATGCTTTATAATGTTAAGAATGAAGTAACAAATCGGGTGACACCATATCTCACAAATTCCTTCTTACTTGTGAATTCTCTTATCATATTCAAAGTCCCAGTATGATTGTAGAGAAATCTAATGACAAAGATTACTCTTTTTAAATCTTCTTGATGTAAGAAATATTTCTAATATCCTCTAACATTATCGGTTATAACTTGGATAACATTTTGTTTACCAATTTCTTCCACAAATTTGTCAAGCAACTCATATATCTTTTCTCTAGATTTCATAAAAGATAATGCATCTATTAACTTCACAAACATGGTTCCTAGAGAACAGCTGACCATAAAATTAATTATACTATTATGTCCCCTAGTGGTCCAAGCATATGACATAATAGAGCAAACATGCTTCACCCATGATTCTTTATGGCCTTTTAATAAATCATTTGTATAATCTACCTCTTTTTTTTAGTAATGAAACTCACAACCCATAATAACTTGAAGGTTTTAATCCCCCGCCATATCTTTTAATAGCTTCAATCATCTCTTTAAAATAATCCAAAAAACAAGTACTAAAAGGAAAGTTAGTCTGATAAAAGAAGGGAGCAATGTTTTGAATCGTTCTTCCGCTTATTTTTTTTATCGCAAGCATCACTTATGAATGTTTGTTTTAATTTTGCTTCTATTTGACGTAGTTGCTTTTGTGATCCTTAATACATATATAAGTCCATCGGTCCCTTTTTACCCTTCTTAATAATCATGACTTCTTTTCTTTTTCTGTCAAATACTCTTTTCCACTAGCATTAACACTTTCTGAATAATCCCCTTCTTTATCATCTCTAATATAATAAATATTTTTCTCGGGTAAAATCTTATAAGATTTATTCCTTTTCAATCATATAAACGAGCAACTTCTTTTTTACATCAGGTGGACACTTCTTATGCATTCTTAAAGTTTCCTACTTGATGCTACTTTGCACAGAAAATAAAACCTCTAGTAGTCTTATAACAAAAAATGCAAGTAATTGCATTAGGACCTTTAGGATCCTTTAGATAATTGTATTTTTAAGCAGGATCATTTCTTAAATTTTTTGATGAATTTTTTGAATTGCTTTATACACTTCCCATAAATTCTGAAACCCTAATAACAGTTCTAAATAAATAGAGATTACAATGCTAAAATCTAAATAGGGACTATTATATGGTAACGATAGTTAACAATATTTAATCCACTGTCAACAATAGTTAGAGGGGAGTAAAGAGTCACCACAATGGAAAGTGGGGAAGGAGAGGGTGGAGATGACAGAGGAACTTTCGAACGATAGCAGCGACGACGGAGGAAGTTGTGTACGACAGCAGCATCAACGGAGAAAGTTTCGGATGATGGCAATGACGGTGGTAGAAGCTACGAATAGCGATGTCGTGGGCGGAGGAGGCTTCAGATGTGTTCGTTGACGATGGAGGAAGCTGCAATCTTATCCCTCGACGATGGAAAGGAGCTACACAAGAAAGCAGCAAGTAGGGTTTATGGGTTGGAGTCAGCAATGACGACAGAGGGAGAATCGATCTGTGCGTCAGTAGCGGAAGCAAGGTTTATGGGTTGGAGTCATACGTCAGGGGGCTTGTGTGTGGGGTTTTAGTGTTACTATGGACCCATCCGTCGGCAACAAAGGAAGCATCAGTCCTATGTGTCAGCGGCGGAAGCAAGGTTTATGAGTCAGAGTCATGCGTCAGGCGAGGTTGCATGTGGGCTTTTAGTGTGAACCAACTAAACTACTGTTCAGCTGAACTGAACTTGATCATATGATTCGATTGCTGTGCTTTAACCAAGCGCTTACCAAAACACCTCGGTTCAACTGAGTGCCCAGGTGGCGCTTCACTGAAGCACGTAGCTTGATCACTATATGAGGCACTCGAGCCTAGACTTGCCTCACCTGAGTGCCTAAGTGCCTTTTTAAACCACTATTTTGAACACTACTAAAATTATAAGAAAATAAACTAAAAAAAATAAAGCAATAGTGAAAGCTTTCGATTAACTTAAATTGTTAGTGTCACAACCAAATCTGATGGGATAACTAGCCTATCAATTTTATTTGACCCTAACCATTAGCTAAAATACATAGGTTGAAGTTGATAGTAGTACAATTATTAGATCCTTTTATAAGTCAATCGTAGTCTTAGCTCATTTCCATTGTGGGACTAATCGAGCTATTACAAACTCCCCCACTTAAGGGCTTGACATCCATGTTAAGGCCCAGTATAGCATAGATCAAATCCTAGTATAATGCATGTGAGATATAGCTTAGTGGTGGCTTTACGCCATGACAAATTCTCTAACTTCGTCCATGGATAGCTCTTTCCTACTCAAACCCTCTCACCATGCCCCAATACTAGATCGGCTCTAATACCAAATGTTATAACCCAACCTGATAGGATAATTGACCTATCAACTTCATTGACCTAAACTACTAGCCAAAATGCTTAAGTTAAAGTTAATGGTAGTACACCCATCAGACCCTTATAAGTCAATATTAGTTTTAGTCCAATTTCGATATGAGAAATCGAAGTGTTATTGCTAGTGACTAGTATGGTTGATTTGGCATCATATCTTACCATCAAAAAGCACTATCAGATTGAGAAAAACTGATGTAAAATAATATTATGCTTCAACCAATACAAATATTTTGATTAAAAAGACTCTTGGCACTTCTTTTTAGCAATTTTAGCTATCAACAGTGGGGAATATTATTCTGCACCACTTGTCTTCAATTATTTTGTGGCTAACTTAAACAACTTGATTGTGGTGATCGTAATTCATGCTAGAAAATATCCAGATAAAATATCTCAATGTCTTGACTGGTATAAACAATTATGGTTCAATTCAACAAAAGATATAAGCTCCTTATGTCAAAAGAAAGAGAATACTTACTTTTTGAACAAATAGTTCTGCGGTTAAAGATTTAATAAAACAAATTCTTGACTGGTATAAACAATCATGGTTCAAGTCAACAAAAGATATAAGCTCCTCATGTCAAAAGAAAGAGAATACTTACTTTTTGAATAAATAGCTCTGTGGTTAAAGATTTAATAAAACAAATTCTTAACTCGCTGACATAATTTTGATGATAGAACACATTGTAAAACAATTGATGTTTACCTCGCTTAAGTTCATACTGAAGTTCTTAAGATGATCTAGTAAGTTGCAAGCCAACTCTGTAGCAGGCTCAGGAGGCAATTCCAAAGACACATTAGAAATGGTGTGCAAAAGGTGAACACGATCTCCAGCCCACATAAAAGAGCTCTGGTCCCCTTCTTCAGAATTTTTACCTTGATCTTCTAGGCTAATCTTGTCAAGAAGATGCCAATGGTGATGGAGAAATTCCCATTCTATGGCCTTGGGTGAGAACAATGACACTTCAGAAAGCAATTGCCAGGTCCCAGGAGGGGCCGTCCACTTCTCTATGGGCTTGCTACTGCCTAACCATACAGACTCGGATGCTGCAATTATATTCTGAAGTGAACTTGCAACTGACATCTTAATTCTTTCCTTCTTTCCAAGGCTTGAACATATCTTTCTGACACATGGTGCCACTTCACTGTCACAAATCCCTTTCAACAAACGTAAAATACCTTTAGGAAGCAAGGACTCCAAATCTGTTGCATCTTTTCCAAAATTGATCTTAGCAGCTTGAGAGATTTTATCCAAGACCAATTCAAGAAACAAATTCTCACAATCCTGTTGGATGCTTGACTCATTATCAACAATCAAGCGTGGCACAGCATGAAGCCATTCAGGTATTACCCTGTCATCAGGGAAGACTCTGCAGGCCTACAAAGATAACCAACAAGCACCTAATTATAAGTATGATATTTGGTGGTAAAAGAATACAAAATGAGAAAAAAATTGACATGACTTCACCTCTGATAGAGCTGCAACAGCTGCTTTGCGGATGCTGACCAAAGGGTCAGAGCAAGCAGAACTCAGTGTCCTAAGGAGCAAATCATCTAATGGCCCTCGCATTATAGTAGTCGACTTTGTAATGAGGAGAAGTGCTGCCTTCCTTACAACAGCCTTATCATCCTGACACCTCCTCCACAAAAGCTCATTGAAGTCCACACTGCTGATTCCTGAGAGTTCCCACAAACGGGCAGAATTCCCAGAATCACCAGTTAAGCTGCCTAGCAGTTGTGCTGTATTTGTTAAAGCTCGAGCTCTGATTCCCGGTGATGAATCTGAGCAACGCTGTACTAATGCTTGCAGACAAGTCAGTCCCCATGCCTTGTCGTTAAATTCCTGAGCCGATCCCTTTACCCCAAGAGGATCGGGCAACAATGTCAAAAGTGCTAGAATGAGGTCTACAGCCAACAGTCTTAGCTGAGGCTTCCCTTGTGTCATCTTCACCACATAATCGGCGTATCTTATTTGATCCTCTTGCTTCATTGCCCGAACAATCACCATGATGGAATCAACAGCACAAACTCTCAGCTCAGACTTCTCCGGTGCCTTTGTCGCTAAGAACCTAGGTAGGTACACCAGAGCTTCCTTCACTGCATCATTCTCCTGGGCCAGAGGCACCATCTTTTCAGTAACAAAACCTAAAGCAGAAGCCCGGGATGCTGATTTTGCAGGAGATAAGATCATCGGCGTCAGTGATCGCAGAACCTCAACAGCTAAAGTCGTCTGGTCTCCGTGCTCTGGCTTCGAGACGATCCTGTAGAGTACTAGGAAGCAGAGATCCGGAAGCCGGTGGTGACCGGAGGAAGAGCTCAGGATTTTTGCCACAGTATCGACCAATGACTTTACGGCATCAGGGGTGTTGTCAAGCCGGACTCGGCAGAGCACGGAATCAAGCAGTTCGAGGACGCGAGGAAGTAGGCTGCTGAGGTCGGAAATCTGATCCACCGACGTCGAAGCGCTTCCAGCAGATCGTCCAGGCTTCCTCTTCCGGGCGCTCCTCCGGGGAGCGGGGGCGTCATGGGAGGCCTCCGGAAGGGCAGTGGCCGAGGAGGCGGAGGTCGAGGGAAGGGGCTTGAGGGCGCGACGGAGGGAGCGGAGGAGGGAGAGGAAGACAAGGGGGTTGAAGAGGGAATAGAGAGGGGAGGACGGGGAGAGGAGGAGAGAGAGGTACACACGGCCGGAGAGGAGAGAGAGGCGGGGAGCGGAGACGTCCATGGAGGCGGAGAGGGGACGGAGGAGGGCAGAGGCAGGGAGTCCTCGGGCGGCAAGGAGATCCCAGAGTGCGAACGCGGCATCGCCGGAGGCGGCGGCGTCGAGGAGGGACTGGAGACCGAGGATGGAGGGCTCAGAGAGGGGGGAGTCCCCATCGTGCCGGCGGAGCGAAGAATCGAGCTCGGCGAGGATCGAGGATAGGGTTCCGCTCTCGTCGTCGTCGTCCATGACCACCACCGAATCGCTTTTTGGATTTGGGAGGTTTCCCGCTCAAAGGAGGATGCGCCTTATCGTCCGAAACCGCTCGCCACACGTGGCGTGTAACAGTGTTGTTACACGGCAATTTTAATTGGTACCGTAACTCAAATGCTACTGTCACGCTAGGAATTTCATCATAAACCAAAACAAAAATATCGTCATATTAGACAATTGCATTTAAACAAAAAAATAAAAACAAAAAATCATCATAGTAGACAATTACATTTAAATATGCTTGTCTCATTAAAAGCTCATTTTAATTTAATTTGGAAAAAAATATAAATAAAGTTTATAAGTTTATTTTTTATTTATATTCATAGAATTAAATCAAACGATTCAGTTTCAATTGATCCATGTAACAACCCATATGGATCGAACAAATACCTGACTGACCAATTTAGAAAACCATGGTTTGATTTATAAATAAATTAACGATATACTTGTTCATACTTAATTATTATAATTTTTTTTATCAAAAATTATTTGTGTTCAAAACAGGTAATTTAACTTTTACTGGACATGGTATGAGATTACCATTATAGTCTAATAACAAAACCACATGCAGCCTCATTATACCAAACCCACGTGGGAAACCCGAAGATCTAAATCCTGATGCCTATTGAAGGGGAAACAACATTATTTAGTACGACGTCAGCGGTAAATGGAAATCTCAGTCAACTTGCTCAAGATAAAAGTAAAAGGAAAAAAAAAAAAGGGACATTCATTTCCATCAGTCAAACAGAAAACTGATTTATACTGCAGCAGGCGTCTATAGGGCAACACTGATCAACTCATACAGGAAGTACAAAGAATATAATAAATAAAGAGCACACTAAGGCTTTACTCAATATGATCACATACTTATCCTTGCAGTAGCTCATGCAGCAGAGAGTCATCTCGTGGACTTGTTAAAAGAGTTCTTCAGAGTTTAACTTGTTCCAAGCTTCCTGTTTCACGCAAAGAGGGCATATTTGTGAGACAAAGAAGAAAACCAGAATCATTTCTAAGAAAGATTGTTACAATAAGGACATCACCACAATATATAAAAACAAAGCTAATGAAACCAACATTGAAGAGAGAGAGAGAGAGAGGAAAAAGATCATCCGGAAGAATTACATGCCAAGTTTTAACAGCGTTTATAAAGCAGGTAATAATTTGAAGTCCGCTGGCTAGTAATGAGATGTAAGTTCCAACTTTTGAAGGCCATCACCTGATCTCCAAACTGTTCACTAAACAGATTTTTTTAAAATATAAGTCAACAGAGTCAACTTTCCAGTAGTTATAGGGCAATAATTCATTTTGCTGTAGAGCCATTTGAACCCAAGAACTCCAGTTAAGTCCAAAAAATGGTCTTCTGGATCAAATAAATGGATCATGTCAAGATATTCCATTGTGTTTTAGAAAGCTGCGAAGCCAAACTGTACCAATCACATTTAGAATGGCAGGCTGTATCATTACAAGAATCACAGTCTTTATGCCATGCCTTTATTTTATCAAAGCATTTCTCACATAAAATTAGAAGGTTTTATCTTTCTAGACTGCACTTGCAAAGTTATGAGCATATGGCCAGAACTAACTTCCTTCCTAACTTGCAAAGTTATACTGGCAAGATGGAAGTGGCAATCTGATGCCAGCTCTTCCTTCTTTAGTGGTTTCCTCTTGCATGTACTCTTACCCCTCTTTAAGGTCGCCAAATATTGCATATAATTTCATATGTTTCAAACATCCTAACCAGCAATCACTGCCTTGTCAAACATTTCAGGGTCAAGGGATGAGATATGATATTAACCAGACAATCCACAACCAACATATAGGACAGAAATGAAAAGCTTCTAGAGGATGGAAGTAGCAACATAACTCAAATATGAACAGAAATTATAATACTGAAACAAATATCTTTTTATCAATATTTCATAATTTATTTTAGGTAAAGTGCCCACTACACCACCAGCAGCTATCATATGATTTTGGAGTGTTAGACAACTGGATATATATTGTGTTCTAGTCTTGACCTCCTGGCGACCACCGTAACCCATGCCCATGGTCACTTCCAAGTAAAGAATTTGCGGGAGAAGGTCAAACTAGAGAATATTTAAAATAAAAAGAAAGTTGTTTGCTTTAGCTTTTGAAAAATTAAGGATGTAACTTATCATAATACAACAAAACAGCCAATGTTTTTTCCTTGCTAACAACAAATAGGTTAGAATATAAAGTTCAGTTGGGTATTATTAATAAAAGTGATTAAAGCATTTGGAACCAGGGTCCTAATGATATGAACAATGCAGAATTATATCAAATTTCCCTATTTAAGCTCTGCGAGAATGTAGCCCATGTCATTAAATCTCAATTATGCTATTGCTGCTCTTATTTCCTTTTTCTTTTTCCTTAAGATCCTCACCCTTGCAGAAATTATAAAAGAACGATAAAAAAAATTGTGTGATTTGCTATGTGTCCTTGCCCAAGTGGAAAGACAATAACATGATACTTATGCTAGTCAGAGAAAATTTAGCTGTTATATTAATTCATTATTAGCAGTGACCAGAAAACAATTAGATAGGCACCCTAAAAGATCAACAGGAAATGATGTTTGAATAATCAGCTAAGCATCTCTTCAAGAATTTCAAATGCTTGGCAAAATACAATTATTTTTTTCCTAAAAAATGTTTATGTATAGGCAAAGAGAAAAATGGATTTCCATGTTCAAGATATATGCAGCAGAAGAAACATAGTTATGTCCAAAAGAATGCGAATCCTAAAAAACTTCATTAAGTACCTGATGAATCTGCTTTGACAAATAAATGGGGATATTGTGTTGTAAATTCCAAAGATAAAAGATACATCAGTTATTCCTTTTGTTCATTTGAGCACAATAGCACACATTAGTGGGAAGATTCTGAAGAGCAGGATTTCATAGAATACTGTTGTCATAAACTTCACAAACTGATAGACCTAGAAAACCAAACAAGTACAACTATAGATGCAGGCACATATAGCAACCTTATTTCATTCAAGGAAGATGTTAGTGATGTTATCCCAAATCAAATAACATCCAATATAAGTTTTATGTCTTAAGTATATGTCAAAAATAATTTCAACGTGCTGCAAAATCAATGAATCTGCTTTCACTTCATAGATCTAAAGCTTCCTTCAAGTGAAAGCTTTCATATATGCATGTATATATATGTATATATATATGTATATATATATGTATGTATATGTATATATATGTATGTATGTATATGTATATATATACACACATATACATATATATATATATATATATACATATAATAATTGCAGTCATTCTTCCTATTATCGGGAATAAAACTTTTTTTTACCATTGTTAACAGATAGAAAAATTCCCTTACAATTGAAAACAGATATCCAGAACAAGTTGAACCTCAGTAATAAATTTATCATGATCTGGTGGAAGACATTTTCTGACAAATATCATGTTACAAATTCTTCATTGAGTATTTCAGAATATTATGCCAACTTGAACTTATTTCTGTAATTGGCACTCCATGCCTTGATGATTCATACTGGGACAGACAGACCGACAGGACAGTCATAGCCACAGATACAATTCTCAATCAAAAAGGTCAAATGCTATGGTCTAGCTATTGTTTCGTCAATTAAATGAAATAGAAAATCAACTTGTATCAGTCAATAAAATTTGTCATTTGGACGACTTAGATGTCTCATATTTCTCCAAAAAAATGATTCAATTGATGGGATTCGGTATGATAAGATCGATGGAATTGAATTTCAAATGATGGAAGAAGGGACTCACTGAATCAGAATGGCCAACTATATCAATTATATATTAGAGAAAAACTGTCTTTCTACTTTCCCTGGTTCCATTGCTAACACAGGCTCCATATGAGTCCACATACTTCTTTTAAAGATTCTGATATAGAAAAAGAATTGATAGATTGGTGTCTAGGATAAAATGCTCTAAATTTAACAGCCACTATGCAGGTTAAATGCTGACAAACGCACTTACAAAACAAATTACATGAGTGCCTATAAAACTGAATGTATGGCCACTATTGCCAAGGAATCAGGTTTCTGTGCCTCAGGAAGGCATAGACATCTGAATTCATGTTTTTAGCTTGTTTATGAGGAAAAGCAACACTGGAACTTTTACACAACAAACAGGCTTAAAGAATGAGCAAGAAGGTATAACGACCAAAAGTTCAATTACCATGAGTTCAAAATTATGAGTTCTAAGAATCTAAAGGATGATCAAGTTACCCTTAAATACAAACCTTGAGGAGATCAAAAACCTTCTCAGCAATATACTTTTGTTGAAGAGTTGCACCTTTTTGCTGCACCTTATCAGGATGGACGCACAAAGTAGCTCTTCTATAAACCTTTTTGACCGCAGCAGCAGTAATCAAATCAGTCAAAGATACAGGTTGCCAGCCGCATTCAGGCCAAAGCACCTGCATGGGATTTGAAAACAATGAAAAAACTAAAAGTAACTGGATATGACATCTCTAAATTTATGGATAAGAAAACTCCAAAGTTCATCTTTTAAATAAAAGAGTATTCTGGAAGTTTCTTCTAAGAGGAAAAAGACCTTTTTTTAAAATTTATTTCATGTGTCACCTTTTGCATTAATAAAAACTAATCATTCCAAAGAAATATTGACAGTGAAAACCCTCTCAGCTTTTATTCATCTCCCATTTGATCTCCTACACTCATCTACTAGAAATTTGCATGAATGTCCTTCTGATGTGTGATAAAAATATGTCAAGCAGACATTTGGAGCCCATATTGCCCAATATGAAGGCAATGCATGCTAACTTTCTTCTATATTCGTTCTAATAGGTATTATCCTTTTTCCAGAACTCTCGCAAACATTACCAATGATGACAGAAAGAAAGGGCAGAATTAAGTGGCCTTTTATTACAACAAGGTTAAAACTTTAGAAGCATATAGTTCATTTTATTCAAAACGATAGTAAAAACTGGGAAGACCACTATACTAGAAAGTAGAAAGTGAAGAGTTTCCTGTGTCACTTCAGGGGACAACTAGCAGAAATGCCATCTGTATTTTCAATGATTTAAAGCCTAACTCACATCTACAATCAACCACTCGAAGAATGCATTGATATGACAATTTAAGACTTCTTAAAAGCATAGGTTCACTTTTGTTCAGAACTCTATTACTATAAGACACAGTGATGCATTTCCCATTGTCACTTCAAGGGACAACTGGCAGAAATTTGATTTGAATTTTCAACGATTTAAAAGCTTTCGTTTACAACTATTACAAACCTCTCAAAGAATACATTGATGTGACAACTTCAGACTTTTCTCAAGCACAATGTTCATTTCGTGCAGAACTCTTTCACATAACCTATAGTAAAAAAGATGGGCAGAATAGTCAGAGACAGAGATGTGGTTCTAATGTCATATCAAATGATATTACTGGTAACAAGTCTGTCGGTTAACTTAAAGCAATCTTCTAACCCAATCACAATAGGTCTAAGTCAACTTCTGTCATAGAAACCAAAACTACAAGACCATTATTTACTTGGAAGTCAAATTTGAGAATTCCAGCCACCCTATTCCTAGGCCACAAGGAACAGCAAATTTTGGTGAGTTTTTTGAACAATTAGAAATTCACATGCCACCATGATTTTTTTTTTTTGGCACATGCCACCTTGTATTAAGTGCCATATATTGGCATCAGTGAGGAAAGAACCTATACCAATTCAGTCTGAATAAATGAATCAATTATTTTTTATCTTCCATACCAGAAAGAAATAAGCTTTCAAGATTAAAAATGGACTAATTGTGCTGATACAAGATCTGACTTTTTAACCAAAATTAATTATAGGGTTAAAGTGCTCTCACGTCAAGTCACAGATTCAGAGTTAATAGAAGAAGCCGCATCCCTCTTCTTTCTGCTGTAGCTCACCATTGAATGGTAGGTAAACTCCTCAAAGAATGAACTAGAGAAGGCACCATGTAAAGTTTATTGGCCATACAACTTAGACCGGTTTTCAAGTTTAGCTTCACCTTTATATCAGTTTATAAGGAGATATTAGACGAACCGAACAGGTATCACCAAAGAAGTATTAACTGATGGACTATACTGCAATGGCTTGACACATAGTGATGCAGTTAAGACCACCTACCAAATTGTGTTGCACTCTAACTGACCCAGATCCTAATTATCGATCACATCATCCATCATCACAAAAAAATAGCATCTTAATATGGATAAACAAGTAGAGGGAACCTCCTTCACAAGTAGATGGAATCAAAACTCTCTTACCTTCTTGGGATTCATGCTCTAAATCTCCACTTTAAATTATTCTTCACTTAAATTGAATTCTATCTTACGCATCAGAAGAGAACCCTGATGGAAACATTCCCAAAGTCTCTTCTGTTTCACAAGATTTACCTTAAGAGTACTTTTATACCGGTAGAGTACCTCAGCTCAGCAACTCCAGAATTTTAAGCTCACACCATGATGGTCCACTTTGGCTCAACTTGGTATTTCACTTTGTCCAACCTCAGCTATTCTGTAATTTGGTTCATATTGTCTACCTCAGCACAAAGGCCCAGTTCAGCTATTGCAATCCTAGTCAACAAGATGATCAACCCTAACTTCATCAGTTAATAGGGGGAATAATAGTATTAATTGGGTAATGTATATGTCATAATATTATAGAAAAATCAAAGAGGAACTTCCTATTTAGTGCATAAACTTAGAGAAACAGAAAGCCTCATTATGGCCCAAAATCAACCTTCCTGCAATTAACCTTGTCCTTATAGTAGGCAACTGAATAATGGACCCTTGTACTTACTACATGCAAGCCAAAATCAAGTCAAGGAAAAACCTATATCTTGCTAGCTTAGTTATGAGAAATAATTTTTATGGAACACTTGCATATGTATCCTCACAGAGTTTGACATTTTCAGATTTACTCCCACAAAGTTGAAAAAGTATTATTATATGTGCCCTCATAGACTGAACATGCTTTCGTACATATCTGTGCCATTAACCTCCATCAACTACCTCTATGGTAACTCCAATTAGATAGGGAAAGAACATTAATTAGCTAATGTGAAATCTAAAAAGAACCAAAACAGTCATCCCAATTCTTTTTCGGCACATTCTCATCTTCTCCTACCAGTCCCATTCTTCAAATCCTTATTCCTGTCCTCATGCATCTCTCTATCATTGATGTTAACAAGTTCATACAGGTAAAAAAAATATATGCAACAAATTTGGGTGTCTGCAAGGGCTTTTTTTTTTTCTAAAGTTCTTTATACCCCAGAAAACTTCATATATTACTTCTTAATAAAAATGTTCCAGAGAAGAAATAAATATGTACCAAATACAATGGCACACAATCACAAGTTTGTTTGGAACCCTGCATGGCTTCACAAGTTTTATGATACTACCAACTAATGCAGCTAACCTATATAACCATCATCATAATCAATGCTTTAATCTGTGAAGCAGATTTACAGATGCATAAAGCATTCAGAGATTACAAAACAACAAATATTAGAAGAATTATAAAATACATTTCAGAGCCTCTGGTACTCACAATTCTCTCATGTCATTAAAAATTATTATGTGAGAAAAGTATAAGGCTTCGTAAATCTTCCTTTCATTCACTTCTCAAGAATGGACCATTTAGATCATTATGTCATGCTTGCTGCCAACCTCACCAAATGATTGTGCAGGTTTACTAGGTGACAAAAAAAAAACATTCACTCAAGCACCACTCAACCATGTCTAAATCTGGAAAAGCCTTCCTCCTTGCTTTATATTCTTGAACAAGATGGAGTTACTTTAGTAGTACAAAGTCTAGGACTAAGTGTTTGTCTCTTAAAGAGCTCAGAAGACTAAATATACAGGGTGGTATCTGTTAGATAAGAACTGAAAAAGTGAATGAATATGAAGAGAAGGACTAAATTCAAACGAAAAAGTGAGGAATGACAAAAGAAAAATAAGAAATCTTTTTACCAGTAAGTCCATAGAAAATATTAGAAAATAGAAACACCTTATTGAGAAAGAGGGAAATTTTTTAATGGCATTCACCACTTCAACTGTCCTAGCCTTGTGTGCTAATAATTGCAGTTGTGATTACTAATTAGTAAGTTAATCCTAGAAGAGGTCACAATTGGTAAATATGCCTAGAACTATCTTTGACTGCATGACATGAAAAGTTCCAGTACCAAAGACCTGAGGTATATGGCCAACTAATTATAAAGAAACATACAAACAAGTACCATCCGATCTAGCAAATTATGCTTCTTCAAGTGACACCTGACACTAGCTCATTTGCCTAACTACCAAGAAAATGAAACATACAAACAAACACCATATTAACAAGGTATACCTAAAAATCAGCATCCAAGAACCATAGCAAGAGTGCTCTAACTCTAGTGATCATACTCGCAGTAATTTCACAAGAAACAATAACTCTGAACAAAAGTGAAGCAACATTTGATTGAAAATGGATCTTGTCAAGGGCTTAGTAAAAGGTAACAAACAGTTATATATATTCCAACCTGCGAGTCATATCCACATGAAATTCAACATACAGAATGTTGACATAGCAAAATGGATAAGTATTCAACCATATTAATGAAAACCTCACATATTGTAGTGTTGATAGCAAGGCACGCAAATTGCCTTCTTTTCCAGCAGCCCATCGTTTTATCTCTATATCTAATGCTTCAGCAATCCTCTGAAATGAGCATATTGAATTAGTATAAAACTAGATAATGACTGTAACAAGGACATGAAAATGTTAAAAGGATATCTAATGCACCTGTTTTAATGTTATAGTCCTAGTGAACACATACAAGGCAAAAAGGCTTTCAGAGATTCACTATAGCATTCAGGTAACTTAAAGCTTACATGTCTTTCAGCCTGCTCTCTCTGAATTTGCATATCACGCTCATTTTTCTCAGCCAGAGCTTTTGCCTATACATAAAGTCCAATAAGGCCAAAGAATAAGTCCATATTAATTGCACAAGACAGAATCAGAATTTAACTTTAACTTCTAGTCAAAATGCAAGTACAATTGCCTGTTATCAGTATCTTATGTAATGTCACAAAAATAAGAACATTACCGCAAGTTCCTGTGTCCTCTGATGACGCTCAAGTCTGGCTGCTCTTCTTTTTTCACTCTCTCCTTCAACTTCTTGAAATTTGCCAGATGATGGGGGGCCTTTTATAGATAAAAAATATTTCAAGAAATTAAAATATCAGAATAAAAGACTTGCTGCACAAGTACAAGAAAGAAAAATATAAGTTGCATGAAAAAAGAATACTACCTCCAAAAATGGAAGTCAGGTCACCAACAATATTAGTTGTGGAAGATGCCTTTCTAATGGTAGATGAGGAACCTGAGGATGTTCTCCTTGTTCCATCAGAACTCCCTTTGTTCTGATCTTTAACATCAAACATAGTTTCCTGGAAATCCAAACAGCGTGTTATAATCTACAAAAATCACAAGTCTCTTTACCTATAGTTGACTTTGGTTCTTACTGATGAGGTATGTGCACTACTTGCTCGAGCACCACCCATGCTGAAGAACGACTCTAGATCATTTTCTACTTTCTGATGTTCTCTGACAGCGGCAGCAGCAGAAGTAGCAGCCCTTTCTCGAGCTGCTGCAGCAGCCCTTTCCCGAGCTTCTGCGGCAGCTCTTTCTACTGCAGCTCTTTGGGCTCTTAGCCGTGCTTCTGCTGCGGCTCTCTCTACGGCAGTTCGTGCTTCAGCTGCAGCCTTCTCCCTTGCTTCTGCAGCAGTCTTTTCCCTGGCCTCTGCAGCTGCCTTTTCCCTCACTTCTGCAGCAGCCCTTTCCCTTTCCTTTGCTTCTGCAGCAGCCTTTTCCCTCGCTTCTACAGCTGCCTTTTCAGCTCTTTCTATAGCCACTGCTGCAGCCCTTTCACGTGCCTCAGCAGCTGCTCTCTGCACTGCTGCTCTCTCAGCTCGTTGACGTGTTTCAGCAGCTGCCCTCTCAGCTTTTAGTCGAGCTTCAGCACCTGCTCTATCCCTTGCCTCTCTTATAGCCCTTGCTGCAGCTTGTCTAGCCTTTTCTCTTTCCCTATCAACTTCTTGCTCTCTCTCCTTTTCTAGTCTCTTTTCCTCTTCTTTTGCCTCCCTTTCCTTCAGTGTTCGCTCGTCGTCTGATCCTTCTTGTCTCTGTGTGTCTTCTAGATCCTCACCATCTAGATTTTTTTTTTCATCTATATATTCTTCGTTCCTTGAAACTTTGGCACCACGATCTATTCCCCTAGCCTCCTTAGCATGTTTGAACCTTGCCTCAGCTCTATGCATGGCCTCCTTCATAGCAGCTTCTGCAGCTAATTTTTTCTGTAATTCTTCTCCGTTGAAGAAAAAGTCTTCATGATGTTGAGTTACTTGAGTATATGTTTTAGGTTTACCCATAGCAAAATCTTCAAGTTCATCAACTGAAGCTGGCTTAGCTGATTTTTCAGTGTAAGGATGGCTCTGCGTAGAATCATGGAAAGATTCATTTTCCTTCCTTTTTGTATAAGCACCAAGAGGAGCTTTCTTGATGACAAGTGGAGGTGGCGGTCTTGAAGGTGGCGGAGCACTGGTAGGTTGAGTCTGAAGGGGAATTTCTGAAACAGTAAGCCAGATGTCATCTCTGGTTTCAATAGGCTGATTAAACTCTGGGGATTGATCCACCATGGTGTTTTTTCCATAGGTGTCCATATTTTGAATACCATTTCTACCAACAGTATTTTGCAAGTCAGAAGATTTTGTAGACTGCACCTGCTGCGATAGTGGCACTGATTTTGAGATTCCATCAAAAGCATTAACATCATCAAATATTGTCTCACTAACAGGAGAAGTGTCAACTCGCATGCTTCCAAAGTTCATAGGCTCACTAATATTTTTTAAAGGGTTAGAGAACAACCCAGATGATGAATATTTTGAGTTAGATACTGATTCTAAAATAACAAAGGAATCTTCAGACTTGCTGGTAGCTGGTTTATCTAATGAGATATCTGACATCTGTTGGCTAACCTCTTGGTCTTCCCTGAAAAAGATCTTCACATTCTGAAGATATGATGATAACACAAATGATAATAATACATGAAAATAAAAAAATCAAAAGACATAAGTAACATGAAAACACAGAATTAAGTATCCAACTGAACTGAATGACAAATTAGAATTTGAGAATAAAAACTGATGGAGGATAACCTATTAAAAAAAACCCTATGATGTGATTAGCATCTTCAGAGAGGCTAGAGTTCTGGAATAGCAAATTGTCTTGCTGTTCAAAGTTAAAGGAGACAACTGACAAGGTCACAAATACATTCAAATCATAACAATATGACTAATGAAAACAAAAGTGATACTACGAATATGCTTCTTTTTCTTTTTAATCATTAACAAATTGAAGTTCTTTGGAACAAAGACTGCTTTATCCAAGTAACTTATGTCATTCATCCATTATATAGATAAGAAACAGTTTACATATGTAAACTTGGGCTTTTTTTAATTGCTTCCAGGTTAAAAGAACTGGGAGAAGGTTATCTCTTTGCTGCCAGATATGCAGATTGTCTGCCATTACATAACTTCAAAGTTTTTATTCTTCTTGCAAGGCAATAAAGGTATTGAGCGAGGCTATTTAATTAGATAACTATTTCAAGAGGCAATAAACAAGAATATTGTTGTTATATACCCTTTTCACATTTTCAAATATGGCTGACACTGTAGGAACGGTATATAGCACACCATACCAATGCTTTACCACTAACGCGAAATCTTACTTGAACTAGCATGATAACCTTCATATGTGACAGATTCATTTTATAATGAATGAATAGGATGCAAAATACATAATAATAGAAGTATCTTAGGAATCAAGCATCCGAAGAGTCATGCCAAAATTTATAATGGGTAGGGTATCAATTTTTTCTTTCATTTATTGGTCCCTCCTTAGACTTTATTTATTAGCAGCAACTCAAGAAGCTTATTCTATTGGTTGAAGCCACTAAATCAAGGCTAATATTGTTCCAATATCAAAGCCTTAATTGATCTACTTAGATTAAATCTTATCAGGAACTTAATTGAATAACATAATCCTAATTTCTATTAATGTATAGATTTAACCAGAATCAATAAAACTGGTTGTTTTTATAAAAACTTCTAAACCATAACTCAGAAATCTTAACAAAATTGTTTAGGCTAACAAAATAGCTGGATTGCCTAAATATTCTAGTTGTTTTAAGTTTTAACATGTATAGAGGGTTCAGCCTTCATGTCCATTTTATTGCGATCAAGCAATGAATCTATCAGCAACTTTAGTCCAGTGGGTTAAGCTTATTCAAGTTTGGACCAAAAAGCACATTATGTCAAATGAAGAATCTGGTCTGCATTCCAAAACCATAATAAATATATATCATTTAAAAACTAAGCCTTCTTCTATTTAAGTAGAAGCCTAATCTCCATTTTTTATAATATAGAACTCAAAGGATAAACTATTGTTTTCGATATCATGCACCTCAAAGTTGGAATCTTGACTATTTAATCTAATTATTCATAAGCTTATTGTGTATATTTAGGTAGAGATCTGGTGATATCTAGAGTTTCTTGTTCTTTGTAATGATTCTTTTTATTGACAAGCATATGTAAGAATAAAGATTCAATTAGAAATTTTGAACGAAATATAAAGACTTAGGACTACTAAAGTACAAAGTATGTCATGTCAGGAAAAGACAAAGTTGTTTAAATGGGATATTAGTAACACTAAGGTAAGAGACGCAGGTCTAGTTGAAACTTGAAAATATGGCCAACATAAAACAAAAGGCAAAAACTTGATTCAACTTCAAGCAATTATTAAAAAGAGGTAAACTTCTAAAAGTTGTACATGGATTCAAGGAGTATTGTGTAATGTGATCACTGGATAGCTCTTATTCTAAAATAATTCTCCAATATACTTAATTACTTATTTGATCAGCCATTGTTCCACCTGCCAGAACATTGAACTATTTGGGAGTGATGCTCTTAAGTATTAGATTGATTAAAATTTAAGAGGAGATTATAGAATTCATTGACCGGCTTTAGAAAGGTTCAAATGAGAAATGCCTGGGAGTGTTAAAATCAAGGTAGCAGCAGTCAACAATAAGATCCAACGAAACCACTGTGGCACAGGTGGAAATTAAAATAATCCAAATTCAAAGTTCTATAAGAGGAAAAGAAAGATCAAAGAAAAATCTATTAGAATTTGCAAGAAAAGAGATGGAGATAACTAGATTCTCTAACTGGAAACGAACTTGACCCTTATATGGAGTTTTTATGGCTCTTGATGGAACTAAATGGCAAAATTGTAAATTACAAAAAATGCTAGACAAACACATGAGAAGAATAAGATGTCAACAGAGAACCAATTCGACATGGATACAACTGGCCTGTATTAAACATAAATAATATCAAATTAAAGAAAGCATGTCAATGGAGAGTCATCTCATTGATTCAGATGTATATACATTGGCGATACTGATTGCTGATATTGCAGTCTTAAGATGTATGCATTGGTTATGGACTCAACATTGCACATAAACTGTGTTAGTATATTTTTGTAATTCTTTAAGTTATACCAGCCAAGAGGCCTACCAGCATTTCTAACATTTCTATGTTATTCCACAGAACCAAAATATTGAAAAAGGTGTCAGGGCAGGCAAAGCACACAGTTCAAATAGTTCACAGCATTAAACACCAGAGGCAGATGCAAAGTGAACCAAGGAACATGGTATACTGGAACCTATTTAATACTGTACTTGGCATGCATGGAACAGTAAATAATAAAGCGTACATGGAACAGTAAATAATAAAGCGTACAAGACATGCAAAACACTTAATTGTGAGATTGGCCATGTCCAATCTAAAACCCAAACTTTCCAAGGGTCCTCTATCCCGCCCCTCCGAATTATCACATTCAAGAGGTGTGACTCTGTCTTAAATCAATAATATTAAAATTTCATCACAGTTCAATCCAGGATCCAAACTAACATTTGAGGACACTGAGAAACATTCGAGTCAAAATTCACATTCACAAAAACTGTGCAGTTTATAATCATATACCACATCACTCAAACTTTTATGAAAACCCAAACCAATTAACAAAACATTAACCTCACTTATAAATTCAAATACTTGAATAAGCCAAAATCTAATGTGACAAAATGGGTAACAATTACCAAACAATTGTAGTCTTGTCCGGTTGATGCCTGACTGACTCTGAAAAGGTAGCAACTAAAACAAGCCATAATCTAATGTGACTAAATGGGTAATGAGTACTAGACAAGTATAGTGTCGTTCTGTTGATGCCCAACTGACTCCGAACGGGTGACTATTACCAACAGGAGGTTCGGGGATGTTCAGAACAGGCTGATCTCTCCCACTTTCACAAACCTTGTGAAACTTAATTGTTAGGGCCAATACGTGCCAGTTCTAAAGTTTTCAGACCTGCACGACCTCCCATAAATTTGAAGTCTATTCAGAACTTCCCAATGACTTGAAGAGGTTGATGGCCTCAATTCATGCTGAACTTATCATCATTCACTGAAACATTTTCCACTCTATTTTCACTGAGGCCTGCAGCAGTGAGCGACTAATTAATTTTTTCACTGCTACTACATCATATACAGTATGCAGGGTTACTCAACCATTGTGAGGATAACATAATCCTAGCTCTTGTTGCTGAGTGCTATATAGTGGATTTTTATGAGGATGTGGCCAATATTCGCTGGTGTACTGGTATCTGTTGTTAAAATTACCTCCTTGAGATCTGTCTCCTATAGCTCTGGACTAATGATTGCACAAGTAAAAAAGAGCAGACTGTAGTATTATATTCTTCACCCTATTTCTAATAAACAATTGTAAGAAATTCATGCCCATTTTAAGCAGCATGTGTCATCTAATGTTTATAAAAGCTATTGTTCTTACCACTTACGAAGCATTCAACGTTAGTAAATCAAAATGAACCTTCTTTATCTCTGTACACCAAGAAAGTTCATTGTCCACATGTCAAGTAATTGTAAGATATGACAATAAACATAGTTTATACTTTATAGTGAAATAAAAGGCAGAAAATTTAAACTCGCAAAGCATATAATTCCACAATCATGGAAATGAGCTTAAAAAGTCATTAAAACAAACTGGTAGTATCTCTCTTTAATACGTGGAAATATTGCATGAAAACAGAAGCCCTTAGTTTTATAGCAAATTAACCTAAGTAAAACTTTCTATGCATTGATGACCCAAATTCATCTGTCAGGGTAAAAAATACCATATACTGAAACAATTGTGAGATCTAACAAAAGAGAATTAATCAAGTCTGCCTACGAATCACAGATCATACCTTTTCTTCGGTGGGCTGCTCCTACCGAATCCAGGAATTAGCTCATCGAACCCTGACATATCCTGCTCCTCCTTCTCCCCAGATCTCTTATCACTACCGGCCCTTGACTCCGGCATTTGCTTCCCCAGGTTCTCAAGGAGATCCTCATACGGTGGTGCAGAAACATGATTAGATCCTGATGAAAGGGAAGCAAAAGCATCGTCATACTTAACCGATGACGAGCTCTTCGTGCCAGGAACCCCGTCGAATATATCGTCGTCATATACCGGCTTATCGTACACGGGCAAAGATGACGAGGACTTCGTCCCGGAATCCGCAAAGCCGTTGAATATGGAGTCAAAGTTCGACGGCGATGAAGACGAGGCATACTGTCCACGAGAGGACCAACTCGAGTTCGCAGGAACGCCTACGAAGACATAATCATAATCCTTCGAGATGCCAGCTCCGCGATCCCGGAGGAAGGGATCGCCGATCGAGGCGGAGTTCCAGCCGGATGATGGATTCTCCCACGAGGAGGTCGAGTCGGAGGATCCGTCCCGGACGGACCAAAGGTTTGGGCCTTCTCCGCGCCCTCCTCCTACGGTGGCGGCGGTGCTGGGGGAGGCTATGGGGGTAGACTTGCCCTGCGGCCGGAGCCCGAAATCACGATCGAGGATGCCGGAAAACTCGTCCATTGAGGAGGAGGCGGTCGGTGATCGTCGATCGATCTCCGGGGTGACAGAACTGATGGGAAGGGGCGGATATTGACCGGAGAGAGAGAGAGAGAGAGAGGAAAAGGTGGGTCGGGTTTCGGGAACACGAAAAATACGAACGATTCGGGCTCGAGGAGATTAAACTCGAGGAGTGAGCGACCCGATGGTCCCTACGCGGGCCCCACATTAACCATCAAATTTGATTTCGCAAACGATTTGTGCTCGCTATGGGGCCCCGAGCAGCCGCTTCACCGGAATTGGATATCGGAACAGTAAATGACCAACCGACGAAGCGAGCTAAGGGGCTTAGAAGAATAAGTCGAGGCAGGATTCGGCCTACGGGTTGTGTTTAGACTCGGCCGAATGAGCTGTCTACGGGTATACTGATTCACGAAACAAGTAGTAGTTGGTTGACTTGACTCTGCTTGGCCGATGTGTGACATTTGATTAACGCCCACCACCAACTCTTGGTTTGATTTCTCTTTCTTGAGTCTCTTTTTTTGGGAACAGTACTCGTTAGATTTTTTTATATGGTTATATCTAATTAGATAAAATGTATTATAGATTTATTTAAATTTTGATGATAATCAATGATTAATAAGAAGAAAGTTTAATTAGAATATTATCTAGAGATACTCTTATAATTATCGTATTAGATCCTTTATTTTTATTTATAAAAGGATAAAATCTGAATGAAATAATCAATGATGACAGATATTTTTAATTTCTCTTTGTCCCTAATTCATTATTGTTAGTAGTCTTATGAACGATAGAAAGAGAAAAAAAGATAAATCTAATTATCATTACAAATTGATATCGATGCGACTTTTAAATTCGAAATAGTACACTTACGTATCAAATAAATTTTTTTTTATGATATTGAAATATATGTATCGTAAATCCGATCCATCATTATTTGATTTTAGTTTCTAACATTAAAGCTTTTCATATAATATTAGCATAATCATGGTTTTTATATTTACAATTGGTATCAAAATCAATACCTTAAATCTATTTATTAGTACTCTTCGCTTGCAAAAAGATATCATTTGATTTTCATTTATAATACTTGAATGATTTATGTATATTATTGATTTATTTTTCTATTTAATCCGTCACGTCACTTATTTACGAGTAATGTGAGGATTATTATAGTTCATCACTAGACCACCATCGACAACTTATTATCGATAACAATATTATTCAGGGCAATGACCTTTGGTGGTTGTCAGCCAAATCCCGCAAAGGAAAGAATTAGGGTTTTGATTTTAAAATTATAGTTTTACCTTTATAAATTCTTTTAATTCTAATTTATATCTTTTTGATAGTTCTACCATTCAGAAACTATATAATTCTATTATATATCCTATTAAAATTATAGTTTAACCCCTCAAAAATTAAGAAATTTTTTACTTATATCCTTAATTATAAAATTAACTATTATGATTTATTTTTAATCAAATATTTTGATTCGATCTAATCATGATTGTATTTTTACTATTTGATTAGATTTAGGTTTGATCAATCTGATTGAATCTAGTGAAAGTTAAATTTTTGATTAATTTTAATTTTTGACTTACTTAATTGGATTGATGTTTAGCTCAATTTTAGACTTACCTAATTAAATACAATTGATTAGTCTAGGATTCTATGTGAAATTAAACAAATATAAATTATAGTAGTCTCTTACAGTTTTTTCATATGACATATTTTTGCATATGATAATTAAACTTCAATTATTATTTTTAGATTTTTTTTAGTTATTCACATATATATCTTTAATATTGTGAAATCATGTTTATTTTTTAAATAAAGACATTTTATATTTTATCATGATTATAATTATCATATGAATTTTTATTTATACTTATTAACATTTAATAATTATTATGGTTATTATTTTATTATTAATAAAATATTTCGACGTAAATTAGACTAAAAGATACTTAGTAAATATTATTTGTAATTCAAAGTAGCCCAAAATGATAGGTTTTAAGATATAAATCATAATAAATATTTTATTATTTATAGAATATTTATGTTTTATATTATTGCATTGGTCTTATAACCGCTAAGATGGTCTAAACCAATAATTTATAAAATTATATTAAAAATTAGTCCTAAATGATATTAAGAAAATAATATTTATAATGACACACATAATTAGAAGATTTAAATAATCTTAAATGAAAATCTATTTAAAATAATAATGTGATGGGATAGGATGATACTATTTTGGAATCTCAAAGGTAACAATGATGGTATTTGTCATCATAATTTTGAGTAAATAATATATATCAATAGTCATCATATCTTGAAAACTCAAAACATTAATATTATTTTATATTTTACAATGATACTTTTTTTCAAACACTGCTTATAATATCCTTGTATTCCATATTTCAAATTATTCAGAATGGTTAGAGCATGTGTAGTTTACTCTAGGCATATTAGATCTTGACCTAGTATTACTTGTTGAAAGGTCCGTAAATTTTACTAACGAAAGCACCATAGAATAAATTAATGAGATAAATGCTTAGAAAAATTTAATAGGCTTAATTTAATGTTTATAAGAATGACGATTATAAATAACATGAAGTCTTCATTACCACTTCCAACTGGTATACAGAAATATTTAAGGGTTATTGAAGATAGATTTAAATATTTTGATAAGTCATTAGCTGACACATTAATGAATGAACATACTATTGAATCTCAGATTTTGATGATGAAATCAATTATTGAGTTTACAATTTAATATGCATTTTGAGTGATGTAGGAGTAACCTCGATTAGAAAAGATAAATCGATTAAAATAGGAGGCTTATAATCAATTATATATATATATCAAGTTACTTTAGGTCTAATTGAGTCGGTATCGGGGTGAAACAATACCAACTCAATTAGAGGTCAATTAGGCCCGAATTAGGGTTATTTTGGTCCAAGTGAAAAAGCTCATTCAGTGACCTATAGCTAGCCCAGGCGGTGGTACCGCCCAGATAGAGTCTCCCAGATTATGTTAGGTGGTGGTACTGTAAGTCTATGTGGTGGTACAGTCAGGACCCGAAAAACCTAGGATAAGACCTTTTTTGGCTCTATTTTTAAAATCATTTGGAGTCTATAAATATCTCAGATATTTCTGCTTGGAATGACATGAAATTAAGTAGAAAAGGGGGAAAGAATACTTGAGAAAAAAATTAGAAACTCTCTTAGGATTTTAGAGTATTTTTCTCTTAGAGTTAGAAGTTTTCTAAGAGAGGAGTAAGGTCTAAAAGAGATGTGTAAAAGGTTCTCTCCTGAGCCTGTGAAAAGGATAAAGAGTTGTACGGGTAGTTGATCTTTTCCCATTGAAAGAATATTGGTAGTGGAAGTCGGTGGCCTCGAGTGAAGAAGAATCGAGAGTGGTTGTAGGTCATGACGACCAAACCATTATAAATCTGGTTTGCATTTACTTTATGCTTTTCATTTATATTACAAACTGATTTACTTATTTACTATGCTTATGAATGCTTTTAAGTTAAACTCTTTTTCGATATCGATTTTCATCAAACGAGAATTTTTAAACCAATGTGATTTTATGAAAGTACTAATTCACCCTCCTCGCTTAGTGCCGGATTTCAATCATAACAGTTGGTATCAGAGTGAAGGTTTTTCTCGTTTGGTTTAACACTCAAGAAAATAGCTTTTACTGACAATCAAGAGGGTCTTTCTATTATTTGTCCTCTCATGTTCAATGAGACGGACTATATGTATTGAAAAACTCGAATGAGAGTTTTCTTTCTTTCTATGGATTTGAATTTATAGAATATTATCGAATTTGTTTTCAAAAGTCTTCTAATCCAATAAACTAATGGAATAATTTGAAGAATTTTTTTTTTAAATGTTAGAGTTATGAATGCTCTATTTTACGCTTTAGACAAAAATGAGTTTAGTCGTATTTCGATTTGTGAAACTGCACATGACATTTGACACACACTGGAAGTAACTCATGAAGGCACGACTAGAGTTAAAGAGTCTAAAATAAATCTTTTGATGTATGTTTTTGAACTTTTTCGAATGAAGCCAAGTGAAACCATTGTTGACATATACACCCATTTTACGAATATTGTCAATGTCTTGAAAGCTCTTGGTAAATATTTTTCTAATCTCAAACTTGTAAACAAGATTCTAAGATCTCTTTCAAAAATTTGGGATCCTAAAGTAACGATAATACTATTAGGATCGAGTTGGCACTAAGAGAGGGGGTGAATTAGTGCAGCGGATTAAAACATCGGTTTAAAATTTTTTGTATGTTAAAAACAATCTTGGAAGATAACTTGAAAGTGTGTTTGATCGTAAGGGAAGTGAAAGCCAAGTAAAAAGGAAGTGAAGTTATTGCAAAGTAAGTAAGTAGCAATAATAGAAATACAAACCAGAATTTATAATGGTTCGGTCGGTGTGACCTACATCCACTTTTGATTCCTCCTCCGTTGAGGTCACCAGCGTCCACTAATGACCTCCCTTTAATAGGCAAAGACCAACCACCTCTTTACAGCGCTTTCTCCTTTTCACGGGTTTAGGAGATAACCCTTACAAGTCTCATACCTCTCTTGAATGATCTCAATACTTACAAAGGGAGGAGGACTACTCTTGCATTTTTACAATACTTTTAACACCCAAAGAATTCAAGCTTTTGTTCACACTTTCTTACCCTTTCATGCAGAAAACATACTCGGATTTCGAGGTATTGGAGCTAAAAAGTGTCACATCCTCGGATTTCGAGGTACTAGTAGTACCACCATTATTATTGGGTGATACTATCGCCTGCAGACTGATACTGGGTCATACGACTGCTTGACAGAGCTTCAGAGACCGAGCTCTGGCAGTAGCACCGCTTGACAAAGCGGTACTACCGTTTGATAGTATTAACTATTGGTGGTACCACTGCCTAGTCTAGGCAGTTCCACCACCTACAGCACTTGGGAGATTGAGTCCCAAGTAGTGCCACCGCCGGTCCTAACAGTGCCACCGCCTACCATGACTTCAGGTGATGAATGAGATTGTTCAACCGACCTAATTCAACCATGTTAAGGGCCTAATTGGCCCCTAACTGAGTTAGTGAGATTACCTCCTAATCCTAACTCAACTTAAGGTCTAACTATGATAATTTAAGATATTTAATGAAGCATTCTTGGTCTGGTATGTCAATTGATCTTTCGATGAACTTCCAATGATCTCTCGGTAATGTTCCGGTAGACTTCCGACTAGCTCCTAGACTTCACGACGATCTTCTTGGTGAGTTTCGATGAGCTTCTTTGGCAAGCTCCTAGACTTCTTGGTTAATTCCAATAGAACTTCCGACGAACGTCTGGTCTTCCAACGAACTCTCGAACTCCCAACGAAATCTCGATCTTGACTCCGACATAATATTTGCTTTATGTTTTACTGCTATTGTATTTAATCCTACACACTTATCTCAACATATAGATTAGATCAAATAATTTACCAATTGATTTCATCATCAAAATCCAAGATTCATCAAATAAGTCTTTAGGAATAAGTAGGATGAACAAGATATCATGGTTTGAAATAAGGCTAGATTAGTGACTAAAGGTTTTAACTGAGAAGAAGACTAAGAAAAAACCTTTGCTCCTATGATAAGACTTAAAGCCATAAAGATATTCCTTACCAATAAATGTTTTAAAAATTTTAAATTATTTGAAATGGATAACAAAAGTACTTTTCTTAATTGTTTTATTTCCGAAGAAGTTTATGTTGAGCAACTACCCAGATTTGAAAATGTTCTTTTTCCAAATCATGTTTATAAGTTATCTAAAGCTCTCTATGGGTTGAAACAAACCCCTAGATCTTGGTATTATTTTTGGTTCTACAAATGAATATTATTTATTAAAAATAATTTTTAAAAAGATTTTTTATTCAAAAAAATCGATACTACATTATTTATTAAATATTTTTAAAATAAATTTTTATTATTTAAATTTATGTTGATGATATTATTTTTGATTCTACAAATGAATCTTTATGTAAATCATTTATCAAAAGCATGAGCTAAGAATTTAAAATGAGTTTAATAGGTGAATTGACATTTGTCTTAGGATTACAAATTAAGCAACTGAGTGATGAAACTTTTATTATTCAAACTAAATATACTTTGGATCTACTAAAATAATTTTACTTAGACAATGCTCAGACCATTAACACACCAATGAGTATTTTTACTTAATTAGATATAGATAATGAAATATAATGCTTTGATTAAAAGACTTGTAGAGGTATGATAGATAGCTTACTATATCTTACTATAACTAGACCTGATATAATATTTAGTATTAAACTTTATGCAAGATTTTAATCCAATCTTAAATAATCTCATTATAAAACAGTTAAAGGAATTTTTAGATACTTAAAAGGAACTTCTAATCCAGGATTATGATATCAAAAATCTAAAAAAATTGATTTAATTGTATATGCTGATGCTGACTTTGTAGGATTCAGAATAGATAGAAAAGTACCTTAGAACATATTGGTTTCTAGGTCACGTACTTGTTTCTTGATCTTCTAAGAAACAAAATTCTATTATATTATTTACAACCGAGGCTAAATATATAGCGGCAAGTATATACTGTGCATAAGTAATTTGGATGAAGAATACCTTGGATGATTATGGACTTTATCTAAAAAACATCCCTATAAAATGTGATAATACTAGTGCAATTTGATTAACAAAAAAACTCTATCCAACACTCTAGGACTAAACACATTGATATTAGATATTATTTTATTAGGGATCATGTTAATCATCATGATATACCTTTAGATTTTATTGACACAAAACATCAATTAACAAATATTTTTTATTAAACTATTGAATAAGGAATAATTTGATTTTATTAGAAGAGAATTATATATATTGAATTATATATATTAGAAGAGAATTCTTTACATGAATCATTCAAATGGATCATTATCTTAATTTCACGTTGTTTGTGTATTCATGACTTATATACCCATCATCAAATTGATCTCTCATGACTTAAACTTATTTTTGATATTAATATCCTTATATGATATCAAAATAGTTTTACAATTGATATATTGATGTAAAGAAGAAAAATAGCAGCATAAATTCATGATATCCTTCTCTTCTTTTTGATAATGACAAAGGGGGAGAGAGGAGTAGAAACTTACATATTTCTCTTTGTTTTTGTTGATGATAAAAGGGGAGAAGTCGACTATACTCCTTGATGATGTTGAAAAATTATAATGTCGTAACTTATGATAATTTGAAATTGTGATAAATGCAATGATTACTTTGATATTATGATTTGGAATGATGCATATAATTCTTGTAATGACCTTTGCAATGAAAGTTACTATGATTATTTTGATCTTTGCAATGAAAACTGAAATTATACATATGATCTTTGCAATGAAAGTCACTATGATTTTTATTAAAAAATATTTTGACTTAAATTTAAAGAGTAGCATTGAAATGTTATTATTTTTTAGATTTAAGTTCATTTTAAAATGACATATAGACAAAGAGAGTTTAGTTAAAACTCCTTTATCAATGTTAGGATCCCTTAGGATCTCTTTATTTCCTAAGTTTTTGAATAATATTTATTGAGTCTGTTTAGTTCAGTTAGAGTCGGATAGAGTTTATTTAATATTTATTTATTATTAAGAGTTCAAGCCCTGGTGGACTCTGGGTGGAACTCTATAAATAGTAATGTAAACCTTTCTTTTCGGCAATCAATCATTGAAATATTATTCTAGTCTGTAGACAAACCCTAAGAGGTCGCTTCTCTCGAAGCGATCAAGGAGGTCGATCTCTTCGAAGTGATCATCTCCTTTTCTCCCCTTTTATCTTACTTCTTTTAGGATAATACTTTAAGAGCTTATCAATTGGTATCAAAACGACGATTCTTGTTGCAGTTATCTTTTATCTTCAAAAAAAAAAAAAAAAAGAGAGAAGAAGAAAAAGCCGTAGCCATGCACCCCTACTTCCCCTGCTTCCAGCCAACCCACCCACCATCACTACTCTCCGGCCAGTGACCGACTCTACCCTGCTTCCTGGCCAGAGTCCACCGCCTCCCACCTAAGCCACTACCGCTGCCAGGAGACGACGCTACCAGCGTCCCATCCTACTGCAGCTCCGCTCCCCTTCACCATCGCTATAGGGCAACCAGTTCTCCACCGCCACTACTACTCCCCGGCCGCCAATCTCCCCCTCTCTAACACCGTCGCTACTTCTCGGATAGGGCGACTTACCTCCCCACCACCGCCCCTGCTTCCTGGCAGCCGCACCCCTGCTTCCCTTCTTCCCCACCGCCGTTGCAAGGCAACTCCTTCTCCACCACGGCCGCTGCTTCTTGGTTGCTCAATCACCGCCGCCTGCCTCCTAGCTGTCTTCCCTTGGGTCGCAACCGCAGCCGCCGGTTGCCTCCCTCCTCGCGACGACCGAAACATGGCAACTCACCGATTGCCTTTATTCCCAGCCGTGCTACCACCACTTCTCTTCTCCACCGGCAGTCATAGCACCATCGCCTCCCAACCGAGCCACCACCGCTGCCAGCCACCATGCGACGATCGTCGCTCGCCTCCCAACCATCGGTCCCCTTGGTCTGCATCCATAGTGATAGAAACATAGAAACTCACTGGTTGCCCTTGTCCCCAATAGTGACACCACTGATTCCTCTTCTCCACCGTAGCCTCAACCCCGGCCACTTCAACGCCACCTCCATCTTGCTTTGCCTCCGCTGCCGCTGCTGCCAATTGCCATCACTCCAGACTCAACTTGGCTGTTCGACAATCACACCAACTCATCTTCTCAACCTTGGCCGCTTTAATGCCGCCCTCCCCCGCCGCTGCTCCTGGCCAACGTCTCCCAGCCGTGACCCTCGCTGCCTCCTTCTCCACCGCCGCCCGCCTCCTCTTGGGTCGCAGCCGCTCGACCGCTCCTCCTCGCGGTGACCAAAATAAAGCAACTTTGCAATTTTTCTGCTGTAGCCACCGATCACAGTAGTTCCCGGCCAGCAACCACCGTCGTCGTTGCTCCCGACCAACGACTAACCCCTCGTTCTACAGCAACTGCCCTCCAGCAGCACATACAACAACTGCATCAAGTAAGCAGCCCTGCCTCAACCCTAGCAATGCATGCACCACTTATTCCTCTTCTCAACCCTAGCCGCTTCAACACCGCCTCCCGCTTGCTTAGCATCTTCTACTGCAACCACAGGTTGCCACCACCATAGCCTCAATCGGTTGCTCGGCGATTTTCCCCTTGGGTCACAGCAGCTGTAGCAATATCGACGCAATCGCCTTCCAGCCCTTAGCGCTTTCCCCTCATGCAGCGATAGAAATAGGACAGCAACTCTTCCTCCAACGTAGCGACCGTAGCATTGCCCTCGGCATCTACCTCCTCGGCAACTTCACATCGACGATGCTGATGCCCTTGATCAGACATCAAAAATAAGAACTGGAGATTGCAGATTTGTAGTCTTACGCAATGGCCATTGATAACTCAAAGAAAGCACAAAGGGAAGCGTTGGAAATCAGAATTGAGAACTAGCTACAAAAAACTCTTAATGATTTAAAAAAAAACCTACCGAAGAGTCTCAGCAAAATTCAACAAGATGGGAGCTCAAGTTCTACATTGCATAGATATGGAAATACAGGAAAAGGGCCCCAAGATTGTGGCACAAACTACTCATGCATTAAGGTGGAATTTCTTAGATGGGAAGATGGAGATCCGACCAGTTGGATCTCTAGGGTAGAAAAAATTTTCTGTTTTCACATAACTCCAGAAGAATCCAAGGTGAAAATAGCCTCAATCCAACTAGAGGGAGATGCAATCCAGTGGTATGATTGGTACGAAACTTGCCATAGAGTTCTATCGTGGAAGCAATTTAAGATAGGGTTTTTTATTCACTTTGGGCCATCTAAATACGAGAACGTTGATGGGCAGCTCACCAAAATTTGTCAGACTTCTACAGTATTAGAATATCATAGAAAATTTGAATGATTATCAAATTAAGCCAGAGATTGGTTTGAACGACAACTTGTGAGAACATTTATTGAATGACTTAATCCAGATATCAATTGTGAAGTTAAAGCTTGTCAACCCTGTACTATGATAATTGCGATCTCATTCACATATCTACATGAGAAAAAAATTAGTAGGGAAAATCATGGAAATATAAGTGACAATAACCAGATAATTAGCAAGCCACCCGCCCCATCTATTCCCAACCGAAACCCTGACACCTGAAGACTAACCCAAGAAAAACTCAAGGAAAGATCAGAAAGGAGTTTATACTATGATGAAAAGTAGAGTATGAAGCACCGATGTAAATAAGGGCAACTTATGATGATGGAACCAATTGGAGAGGAACCGAAAGCTAAGAATGTGGACTCCGATCATGAAGGTATAGATTCTAATGAAAATGTTGGACCTACCATATATACAATGCATACATTAACCCGCTACTCTAACCCGCAAACTATAAAAGTTGGCAGAACTCTGGAACATCATCATGTTATAGTTTTGATTGATATTGGTAGCACTAACAGTTTTATGGATAGTGAGACTATTGATCGATTGGCCCACCACATTGAAGGTATGACAGATTCGAAGTAAAGATCACCGATGAACATATTATAACTTGTGATAGCAAATGTTCAAAGATAAAATTGATTATACAGAGCTAGGAGTTTCTTGCAATAATTACTACACTGAAAGACCAACCTATTGCTTACATTATCAAAAAGTGGACTATACTTACTTGATTAACGGGTTATGATACGTTGCAGATAGCCTATGACTGAAGTGCTGAAAGAGAAGCTCCCCGAGTTTGATATTGCTCAACCTTGAGGATAAGGCTGATTTGAAGAGAGAGGAATTATTAGGATCCCTTTATTTCCTAAGCTTTTGAATAATATTTATTGAGTCTGTTTAGTTCAGTTAGAGTCGGATAGAGATTTATTTAATATTTATTTATTATTAAGAGTCCAAGTCCTAGTGGACTCTAGGTGGAACTCTATAAATTGTGATGTAACACTTTCTTTTCGGCAATCAATCAAAGAAATATTATTCTAGTCTGTGGACAAACCTAGGAGGCCGATCCCCTTGAAGCGATCAAGGAGGCTGATCCCCTGAAGTGATCATCCCATTTTCTCCCCTTTTATCTTCCTTCTTTTACAACCAGACTTTAGGGTCTTATCAATCAATTGGTTATCATTATCAAAAGAGGGGAGATAGTTAAATCCTATATTTTGATGATGAAATTAAGTAATGAGTTTATAGACTACTAAGCATTTGAGATAAGTGACATAGGAGAAACTTCAATAATGGATTTGAACCATCGAAAGACAAATCGTTGAAGTAGGAGAATTAGACATTGGGTTGAAAAGCATCATGTTAGAGATTGGATATCAGGATTGGTCGACGTGCTGGAGGATGGACTTTGTGCCATGAGTTCGGACATCGAGCTGGAAGGATTGGGTATTGCACCAAGAAGATCAAATGTTATGAGAGGTTCGGACGAAGTGTCGGATGAACAAATGACATACTGGACAACGTGCTGAAGGCTTTATGATTATTATTATAGTTGTTAAGTCTTGATCGAAGTTATTTAGAGTCTGATTGAGTTGGTTTTGGGGCGTAACCATACCAACTTGATTAGGAGTCCATTAGGCCTGAATCAAGGTAGAGTTGGGCATATTGGAAGGCCAATTTAGTGACTTTAGGTTGGGCTAGGCGGTGGTACCGCAATGCCCAGGTGGTGGTACCACCTATGGTGGTACCGCAAGGCCCAGGTTAGGCTGGGTATAACCACCACCTAGGCCTTGCGGTACCACATATGAGCTGAAAAGTATAAATTATGTTTCTCTAAGAATTTCGACCATAGTATCGCTAGTGTTAGTGGTAATACCACACAGGTTTGTAATAGTACTACCCAAGCAAGTGATGGTACCACCAGAGCCTAGGTTCCCAAGCTCTCTATGGTGGTAGTACCGTCCAGTACAAGCGGTAGTACTACTAGTACCCCGAAAACCCATGAATTTAAAATTTTGGCTCTATTTTTGAAGTAATTTAGGGTCTATAAATATCCTACTCATGCTTGCTTAGTAAAAGTATTAAAATCTTATGATTTGAAGTGTGTAAACTTTCTTAAAAGTATCGAGTGTCTTCCTCCTTGAGTTTAGAGGTCACTCTAAGGGAGGTGTGAGGCTTTCTTATAAAAGAAATGTGTAAAAGTTCTCTCCTAAACCTATGAAAGAGAGAAAGAGTTATAACAAGGATAGTTAATCTTTGCCCATTGAGAAAAAGATTGGTAGTGAAAGCCGGTGGCCTCGAGGGAAGAGGAATTGAGAGTGGTGAACGTAGGTCAGGATGACCGAACCATTGTAAATTTGGTTTACATTTCTCTTTATGTTTTTCCTTACTATTACTAAACGATTTAGTTGCTCACTACCCTTACTCACATTCTAAGTTAAACTCATTTTTTTGATACATTTTTTTTATCAAAAAATTTCAAATTGAAACTTTATTTCAAATCAAAATTTTTCGATATGTGATTTAGTTGCACCAGTTGCCCCCCGATGCCTTTACGATCTTAACATCATCTTGCCAAAGTTAAAGAGAGTTTTGAGGCACATGCACCTAATCTTGACAAAGTAATTAATAGAGGGACTAAAGTGACTCAAATTACGGAGATGAAGTTGGGGTTGAAAGGCCCTGGCATGAGAAAAGAGATTGTGGAGGTGAGTACTCTTGAAGAATATACCATAGTGTTATCATTCAAGTTATGTAAAAGAAGTTGTGCATAGCGGAGAATATATTAGATGCAAGAGTCCAAAATATAGACAATGATGTACCAATTTTAGCTAAGTCGATGGACTTCGAGAGCTGTTAGGCAATGGATTATCCTAGAGTCATGCTTTGTCCATGTGTGACTTGAGAGTAGACAGATAAAGATCAATTGTCAAAAGAGTAAATACAATCAAAGGTGGTAGAGATCTTGCGATGTGTTGATAGAGGCCATACAATGGAGAGATTGTATTTCGAATTTATCCCATAAAAATCAAAATACAATAGATATATCATTAGGAGACAACATGGTGCAACAGATCATTGTGGAACAGTTTGAGTTAATGTGACATACACGAGAGAAATTCTGTGAGGGACATTATCATATGGAGTTATGATTAAGAGCTACTGAGAGCTTCAATTCAGTGAGAAATAAAATAGAGGCTCGTAGGTCCTAATAATAATAATCACAAGTACACACATCACACGGTCCATTATCATCCATCCATACATCAAACATCATATGTACACATCATCATGTAGGACTATTAGATAATAATAATAATAATAATCAATTAAATATTTTAATTAATTAATATTTTTTGAAATCAAGGATATGTAAATTTTTTTTTGAATTGTGAGGGGTATTTTTATAATTTAGACAAAGGATAGAATCTAGAATTTTTGAAATTCTAAGGGGCAAAACTATCTTTTACCCAAAAACCCTAAACCCCTACTCCTCCCCTTGCTTGCTGCGACCGTTGCCACCCTATCGACGGTAACCCTCTGCAATGGGGGGGTGGGGGCGCCATCCCTGCATGTGGCCTCCCCCACGGGCGAGCACACCTATGGGCATCGTGCCCTCTCAGGCTGCTCTACTCGCACTGCAGTGCTCGCAAGCGCTATTGCCCTATGGCACCTCTGCCCGCGAGCACTACTGGTGCTATCGGCCCTTGCAGGTAGGCCGCTTGTGCGGCTGCCTATAGGCTGCTGATTGCAAGCGACCGACTGTTGCCCGCCGGCCACCCGCATGTAGGTGACCAGGCCTCGACCAAAGGTTACAAGTAGCCATTGGCCAACCTACGAGGGCAGCAACAGTTGTTTCCCTCTCTCACCTTTTGCGTCAATGATTTTGACGATAAAAGTCTTCCTAAAACACAACACACGTAGTTTAAAATTAATCTTTTGCACGAATAATCTGACTCTGATACCACTATTGGAAAATCTAGGGGGCGACATCATATGCGCAGCAAAAGAACAAAAAATAAAATCCCTAATTTCCCATCAATCTGTTCGTCATCGTGCAAAGATTGATGTATAAAATCTATGAAACTTAAAAGCCACGTGTGAGATAGATTGTGTTACATAGAGAGATCGTATATCCCTGAATCCCTATATATCTTTAGGAGAGGATGAAAGAGGTCAAGCGTCCTCCTCTCTGGTGATCTATACAGTAAGGTTACGACGATGTTCCTCAAAACTCCAAGCCTACTACTTAAGGAGGAGAAGGGGAGGAGAATAGGAGAGGCAACCTAAAAAGGCTATAGCCTATGAACCATTGGTTCCCACTTATTTATAAAGGTTCCCTATCAACTTAACCATAATGGATCTTGCCCTATTGGGTATTGGATCTCCATCCAACTACCCAAACCTCTTAGGTTAGTGGATCTCTATCCAATAATCTCTCATTAGCTCTTATTGGATTTTATCCATAGGATCCAATAATTCAGGGGTTTATTGGATATCCAATAAGATAGGGGCTCGGTTGGATATCTCATATTTGAACTTTTACTCATCGCAATGCCTACAATATATGTGTGACCTTCTAGGCCCAATATCGAGCTGACCGTAAGTCAAACATATTAGAACTCCTTCTATCTCACTGAATTATTATCTCAATAATAATTCACTCGACTCATTGACTACGGACGTACTAGGCCACTATGCCATAGTCCCCGGACGATATAGGGGAATCCAATCCATTAGATATATCTATCCTTAGTTATCGTATACCTATAGTCTCTCATTCATCTAATATCCCAAAGACTGTATACCAGGCATGGTGTTGTCAAACCCATATGATTTCTGCTCAAGTCTCACTCAAATCGAATTCTCTTGGAGAATTCTTTGTCTCTCAATCCAAATGGTCATAGCTAGGGATTTTGTCTGAACAAGAATATATGAGACATTCCTCTCATAACATCGAGAGTAGATGATCTTCTATCGACACTTAATAGTCCTCGTAAGGTTGACTACCACTCTCGTGGACTAGTTGTGCTAGATTTGGAACATCTAGACCTATAAGTCCGGTATCAAAGAGTAGAGTACTCATACAAGACATCCTTGATGTCTCAAGTCTAAGGAACAGATACACCATTGGGACAACAGAATCATTGTTTGATAATAAAACATCATCAACCATCTAGCATTCTATAAGCGGAGCAATCAGTGAACTCATTCTCCAATGAGCACCTGTATTGTATCATTAGTGTCCCCACACAAGCAGTTATAAGACCAACTGCATCAATCATATGGATAGGTGTATAACACACTAGTCTGTCCGGTTATCTCGATGTCCCTCTCGAGTAATCTATGACCGGGATTATTTAGGATCTGTGATTAAAGGCGAATCGATCTCATTATCGTGATCTAATCACGATCTGATTCACATTGCATAGATCCATGGACATTACAATATATTTGTTGAATCTCGTATTTTGATGATGAAACTACTTGATATATGTTTATGATTTAATCTGCGTTTTGAGTGACGCAGGATGCTTTGATCAGGATGAGACAATTAAAGCAGGAACATCATGTTGTGCCGGAGGAACATGTCAGAAGATTGGACGTCGGGCCGGTGGATCGGTCGACATATCGACAGAAGGCTTCGGTCGTGGACTCGGGCATCGGGCCAAGAAGAGCGGGTATTGTGCCAAGGATATCGGAGTTGCGGAGCCAACAGCCGATTGGGCAATAGGCTGCAGGAAAGGACGATGCGCCGAAGAATCGGACAAAGCGTCGAGGGACCAATGACATGCCGGACAACTTGGTTAATTGCTTAGGATTAATTGTCTCGATCAAAGTTTTTGTTTTAAGTGTGCAGGATTAACTACGATAAAAGTTAGACAAGCAGCAGGAGTTACGCCGGAGTCAAGTTCATGATCACGTTGGGAGTTCGAGAGTTCGACGGAAGTTCGGACGGTCGTCGGAGGTTCTGCGAGAACAGATCCGAGAAGTCCAGAAGCTTGCCAAGCGAAGCTCGTCGGAACTTGCCAAGTGGATCGTCGCAAAGTCCAGGAGTTTGCCGGAAGTCCGCAGGAGCATCACCGAGGGTTCATCGGATGATTGACGGAAGTTCGCCGGAAACTCGCCGGAAGAAGCGATTGACGCACCGAAGCAAAGCTGCAGAAATTGTCTTAGAACTAATCGTAGTTAGCACGTTGATTAAGTTGGAAAATGGGAGGTGATCCCATTAACTTAATCTTGGGCCAATTGGGCCCGAATTCGGACTGGTTTGGGCCAAGTTTGGAGCCCAACCAGTGATCTGGAATAGTGCCAAGAGGTGCAACCGCCTAGGCCAGGAGGTGGCACCGCCTGGGCTAAGCCTCCCAGCGAGACTGGGCGGTGCAACCTCTCCAGCCGGGAGGTGGCACCGCCTGAGCTCAGTCTTCGAGCAAGACTGGGCGGTGCAACCTCCCTGACAGAGAGGTGGCACCTCCTGAGCTCAGTCTTCGAGCAAGACTGGGCGGTGCAACCTCCCTGGCAGAGAGGTGGCACCGCCTGAGCTCGGTCTTCGAGCTCTGCCAGGCGGTGCAACCTCTCCAGTCAGGAGGTGCAACCGCCTGATCCCAGAATTCCGGGATTTGATCGTTTTGAGCTCCAAATTTGAATTGGGTTGGGGCCTATAAATACCCCACCCATTCAGCACTGAGAGAGCAAGAACTCAAGCCGAAATCTTGATCTTTTCAGTGGTTCTTAGAGCTCAAAACTGCTAGTTTTCCTCCTCCTTCTGTTCTTCAAGTTTGTGTTGTAAAGTAAGGAGAGAAAACATCTGTAAGGGTTGTCTCCTGAGCCCGTCAAAAGGAGTGAATCTGTAAGAGGGTAGTTGGCCTTCGCCTATTGAAGGAAGGCTCCTAGTTGACGTCGGTGACCTCGCCGGTGGAGGAAGCCAAAAGTGGAGTAGGTCAAGACTGACCGAACCACTCTAAATCTCTGGTTTGCGTTTATTTTGAGCACTTTATCATTACTGCAAACCTCCTACATAGCTACTGCTCTTTGCGCTTTTACGAACGAGTTCTGTGCAGTTTACGTTCACATCTTAATTCCATTTACAAACTGCTCTCTGCGCTTTTACGAACGAATTCTGTGCAGTTTACGTTTACGTCTTGATTCCATCTACAAACTGCAAACTGTCTCTCTGCGCTTTTACGAATGAGTTCTGTGCAGTTTACGTTTACGTCTTGATTTCACTTACAACTGCAAACTATCTTCTGCGCCTTTTTTTACGGACAAGGTTCTGTGCAGTTTACGTTCACGTCTTGATTTCATTTACAACTGCAAACTGTCTTCTGCGCTTTTACGAACAAGGTTCTGTGCAGTTTACGTTTACGTCTTGATTTCATTTAGAACTGCAAACTGTCATATGCGTTTAGACGCAAACTGCGTTTAGACGCAAACTGCGTTTAGACGTAAACTGCGCTTAGACGCAAACTGCGGTTAGACGCAAACTGCGTTTAGACGTAAGCTGCGTTTAGACGTAAACTGCGCTTAGACGCAAACTGTGTTTAGACGCAAACTGCGCTTAGACGCAAACTGCGTTTAGACATAAATCTGGGTTTAGACGTAAATCTGCGTTTAGACGTAAATCTGCGTTTTAGACGTAAAACTGCGTTTAGACGTAAACTACGTTTAAACGTAAAATTGCGTTTTAGACGTAAACTGAGTTTGGACGTAAATCTGCGTTTAGACGTAAATCTACGTTTAGACGTAAATCTGCGTTTAGACGTAAAACTGCGTTTAGACGCAAACTGCATTTAAACGTAAATTGTGTTTAGACGTAAACTACGTTTAGACGTAAACTGCACTTAGTCATAAGTTATCTTTGAGTCGGCTTTTGCTTCAAAACTGATTTTTATCGAACGAACGCAGCTTTTGTTTTTAATCGCTAAAAGATATCCGCTGCACTAATTCACCCCCCCCTCTTAGTGCTCTCGATCCTAACAATTGGTATCAGAGCGGGGTATTTCTCATTTCGGATTTACACCCGAGAGAAATGGCTCTTCAAGAGGGCTTTTCGGTCTTTCGTCCACCGTTCTTTAACGGATTGGACTACACTTATTGGAAAACTCGAATGAGAGTTTTCTTGATTTCTCTAAATCTGGATTTATGGAATATCGTTGAAAACGGTTTTCAACTTCCCTCTAAATCGACGAACGAATGGTCGGATTTGGAGAAGAAGTATTTCTCTTTAAACGCAAAGGCTATGAATGCCTTATTTTGTGCTTTGGACAAAAATGAGTTCAATCGGGTTTCTTTGTGCGAAACGGCTTTCGATATTTGGCGTGCTCTTGAAATCACGCACGAGGGAACTAGTAGAGTCAAAGACTCGAAAGTTAATATTTTACTGCATGATTTCGAGCTTTTTCATATGAAACCAAGCGAAACCGTTGTTGACATGTACACCCGTTTTACGGATGTCGTCAATGGTTTAAAATCACTTGGTAAAAGCTTTTCGGATTTTGAACTCGTTAACAAAGTTTTGCGCTCACTTTCTAAAACTTGGGATTCAAAAGTAACTGCTATTCAAGAATCGAAAAACTTAAACCAATTTCCACTTGAAGAACTAATTGGTTCATTGATCACATATGAAATGACGTGCAATGCACGTAAAGAACTTGAGAACCACCTTCCAAAGAACAGGAAGGATTTGGAACTCTGGACAAATGAATGCCACTTGAGCGATGACTTAAGTGATGAGGACAATGATGAACAAAACAACCTTCCAAAGAACATGAAGGATTTGGGACATAGAACATTTGAAGACCACTCGAGCATAAGCTCAAGTGATGGTGAACTTAAACTACAAATGAAACGAAAATTAAAAAGCAAAAAGAATCAAACTACTTGCTTTAAACGCAAGAAGAAGAACAAAAATTGGGATGAATCGAGCTCCTCCGAAGAAGAGAAAGTCAACAAAAGCAAGGCGGCAAACTACGCCTTAACAGCCCACAATGATGAGGTAATCGAAATCCCCCTAATTTATTTTGAAATTACTTGATGCTTTCATGATATATTTTTCTCTTTTAGTTTAGAATTAATTTTCTTAAAAATTACACGTTAAAAAATTATTATGATCATACTAAGTAATTTCAAAAATGATAATATTGCATATTTTATGATAAACAAATAAAATGATCTTGATTGAAAATATGAAATCATGGTTAAGAAGTAAAAATGTGCATTACGTTGATTTTCATTATTATTTCTCGATTTTGATTAAAGATCATGTTTGATTTTAAGAAATGCTACAATTGATGAACACTTGAAATGTAATCCTCTATCTTATTGATTTTTCAATAAATCTATGCTTGTCATACATGAATTTATTGAATGTAATTTTGAGGATGATTTCAGATTTGACAAATGCTTGATTCGTATTTACGACATAAGATACACTTTAAATATGAATCATGCATCAATCATGTTAAATGCTTCAATCATTTTCTATCTCTAGAGTTCTCGATTTTGATGAAATACAAGTGATAAATTCATTTATGATATCTTGTAAATCACTTGAATTATGAATGAGTTTTTTTTTATGATGCGTTAAAAGAATCACTTAAAAAGAAAATGCTTTTCCCATTTTATCGAGATTAATGATTTCATGATATTGTGTGAATCTCGAAATTGATTTTGATGAAATAGTAATAACGTTATTCATGTTATGAATCTCAAAAATGATAATATGCTTCATGTGATAATATGAATACACGAAACACTTATGATATGATTTTTATACAATTCCGTGTATTCATAAAATATTTATCTCCTCATCCAATAACTTTTCTTGATATTCCTTATGAGATGAAATGAAATAATGCATGAAATACAAATGAGGAGTTATTGATCATGCATGGTAGGATATAATTTGACAAAATTGATACCATCATGATATGAAACATTTATGATTTACAATTATGCATGCAATACTTGTGCTTTCTAATTATGATGTGATGTATTGCATATGATGTAAATCATGATGAGTGCTAAGTTACACATTTTGAGAAGAAATTGCTATATTGAAACATTAATGTAATTATGAATGATGATATGATATTATGCATGTAATACTTCAACTTATGATAATGCAATGATAAAATATTCATGATGAAAAATTGTCTTGACATTCATAACTTGATTATTCATCCTTTGTCATGATTTTGAAATCGTTGTAAAAGAAAAAAAAGAACTACAAAACTGTATTCTTCCTTTCTTTTTGACAATGACAAAGGGGGAGATAGCTAGCTTGCACAAGTCAAGAAGATGCAAAAACTTGATTGCTAACTTGCTTATTTCAAGAAGCAAAAATTGTCTTCTTGAAAATCACTATCTTGAATATCTCAAGAAGCAAGACTTGCAACCTGCACATTACAATAGGAAGCAATAATCATGAGCCTACACAAGAAAGTTATCTTGCATTTGCTTTCGAAGTTTTTGCTAGCTTGTATATTGCGAAACTTGTATATCGTAAAAATTGCTAGCTTGTAGTCTAAAGAGAAGCGAAAAGTTGCTATCTCAAAAGAAGCATATGTGCTATCTTGCCTATCTCAAGAAGCAAAAATGCTAACTTGCACATCTAGCAAAACTTGACAAATTTGTATATTTCAAGAAGCAAGAGTTGCCTTCTTGAACATCTCTAATATGCTAGCTTGCATGATATAGAACTTGCTATCTCGAACATCTCTAATTTTCATACCAAGTGCTATCTTGTATACTGTAAAACTTGCATATCTAAAACTTGATAGCTTGAATGTTCTAAGCATGATGTAACATTTGCTAAATTTTTTGGCTTCAAAACAGCATGATTCAAAACTTGCTATATTTTCTAGCAAAATTGCATGATGATAAAACTTGATAATATGTTTTTCATGCAATAAGTTGAACCAATATCACAAACACTTGATTGTGATACTTCTCCTTTTTGTTGATGACAAAGGGGGAGAAGTATGTTGATGAAAGTATGTTGATGACATGACATGTGATGCATAAGTTTATGCATATGTTCATGTTGACGTGTTGCAAGTATTCATGATGAATATTGCAATGACTTGAATTCAGTTTGAATTCAAGGTTCTATCAATATGGCATATTGATAGGGGGAGTTTGTTTAAACTCTGGGAGTTAAGGTTAACTCCGATTATGATGACATGTTGCTTAGATTTTTGAATCTAAGAGTTTCTATCAATAAGGTATATTGATAGGGGGAGTTTGTTTAAACTCCGGGAGTTAAGTTTAACTCCGTCATCAAGTAGTTGTCATCATCAAAAAGGGGGAGATTGTTGAATCTCGTATTTTGATGATGAAACTACTTGATATATGTTTATGATTTAATCTGCGTTTTGAGTGACGCAGGATGCTTTGATCAGGATGAGACAATTAAAGCAGGAACATCATGTTGTGCCGGAGGAACATGTCAGAAGATTGGACGTCGGGCCGGTGGATCGGTCGACATATCGACAGAAGGCTTCGGGTCGTGGACTCGGGCATCGGGCCAAGAAGAGCGGGTATTGTGCCAAGGATATCGGAGTTGCGGAGCCAACAGCCGATTGGGCAATAGGCTGCAGGAAAGGACGATGCGCCGAAGAATCGGACGAAGCGTCGAGGGACCAATGACATGCCGGACAACTTGGTTAATTGCTTAGGATTAATTGTCTCGATCAAATTTTTTGTTTTAAGTGTGCAGGATTAACTACGATGAAAGTTAGACAAGCAGCAGGAGTTACGCCGGAGTCAAGTTCATGATCACGTTGGGAGTTCGAGAGTTCGACGGAAGTTCGGACGGTCGTCGGAGGTTCTGCGAGAACAGATCCGAGAAGTCCAGAAGCTTGCCAAGCGAAGCTCGTCGGAACTTGCCAAGTGGATCGTCGCAAAGTCCAGGAGTTTGCCGGAAGTCCGCAGGAGCATCACCGAGGGTTCATCGGATGATTGACGGAAGTTCGCCGGAAACTCGCCGGAAGAAGCGATTGACGCACCGAAGCAAAGCTGCAGAAATTGTCTTAGAACTAATCGTAGTTAGCACGTTGATTAAGTTGGAAAATGGGAGGTGATCCCATTAACTTAATCTTGGGCCAATTGGGCCCGAATTCGGACTGGTTTGGGCGAAGTTTGGAGCCCAACCAGTGATCTGGAATAGTGCCAAGAGGTGCAACCGCCTAGGCCAGGAGGTGGCACCGCCTGGGCTAAGCCTCCCAGCGAGACTGGGCGGTGCAACCTCTCCAGCCGGGAGGTGGCACCGCCTGAGCTCAGTCTTCGAGCAAGACTGGGCGGTGCAACCTCCCTGACAGAGAGGTGGCACCGCCTGAGCTCAGTCTTCGAGCAAGACTGGGCGGTGCAACCTCCCTGGCAGAGAGGTGGCACCGCCTGAGCTCGGTCTTCGAGCTCTGCCAGGCGGTGCAACCTCTCCAGTCAGGAGGTGCAACCGCCTGATCCCAGAATTCCGGTATTTGATCGTTTTGAGCTCCAAATTTGAATTGGGTTGGGGCCTATAAATACCCCACCCATTCAGCACTGAGAGAGCAAGAACTCAAGCCGAAATCTTGATCTTTTCAGTGGTTCTTAGAGCTCAAAACTGCTAGTTTTCCTCCTTCTGTTCTTCAAGTTTGTGTTGTAAAGTAAAGAGAGAAAACATCTGTAAGGGTTGTCTCCTGAGCCCGTCAAAAGGAGTGAATCTGTAAGAGGGTAGTTGGCCTTCGCCTATTGAAGGAAGGCTCCTAGTTGACGTCGGTGACCTCGCCGGTGGAGGAAGCCAAAAGTGGAGTAGGTCAAGACTGACCGAACCACTCTAAATCTCTGGTTTGCGTTTATTTTGAGCACTTTATCATTACTGCAAACCTCCTACATAGCTACTGCTCTTTGCGCTTTTACGAACGAGTTCTGTGCAGTTTACGTTCACATCTTAATTCCATTTACAAACTGCTCTCTACGCTTTTACGAACGAATTCTGTGCAGTTTACGTTTACGTCTTGATTCCATCTACAAACTGCAAACTGTCTCTCTGCGCTTTTACGAATGAGTTCTGTGCAGTTTACGTTTACGTCTTGATTTCACTTACAACTGCAAACTATCTTCTGCGCCTTTTTTTACGGACAAGGTTCTGTGCAGTTTACGTTCACGTCTTGATTTCATTTACAACTGCAAACTGTCTTCTGCGCTTTTACGAACAAGGTTCTGTGCAGTTTACGTTTACGTCTTGATTTCATTTAGAACTGCAAACTGTCATCTGCGTTTAGACGCAAACTGCGTTTAGACGCAAACTGCGTTTAGACGTAAACTGCGCTTAGACGCAAACTGCGGTTAGACGCAAACTGCGTTTAGACGTAAGCTGCGTTTAGACGTAAACTGCGCTTAGACGCAAACTGTGTTTAGACGCAAACTGCGCTTAGACGCAAACTGCGTTTAGACATAAATCTGGGTTTAGACGTAAATCTGCGTTTAGACGTAAATCTGCGTTTTAGACGTAAAACTGCGTTTAGACGTAAACTACGTTTGAACGTAAAACTGCGTTTTAGACGTAAACTGAGTTTGGACGTAAATCTGCGTTTAGACGTAAATCTACGTTTAGACGTAAATCTGCGTTTAGACGTAAAACTGCGTTTAGACGCAAACTGCATTTAAACGTAAATTGTGTTTAGACGTAAACTACGTTTAGACGTAAACTGCACTTAGTCATAAGTTATCTTTGAGTCGGCTTTTGCTTCAAAACTGATTTTTATCGAACGAACGCAGCTTTTGTTTTTAATCGCTAAAAGATATCCGCTGCACTAATTCACCCCCCCCTCTTAGTGCTCTCGATCCTAACAATATTCAAGCAATAGGTAATATAAAGTGATAAAATATCAAATAATAATAATAAGTAAAAAGACTACATGTCAAGTCACACATGTCATCACTCACGTGATTAGCTTACATGACATCTATGACTAGCAATACGATGGCTACAAACATACATATTCTTTTAAAGTGAATGAAAAAAGAATATTATTTTAGCTTCATTACAATCTTATGAAATCAGTGCACTAAAGAAAGAAGTTAGTACTTTTATGTCTTATGGTAAATACAGGGGTGAATTAAAAATGGATGGTCAAGTTTTAGCTCTAGTAGTAGAGGAGAATGAACAACACAAGGAAACACTAGTAATCATGAAACAAATCCTGGAGGAGTTTCAAGATGTTATATCGGAAGAGATTCTACATGACCTTCCACCTTTGAGTGACATCCACCATCACGTTGATCTTATTCTAGGGGTTGTCCTACCCAATAAGGCAGCTTACAAAATGAATCCTAAGAAGCATAAAGAACTTCAAAGGCAAGTGGATGAGTTGATAGAAAAATGGGTTAATTTGGGAGAGCATGAGTCCTTGTGTGGTTCTAGCCTTATTGGTGCATAAGAAGGATGGTTCTTAGAGAATATGTGTGGACAACCACACCATCAACAAAATCATAATTGACTATTAATTTTCCATTCTAAGGTTAGATAATTTACTTGATCAATTATATGATGCTTCTATTTTAAGATTGATTTGAGGATGGCTATCACCAAATAAGAATGATGCCGGAAGATAAGTGAAAAATAATATTTAAAAATAGAGAAGGCTTATATGAATGGTTGGTTATGCCATTTGGATTATCTAATGCTCCTAGCACTTTCATGAGATATATGAATCATAGACTTTTGTTGTGGTTTACTTTGATAACATATTGGTATACAATAAGAGTGAAGATGAGCATATAAATCATCTTAAGATCTTTTTTATTTTGAGATAGCAAAGACTTTATGCTAATTTAAATAAGTATGATTTTTTTACTCATGGTGTTTTTGAGATATGTTATTTCGAAAAATAAAATCATGATATAGTAAAGTAAGGTAGAAGCTATTCTTAATCGGCCAACACCTGCTTCATTGCACGATGTGAGGAGTTTCCAAAGCTTAACTTATTTTTACAAAAAAAAGTATTAAGGGTCTCTGATTTATTGTTGCTCCAATCATCGAATGCTTAAAATATGATACATTTAAATGGACTTATGAGACTACTGATGCTTTTAAGCTATTAAAAAGAAAGATGATCGAAGCTCCTATCTTAGTATTACCTAATTTTGACAAGGTATTTAAAGTTGAATGTTATGTAACTAATATGAGAATTGGTACTATTTTGAATTAAGAAGGAAAACTTGTTGCTTTTTTTAATAAGAAGTAGATTGATACAAGAACGAGATATTCTACCTATGATAAGGAGTTTTATACAATTTATCGAGCTTTATCTCATTGGAGTCAGTATCTTCTTGCTAAGCCATTTGTCCTATATTCTGATCACTTTATTCCCTATAATAAATCAAATGATGCATCTCATATTACTGATTTATATTTTAAGGAGATTGTTAGATTGTATAGTATTCTAAAAACTATTATGTTTGACCGAGATTCAAAATTTTTGTAATTTTTAGAGAACTCTTTGGAGAAAGCTAGGTACTTCTTTCAATCTCAGTAGTTCACATCATCCACAAACTGATGGGCAAACCGAGGTGACGAACAAAAGCTTAGGAAACTTACTTAGAAGCTATGTTGGTAAGAACATTAAGTATTGAGATCTCATTCTTCCATAAATTGAGTTTGCCTACGATCATTCCATTCATCATAGCATTAGAAAGAGTCCTTTTGAGGTTATTTATGGTGCTAATCCTACTGGTCCTTTGGACTTAATCCCTCATTTTATAACTAAGTAATTTAGTGGAGATACTAATGAGAGGGCTAAGCAGATATTGAAGCTGCATGAGGGTGTTAAAGCAACCATTGAAAAATAAAATGAGAGATACATTTATGCTATCAACAAACACAGAAAACATATGTAGTTTAATACAAGTGATTTGGTCTGGATTTATCCAAGGAAGGAGAGGTTTCTACTAGGCAAATTTGAAAAATTGAAACAAAAAATTGATAGTCCATTTAAGGTACTTAAGAGAATTAACAAGAATGCTTATGAGATCGAGCTATCTGAAGATTATGGAGTGTCCCCAACATTCAATATGGTTAATTTAAGTCCTTTTTATAATTATGTTGATGGAACAAATAAGGACTTGAGGAGAAATCTTTTTCAACTAAGGGAGATTGATATGAGAGTGCCTAATTTACTACATTCAGCTTGTGTGGATTTTGCTTATCCTATGGTATTTTCTATAGCCCACAATGTTGTCTCATTATCTTTAACCTAGCCCACTCAAATATGACAGCTCATGAACATATTTATTAGACAAAATTAAAGCTGTTTTAATGTGTTTTTTGTCGTGACTAAGGAATGTATTAAAAGGGTTTGTTACTAGTTGTAAAATACTTAATTTCTTAATTCCCTATGAATGAATGGTTGTTTCATGCACCAATACTTATTTTAGTATTTTAGGGTTATAAATGAGTTTATAAATTGATAGTATTGACAGAAACTCTCTTGGAGTTCTATCTAAAATTCGGTATCTCTTGAATAGAGTACTAAGTATTTTGTTTTCAGTTTTGTATTCTTATTTATCTTCCTTAGGGCGATAAACTTTCTGTATCCCTTTGTGATTGTAAACTTGGTTGTGAGCTATTTTCTTAATTTTATTGAAGTATTATCGTGAGTTCGTTCCTTTTTAATCTGAAGAACTTATTTCAGCAATTACAACTATACAATCGACTTTATTTCAAAATCTATTATGTATTACCCCGGTATTAAGAATATCCGCTTTATTTCCCAATAGGATATCAACTGAAAGCTCCAATAGATATCTACCAAATTTAAGCGATGTGAAATGTTTGATAAATTGGTGCACAATAAGAAAGATCTTTTCCTTTATCTGAGATATATACAGAAACTAGTAAAGATCAACATAATTCGACCGATCCTACACCAAAGATAGAGTTATTTAAGAGTTGAAGTAGTATTGGTGGATCAAAGTTTGACTACTTAATAATAATAATGAAGAGCAGATAAGAATCAAAAGATGCATTACAATTGAAGCAAAAGTGAGAAAATATAAGATTCGCAAAGGTTTCGACGGGGACGTCGAAGAAATAAGTAGGGAAGAATGTCATAGACAAATTTTTACAAAGGGTGTTCGATTTATTGTTTACATCTTTCAATTTTACCTATATTTTACATAACATATAGGAGGTCCTACAGGTTACATATAATAGAGATAAAATTATGGATTTCTAAAGCTAGTTTGTATTTCAACCAAAACAAAAAAGAATATATATATATATATATATATATATATATATATATGAATTGACGAGGGCTTTTATGTCATTTGAGTGCCAAAATCTCCAATTTACCATTCAGTGTACCCCATTTGTTCCCCCTATATTCTCCGATCGGCTTCAACTGCCTAATCTGGTTCCTCTCGTCTTCGTCCATCCAATAATTTTCATCAATGGCGACGATTATTGACGGCAAGGCCATCGCCCAAACAATCCGGAACGAGATCGCCGACGAAGTCCGATCCCTCTCCCAAAATTACAACAAAGTATCGATCCGAAACCCTCCGCGCCGTCTCCAGTTCGAGCTCTCTTGGATCGATTTCTGTCGATGATTGATTGCCCTTTCTTTAACTATTTTTGGTTGGAGAATCGCAGGTGCCGGGGCTGGCGGTGGTGATCGTGGGCACGCGGAAGGACTCACTGAGCTACGTGAGCATGAAGCGGAAGGCCTGCTCCGAGGTGGGCATCCGGTCATTCGACATCGACCTCCCCGAGCAGATCTCCGAGGCGGAAGTCATCGCTAAGGTTCATGAGTTGAACGACAACCCAGATGTCCATGGTTCACCCTCGAGATCTGCTTCTCTCTCTCTCTCTATCTCTCTCTCTCTCTCTATCTCTCTCTCTCTCTTCTCTCTCTCTCTCTCTCTCTCTCACACACACACACACACACACACTTTTCCTTTGACATTATTACTCTGGAACTGGCTTAGATATAGAAAAGTTGCTATTGAATCTTTGCAATGCTTCTTGGTTATTTCCGAAATTTTACTCTACATGTGTTGATATGGAAATGACCTTGTGAAAATACAAAGCAAAGGGTGCTAATCGTTTTGTGGCATTGGAACTGGGACGACATTTTAGTTCCTTGTTCGAATGGAAAGTTGTTCTGGTTCTCCCTTGAACATTGTCCTACTTCCTCTCAGTTTGCTGCTAAATTACTGATTCAAAAAGCCAATTTTGCTGTTAGAATGAGTCTTCTATTCGTTTTTATTAGTTTTTTATTATAATGATGTAAAGGGCGAATTTTTGCAAATGGAAAACTAAGCAAATTGTCCTACTTTGGCTAATCAACAAAAGTAAGTTAAAAATGTCTGAAAATTGTCTAGTAAGCGGGGAGGCTCCATTATATTTTTCTTGCCCGCTACTTTGGGTTTATTTATATGATACTTGTTTATTTAGAAGGCACCCTTTCTCATTGGATCTGGAATGTGTACTTTAAACTGAGATGTTATTGAACTTTCTGTATTGCTTTATCAAGAGAATTGCTAACTAGTTGAGAAATGCTAATCGAATGCAACGGTCTAGGTGGTTTCTCGAGCTTTTTGGTCTTGAACTTTGGAATAAAGGATAGAGGTATTTGATGTCACAGTTAACAAAGATGATTGAGAAGAAGCAGTTATTTTGTTAAAGTCTCCAATATGTTTGTCATAAATCAACAATGAGATTTGTTAGGTCAAGTCACTCTGTTGCATATTCTAGCTTAATAGAAAGGAAGATAAGGGTTTCTTGAAGATCATAGTAGATGACTTTCCTTTTGAGATATGTGAATAAACCATTTCTACGGAGATGAGAGCAACTATAGTGGGATACATTTTGATAATGATCAGATGTATTTGTTAGTGTTACTCAGAGATATTTAAAGCTCAGATTAAGTTGATGTTGTTTTCTTAAACAAGTTTTGGTACATTATATTGTTTGCATGTCTGTCATCAAATTCTGAGATGTTTGATGCTTCTCTTCTGTTTTTGTGTTTTACAAGGATGAACCTATTGAAACAGCAATGAAACAGAGTTGTGCATGAGTCTTTACATGTTTTTCTTGAGTTGCTGTTGTAAGCATTTGTCTAGGCTTCAAGTGCACAGTTTAACATGAAGCAAAACTCAAATGTTGCATTCAAATATTGTGTTCTAGTAAGGGCTAAGATAAACTCATGTTTATTAGACTATGAGAGATGCAACATTGTAGACCAGAACCTGAATGTTCTGCTTGGCGATTGAGCACCTTTAGATCTTTCTTCTCTCATTTGCTCCTTGCTCAATCTTAATTTTAGAAATGTGAAGGAAAATAGTTGGTACCACTAGCCATATTTTGTGAGATAATTTCTTTATAGAGTTTGGTGTGTGTCACTGGAGTGAATATGAAATATCACTTCAAAAATTTTTTCAATTACAGTTGGTAGATTAGCTCCAGTAGGTAGTCTACGACAGTCTCTTGCATTTTGAAAATGTTAATTCACTACAATTCATGATATATTGGGGAAAACTAGTACAACGTTGGTATGTACAGGTTGTAATTCAAGCAAGTTGGCTTGCTTGATTATTCTTGACTTAAAGGCATTCAATCTGAACCCCATCCATTTGAAAAATGGGTTAGCATGTAATCAATCTGCACTAACTTGTTTGGGTCATGTTGGGTCCAGGTTGAATTCAGGTTAAAATTTAAAGTACTATATATGGTCTAAATTTATTTCATGATGCCTTGACATTTAAACTGGCATCAACTATATATACATAGTTTTAGATTACAGATCCTCAACCTCAAGGATTGCTTTTTTACTACACATAAACTTTAGGTTATGTAGGAATCGGAGGTGGGATGTGCATGCCCGCAAAGACAGAGAGGTTGATGTGGAACCAATCTTATCTATCTTTTATTCAAATAAATTTGATTAGTTTAGAGATTATTTTGCATATCATAAGTTGTCACATGACAACATATTAAATAACCTGATCGAGTTTCCTAGTTTACTCAAAGAAGAAGAAAATGTGGAAAGAATTTGAGAAAAATCAAATTATGATTGTAATTGAAGATTCCAAATCTTGATGGAAGATTTTGTGAAGATTGATCTTTAACAGGATGGAAGTATATCAATCAAGAATATTATCTTCTTTAAAGGGAAGATCAAATCATATATTTGATTTGATTCAATTGTAATTTTTTTATTTTGACGTTTTCCTTTTCTTTCTTGTCCTTAGCCTATGAAAAGGGGCAAAAACATTGTAATGCAAATAAATTAGAAATGGATCAATGACATGAGTTTTTTTCTCACCTTAAGTGAGTGAGTGGTGCGAGGCCACATTTTTCTGATGTCATGATTCCATCATCTATATGTGAGATGTGCGGGGGTACGAGGTCTTTATCCTGGGAGTATTATCCCTGAGCCGGAGCAAGTCTGATAGTTATCCCTTTGTTTTCCTATTATCTTTTAGTTAATATCTTCTATTCCTCTTTTATATTCCTTTATTATCAAAAAAAATATTCTGCCGCTCTCGTCCTACATCAGAGGTAAAGAAAAAATGTGAAGATTTGAGACCATAAACTTATCTCAGGCAAGCCTAGTCTATAGCAAGCCTAATCTATTTCAAACAGGTTTGGTTGTCAGCAATTTGCATTAGTCAACTTAAAATTTTATTGCTTGTGTAGCTTATATATAACAAGACAAGATCATTCTTAAGGAAATTACAAAAAATCCATCTTTCAGAAATGTTCTATTATTCCTTTTTAACTTTTAGAATTCTTGCTGTATGATCTTCTGCACTTTATTTCTGAGCTGCTCTCTATCTGATAACTCTTCATTGTTAATGCCCAGAAGGACTTAGTTGCAATACTTCATGTTTTGCATGGTCTTCCTTGTCTGCCATTTTGCCAAGTCATCTTATATTGAATCATATACCACATCCACTGCATCCAATAAATCGAATACATGACAAATCTGTGGGGGGTTTTCTATCAGTCTGTAATGTCTAATGAGCCACATCAGGCAGCAAATTGCTTCAACATGAACTTTCCTAATAAATGATTATATAAATCAGCTTTGGTGATTTTCTATCAGGACACACTCTGTTTTTGAAGGAATTGCTTTTCGGATCCTCTATGGCATGTCTTCAGCCTAAAATGTAATGTTTTGGTTGTTTGTATAAAATTTAAATATTTGTTGTATGTGTTTATTTTTTAGTATACATTTTGGAGTGACATATGCATTCATTTTTACACTATCTGGATCATCTCAAGTTAGACCTGGAGATGAGTCTTCTCAAATTACACTATTTTTGCCCAGAAAGAAATTCTGTTGGGTCTTAATCTAGTTAATCTCAATCCTTATCATGAACGTTATGGAGCTTAACTATATTTTTATCACATCATGTTTTTCAGCTGTGACATTTTTTAAATTGATTTGAATATAAGCATTTTTGCTGGATTCTCAGGGATTCTTGTTCAACTTCCCTTGCCAAAACACATAAATGAAGAGAACGTACTGAGTGAAATCAGTATTGAGAAAGATGTTGATGGATTTCATCCTCTAAATATTGGAAAGCTTGCAATGAAAGGTAGAGAGCCATTGTTTCAGCCCTGCACTCCAAAGGTACATTTAATCACAAAAAATCATGAACTAGGTCATCTTATGATATGAAAAATTTTCATTGATGCCCAAAGATTTAAATTTTGGCATCACATTATAACCTCCGATACATGCATTTTCCTTTGCAGGGATGTCTTGAACTTCTAACTCGCAGTGGAATCAGCTTAAAAGGAAAAAGAGCAGTTGTAGTTGGTCGGAGCAACATTGTCGGGTTACCTGTTTCCCTTCTTCTTCTGAAAGCAGATGCAACTGTAACCATTGTTCACTCCCGCACTCTTAATTCTGAAAGCATTATTCGTGAAGCGGACATAGTCATCGCTGCTGCTGGACAAGCGAAGATGGTGAGTCTGCCATTTAGTACCCGAAGAAATTATGAACCATATGTCGAATGTTTGTATTATCATATAATGCCTTAAAGCATTATGATTGATCTGATAGCCAACAAACGAGGGACTACAGGACAGCCAAATTGTTTAGAGGCTTAACCACTTGTTCTACAAAGGAATGATGTCTTAATTACACATTGCTAAATTTTTTGTTGTGTCCTTTTTAGATCAAGGGAGACTGGATTAAGCCTGGTGCTGCAGTTATTGATGTCGGGACCAACGCCATTGATGATCCAAGCAGGAAATCAGGTTACAGGCTTGTTGGGGATGTAGATTTCGAAGAAGCAAGCAAGGTGGCCGGGTGTCTGACTCCGGTTCCTGGTGGCGTTGGCCCCATGACTGTTGCGATGTTGCTTAGGAACACATTGGATGGCGCTAAACGTAAAATCGTGCAGTAAACATGTTTTCTCTCTATGGCAATTCTGTTATTGTTGTACACTGCAGAATGGACCGTTTTTAAAGGCTTAATTGCTATTTTCCGTTCCGTGGCTATAATTGTGATCAGCCATAAATCCAAAGAAAAACCATTAGATGGTCACTACAAACTATCAAGTGTTAGTCAAATCTAGGTTAATTGTAATATCAAGTCTTATAATAATATTCCTAGTGACATTATTATGCATGATGTCCGTTCAACTTCTTGATCTACTTAATTTTTATTTGCACTTCTAGATTTCATCTTTAATGATTTTAAGTCCAAAATATGATACATTCATTGTACACTAACTATCAGGCAATAAAAGAAATTGGTAAATTTAGTAGGATTGCTCCGTTTATAATGACAAGATAAATGGAGCCTAATCATCAAAATCGATCTCCGATGTCAAAATAAGAACAGTCAAATGAACATTTGATCTCTAAATCTCAAGAAAATATGATATCGAATTCCAAAATTAGTACTCTTATCTATTTTTTTCGTCTTACGAATTAGAAAAAGTCAGAAATTGTATAAATTATATACGAAACTACGGAAACTAATCGTGTCTTCGTAATATAAGCCGCGTCGTGAAGTGGCCACCACCAGCGTTTCTCGGATCCGTTGCGTTTCCCCGCTCGTTTCGCGATCGCGACTGAAGAGCGGGCGGAGAAACCAGTGCGATCAAGGGCGGAGATGTCGAGGGTCCGACGCAGCGCCGGTCTATTTCATCAGCTATACTCTCTCCTTCTCTCTCTCTCCTCTCTCTTCCTTTGATCATCCCAGATCCGCGTTTCCTCCGAGGAATCTGCGATGGCTCTTCGATTGTTCCCAGGTAATCTCTCGACGCCAGTCCCTTTTCTTCTTCCATCTCCTTGCCACGGTGGTTCTTCGGCGCCGTGAGTTCTTCCGTTCTTGAAGTGTTATTTGATACATTGGAGTCTGGGTAGGGAATTTACGCGGCTTTTTCTCGTTTTCTTTTGAAATATTGAGTTTTCTTTCTTCCTTGATCGGTGATTGTTAAAAACAGCTAGGGTTTTCCTCTTAAGTGAGCAAAGTTGTAGAAATGGTTGTTAGCATCTATAAAAAAGTGCATTAAGAAAGAGAAAACGTCTGATTCAGAAGGAACACCAAGAGAAACCAGTGCTTGATAACAACTGGGTGATTAATTATCAAGATATGGAGATAATATAGGGCCAATTTTGCGGCAAGAGATTCATAATGGCTTATGTCTATTTCTTTGTCTTGTATATTTGAGCCTGGTCTCCCCAGATTGCAGACTCATAAATTGAATCCAAGATTGACTCCCATTTTGATTAGTTGTTGAGTTTTATAACACTCTTACCCATTTTTCCAACGATCTAGTTGTACGTATGTTTATGCATTGCCCGAGATGTCCATGAGTGGCTGATGGGTGACATTGAGATCCATGCATGATCACTATGGGTGGTGGGATTGCTGTCTCATGTCTGTTGTGTGCAGAGGAGTGGAACCCGTTTCCATATTTTCCTAAAGTCAGGGTTCAACACTAGTTTAATAAGTTGATAGGCAGAGAATAGTGCTGATGCTAGGTTAAACACTGGCTTGGCTTCATTATTTTGTCAGTTGCAAGTATTCTTTGCAATCACCTGGTGTTGTTCTTTGCCATCTTTTATCAGCTCATCAATGAAGAAAGACAACATTTATGATGAATATTTGCATTACTGTTTCTTACTAGGTGCTTCTAAGACAATTTTGCAAGTGGACTCTTCACTTAATTCGAAATCTTTATTATGGAGAGTTCCTGAAGAACCTCAAAGACTCATCTCCTCAGGGGCATTCCAAAAACAATTTCTGCATGTAAAGGCCTCACAAAATACATCATCCTTGACTACTAATGGTAAGTGATGTTCAAGTCCATATGCATGTACAAAAAAAAAAAAGTATATATATATATATATATATATATGATGTTTCTTGCAGTTAGCTAGTTACACACTAGAACATATGATTTATTATCTGAAGATTACTAGAGAAAAAAAAGTTAATGCATGAAATCAATGATATACTTAAGTGCCTGGATTGTCAGTTTCGGTAAGAGCTAATATATATGAGAATTATACTTGTCAATTTGGAAATTTCATATTATACTAACAAGTATTAATTCTCATGATTGATTAAAATAGCTGATCGCTTGGCCCTATTTGCTTCTTTTTGGAAGTTTTGTAACTTACAAATGTTTATATTATAACTTATTAATTAACATTACAACTTTACAAGTTGATAGCCATGTGCAATTCAGACAATCTTGATACTAAACTGTGCTTCTCTAAATGCAGCTGATATAAATAAGAAGAATGCAACTGCAACATTGCGGAAGAAAAATGTTTACAAGTCAACATTTCCTAGTGGATTTCAGGTCAAAGCTTTTTCTGTCTGTTTTTAAATATATTGAAGGGCTTCTGCAAGTATGGAGTAATGTAATTCATGATGCATACAAGATGATCCTAAGACTTCTTTTTCTACAGATTTCTATGTGCATTTCTGTTTATGTTATTAAAATCAGATGGGGCTGGTGCTGCACTTTTTAGTTTTTACCACAATGAAATGTCAAATGTGTATATCAAATATAACCTAATCTCAAATAATGAACATTTGGCCTATCCTTGTATTGATTGACTTATTATTTCTTGATTGTGCTCATTGTTATCATACTTGCATCACCATGAATGCGGAACTTCTGCATTTTCTTTCCATTGCCTGTTTGTGGTGCTTGGTCCTTTTTCTTTAAGTCTTGTCCATTCTTTTTAACAGATCAAATCCCTTCTGATTAGAACATCATTTATGTGTGCAATTTGTGCATCTCTTTTCATGTATGGAGTATTGTTTTCATGTCTTGATGCCTTAACATATGGGAAGTAAGTCAATGTTGGTTTAATTACTTCCTAGTGGATATTTTATCTTGGATTTTCAATTGTTATGAATGTTCCAATCATGCACGTTGATGAATTACCTTGTGTTAAAACACATATTTTAAGAAGAAAGGATGGAAGGATTGCCAGATTTCCTGCATTCGCTCTCATATTTAGTCTGAGAAGAAACTGTAGGCAAGTAGAGGTTTGATAATATGTCCAGTTGTCTCATGGGTGTCTTTTTTATCATACAAACCTTCAATGGTAAGCTTACTCTTCTCAACTTTGTTTGATGAAATTCTCCTCTCCTGGTCCGATTAGAGAACATTAAGGCTAGAACCTACTGTTTGTGACTACAAGGTACATCATTTTCAGTATAGGATTTCATGGTCTTGATGATGGACCAGTTTTATATTGATGCCTTTAAAATTCAACAATGCATTTTAAACCTTTTTATTTGTTTGCTTCACTTGTGCCGAACTTCTCAAACCATACCACAAAAATAATTTTTTTGGCTGACAGTTACCAATGACTATGTAACTACATACCTACAAACAATGATGATTTGTATATGCTTCTATAGGATTCTTGTGCAAGTGTAGCTTGTCAAATCCTGTGAGAACTTATATGCTGGAAGTATCCTTGATGCTACTGTAGCCTATGTTCTATATATAGAGAAAACTTAACAGCTGGAAAATAGAATCTCAATTACTTATTTATATTGAAATTTGTTCATCTCTTATGTCTACTAAGGTATAGGGTGGTGCCCGAATGATGCTATTGGATACTCTTACCATATTTCTGGATCCAGATGCTGCACTAAGTCTGTTATATAGATCATACAAGGATAACTTTCATCACATTATCTTTTTTTTTTCTTTTTCATTTTGGTGGCATAGCGCATTATTCATACAGAGTTTTACTTCTTTTTCTTTTTTCTACAATTGTTATTCAATATTAATTTCTATTGTAAGAAACTGCATTGTTCCTTTGACGTGATTTATCAGCTGATTGATGGCGATTCTGTTTTAATACAAAAGAGAGATTCTACAACAAAATTTTCCAATTTACTTCTCTGCATTTTGATATCTACATAAACACTGGTACCACAATTTTGGACATTACCTTTGCATTTGAGGCCACTTCTTATGAATGGATGTGCTCTAAGTTCATGTTTAAAGGATGTAAATTGCTTGAGATAGACTAGTTAATACTAGAAGATTTTCTCTCCTGTGAATATGTTTCATGACTACTTTGAAAATCACCTAAATTGCATATTCCATTGCAGACGCTGGTTGAGGAGGTATGTGACCAGACAGATGTTGCAGAGCTCAAACTAAAGGTACCTTTGACATCTTAGGAAGACAATTCTTGCATCAGTATTGCATTGCACATTCTGATTGATGATCATTATAGCGAGAACATTATCTGTTTGTTGTAAGCCACTTGAGTACCTAGAAGAAATTCTACATTATGTTATTACTGTTTCCAGAACCTTCTGTTGTTGATTCATGTTTTGTGCTTGTTCTGGAACGGGATTTACTTTTTGGGCATATTACCTTGCTAGCATCATATTGCAACTAAATTTCATTTAGATTGAAAAACCTATAATTTTGATAATCACAGTTTTATGTTAGGGCTATATGTGAAAGGTGGTTCCATGAATTTTGGAACTTAGAGCTAAAGATAACAAACAGTTAGCCAATCAGCATTAAATCTCTAATTATTGCCATGGAATTTTCTGCAGGTTGGTGATTTTGAAATGCTTCTGAAAAGAGACACAGGAAATTCAAAGGCTCCAATTTCAGTTTCAGCTCCTATTGAGTCACCTACTACTGCACCACCAATTCCAAGCAAGCCAATGGTGGAAACTATTTCTTCTCCCTCTCCTGTTGCGGAACAGGAATCTGCTGCAGCAACCTTCGGTTCATTTACCAACACCTCTGCAGCAAAGACATCGAAGTTGGCTGCTTTGGATGCTTCTGGACAGAATGCATATGTTCTAGTATCATCATCTACGGTTTGCATCACTCATATGAGCTGGTCTATTTTCTACTTTTATGTAATGTTCCTATGAAATTTCTTCACAAAAATGTTTGCCATCTTCCGATTTAGGTTGGTTTATTTCAAAGAGGAAGAACATTGAAAGAGAAAAGACAGCCTCCTAGCTGTAAAGAGGTTCTCTGACAATACAAATCTCATGACTTGTTATTTTCTGTAGCCACATTACCAAATAAATTTCTGCAAAATAGCTTCTGTCAAATGATCTTATAATTCTCGAATAATAGGGTGACATCATCAAAGAAGGGCAAATCATCGGTTTCTTGGATCAATTTGGAAATGAACTTCCTGTTAGAGTGAGTTGCCTTTCTTTACTTACTGTCATGTTTTATGTTTTACTGAAATGTTGCCCATAAATTATTTGCATGGGTATGATGCTACTTAAGAAACCAGTGTGTTCAAACAACTTCATGGTAGTGCATAACACCTTCCTTGATTTTTTTTGTGCAGTCAGATGTTGCTGGAGAAGTATTAAAGATAATCTACGAGGATGGAGGTAAAAATCAAGATCCATTCACAAGAATTCATTTATATTTGATCATACGCAAAACTCTGGTTGTGCTTGCTATTTGCTGGCTAGACCTAAGTTGCCTATATCTTCTTGGATTAGAATATGAAAGTCCATGACAACTCTTAATGTTACCCTGTTGATCATTCACCATTTCAATTGATCAGCTGCATACTAACATTCTTGGAGCCAGGCGCCATTGGCCTCCTCCCTTCCCAGAAGAGTCCAAATTAATCATAATACATTAATTAATTTGCTTCTGTATTGGTTATCTTCGATTTTCTTTGGCTATTTCTTTGAATTAATTGCTTGCTACTGTTTCATTGATGATCTAACTCAAATAATCTCTACTCAGATACAAAATAAAATGGTGCAGACATTGCTCAGAAATAATTCCCTTATTCTGCTTATATGTGATTTTGTTCATTAGAGCACGATAATGAATCAAGCATGATAACATTCCTCAACTCTACCCCTTTTCTTAAATATCGGTATGAACATAGTTACTGAGGAATTTTGTGTAGACATCTCTGTAAAGTTGAGTATGCTAATTTTTTCCTGTCAAACTGAAATTTGCCAATATAGCTGTTGAATCCTTATTGTGATCAGATCCTGATTGACAGTTACAGTTAGTTAATTTGCCAATGTAGCTGTTGAATCCTTATCGTGATCAGATCCTAATCAAGAGTTCCAGTTAGGTAAGGTAAGAATTGGAATAACTCAAGCAGGGCACAATTTTCACTTTTGCCCTTGTGGCTAATCAAACATTCTATCCTTGACCACTCAGAGGTTCATGATAGAATCTTGTTATTCCAAACACCTCTCCTTAATCCTCTTCTCCATTATTATTTCTTTTGCCATTAGATATGGTTCCTCACTGTTGTTGGTTGGCAATAGAAAGCGAAAGCAACTCATTAACTGTGCCATTTCTTTCCTCACACTGCTCTTATTCTCTTAAAGCAATAATGATGAACGAACCAATGCCTGGCCAAAATTACATATTTTACACCACTGCACCAACTCCTCTACTTTCCTTCTCCCTCCTATTATGTCCATGTATATGGAACATACATACTAGAAGCAAGATATTGAAAACTCGAGTCTGTCAAATATGGTCATGCATATCTCTGAAGTTTGAATTTGAAGATGTAACTTGATTTTCTTGAGATCTGCATCATGCTCAGGTGCCCCCTTAAAGACGCATGATAATAAACTTGATCAGGTGTCCCTTGTTGCTAACCCCCCACCCAACTATATTCTCTATACTGCATAGAGAACAAATTTGAACACCAACATCTACTCTCTCTCTCTCTCTCTCTCTCTCTCTCTCTTCTTCAATCATGCTGCGGCCAACAAAATTAATGATTTCTTTTTCTACAATCATATCTTTTTTCTTCGCTCCCTCCAGTGCTGTAAGACCTAAAAATCCTTTTTTTGTTCTCCGCCAGCCAGGATAATGTTGCAGTAGGACATGCATGTGGCTCTCCAAGCCTTTTCTTTTGTTGCCATTCAAGTTGAAGGCGACACCTCTGTCATTTTGTCATTCACTGACCCCTAGAATTACAGTTTGTAACTTCACTATGAAATAGCTTTTCCATTTTAGTTTTCTTTAATAATATGGACTCCAACCACTTGCGAAAGATGCAATTCTCTTTGTAACAGTTTGACATGCAGTAATTTCCTTGCATAGAAGATCGTACCAGGAAAACGTAAGTATGTTAAGACTTTAAGATATATAGTTCAAACAAAAGAGAATCTTAATGTTATTGTTATGCAAACATATGCTTGAATGCCGCTAACTAAAACATTTAACAAAAAGAAGGAATGAAACGATGTTCTTTATTAGCTTCGGAGATTGTTGGTACTGATACCCATACATGAACACAATTTTCATGCAAGTTAACTTAGTCTCGACTTTGCCTGCCAATTAACTTAAGCTATCTTCTAAAGAAACCCACGAGAGAAACATTTAGGTCAAAGATGAGGGCTGACAGGAAGAGACTTGCCATGGATTCAGGATCACCAGCTGAAATAAATATTGCATTCATGGGAAATGACGATTGCTGATGTGTTGCACAAAGGGATAGGGAGTGTGGCTGAAAGAGGGCCATTTATAGTTCAGAACATCCCATAATATGGTTGATGGCTAGGCTAATGTGTTGGATTTTCCAGGAATGCTTTGGGTGTTGGAGAAATGAGTGAAAATTTTGAACTCTCCTGATTTTGTCAATTACACACTTTTGGAGGAAGAAATTGTAGATGGAAACACAATATAATTAAAGTTCAAACCACTTTGATGGGATTGTCTCTGTTTGGCCTCATCTTGTGAATGTGATTTTACTTACAATGTCATTTTCATGTTTGTATTTCCTGTAAGCATATTTTTGTGCTAAGATGTTTACTCGTATTTGTCTGCTAACCAACTTTCTCCCCTTACAGAAGCTGTTGGCTATGGTGACCCACTTGTTGCCGTTCTGCCATCATTCCATGGGATAAAGTGAGTCAATTTTAGTGAAACTCTCCTATGCTGACATTTTTTTGCTGAGGAATTCATTCAAGAGTGCTTAAATCTTTGAATCCTTCGTAGTAAACCCATAATTCTAAAGTTATTTTGATTGTCAGAACCAATATTCTTTTTTCAGATCTGGGATATGATGTTTCTTTTTGTGTACTGTTGAGTCATGTCATGATTTTTCAGTAAAGGATATCAATATATAACGCCATAAGAATTCACTTGTCACCCTCATGTCTCAAATTCTTTTACCGTTCCTCGTTTTAAGTTGAAGCTTAAGACTATGGTTTGATTTCTCTTTCCACTGCCCAGAATACATGTTTGTGAGTTTATGATCAGCTGATAATATATGATTATTCATGAATCTCGAAGATATTTATGAACACATGTTGGTGAGTTTATGAACATAAATATATATCTTTTTGCACAAAGATTAAAAAAAGAGAATTATAGTCTCCGCGGCTGAAAGTCAAGTTTTCATTATTTATTTCCTCTACAAAATGTTTGACGACCATGATGTCATCATCATAGTTAAGTCGCTCTTTGTTTCCAGGCAGGATGTCAGTTTTATCTCTATAAATATAAAGGTTAATTTATATGCTAATGCACAGACCACGGAGGGTTTCAATTTTACCAATAGAGATGGAGAACTGTTTTCACGACTTGTGCCAAATGAACAACAATTTTAAATAAGGATGTGAAGAGGAGGATGCATGACGGAGGTAAGAGGTATTTGAATTCAATTTTAATAACATTTAATATGCGGCATTCCAAATCACAAGCACGCACGTAACTGTAAGTTGCTTCCGTGCAGACAACTAACTGCTTGCAAGTGAATTACCTATGGCCCCAAAAGGACTCTTCCAAACTTGTTATGATAACTTACACACACACACACACACCTTTTTTTTTCTTATTTCTCTGTACATATTTTCGTTTCCAATAGTAACTTAACATTAGCTCAATCAGTAGTAGATGGTGTGAAAGTCGGATGCCTACTCCATAGTCTATGGCCAGCTATGGTTTTCTATTTCTCTTTTAAGATTATACCAACCATCTTAGAGGTCTTTTATCGTGCGATTTGAGACCACTGTATTTGTATTTGGGTTTATGGTTAGATATCCAGAACGATTATACGTTCATTTCGTTAAATCTGAAAACAAAATTCTTTTATGATGTCATTCCGAATGATGAAAAAATATTATCCGACAGGTGAGATGTCGATCGTTTGACGATGAGACGTGATGATGGAGTGCCGAGAGTCTTTCACTTATCATCTCTATTTCAATTATTAAACAACTTACGAATTTAAAATAATTTTTTATTCTCTCTCATACCACTTATATTGTTCCAATTATAATAAAGTGGTCTAACACTAGATGAGAGTAATGCAGTGCAGCATTAAAGACGCGTGATAATAAACTCGATCAGGCGTCCCATGTTGCTAACCCCCCACCCAACTACTTTATTCTCTGTACCGCGAAGAGAACAAATTTGAACACCGACATCTACTCTCTCTCTCTCTCTCCTCTTCTTCAATCACGCCGCGGCCAACAAAATTAATGATTTCCTTTTCTACAATCATTTCTTTTTTTCTTCTCGCCTTCTTCCTCCGGTTCTCGGCCAGCCAGGATACTGTTGCTGTAGGACATGCATGTGGCTCTCCAAGCCTTTTCTTTTGTTGCCATTCAAGTTGAAGGCGACACCTCTGTCATTTTGTCAAGCGGTACAACTGTCCCTAACTCCATCACAGAGAGACTCAACCCATGCTTTCATCCGTTCGCCACTTGTTCTTCTCGACATCAACATGTGTAAACCCCATACCCCATACTGCTTACAACACATTACATCAATGCATCATATATATATATATATATATATATATATATATGCACGACGACTGGACCGGCTAAAAAAATTAGGCTGAAAGGTCACTGCCGTAATTTTAGATGACATCGGAGTCCAAACATCAATCCACCTACCCTTCTTAGATGACTCCCCCGCACGACCATATATAACAACTGGAAAGGGTGCAAAGAGGGGAAGAAACAAAGCGATCGAGATGGCGAGATCTTCGGCAGCTCCTTCTCTCATGTCTCTCGGCCTCCTCCTGGTCCTCCTCTCGGCGGCAGCCGCAGCCGCTGCGTCGGGGGACGAGCTCTCCCTGGGGTGGATCCCCGTTCGATCCGGCTGCAGTGGGAGCGTGGCGGAGTGCGTGGCAGGGGAGGAGTTCGAGCTAGGGTCGGAGGTGACCCGCCGCATCCTCGCCCGCTCCTACTACATCAGCTACGCCGCTCTCAGGCGCGACAGCGTGCCCTGCTCCCGCCGCGGGGCCTCCTACTACAACTGCCGCCCCGGCGCCCGCGCCAACCCCTACTCCCGCAGCTGCTCCGCCATCACCCGCTGCCGGCGGTGAAACAAGATCCGATCATTCGGTTCGTCAGACGTGGATTGATTTGTTCTTTGTCGTGTTACGGAATTGTAAACAGCAGGAGTTCCCCTTCTTCATTCGAAATCCGTTTGTAGACATAAACCGATTTAATGAGTAAGAGTTTGGATGTTTTATTATTCTATCTATAAATATATTGTAATAAATATTATTGATCAAAGGGGAATGAAATGCCATTAATTTTCTGCCTGCTGTGGTGATGGTGTGTGTTCGCATGCATCGTCGAGGAAGAGACCTCCACCATGACACTGAGTGATAGCCAGGTTGTCTTCAGCTTGCAGTGAACTGATGACGACCCACGTGGTCTATCATCACGGGCGGCAACATGTTGGGGCACACTATTATTTCCGAGTCGGTGATGTGTTTTTAGATGCGGTGATGGGGGCCTCTTTAGGTTGGTTGTACAGCTCAGTGGTCTTCACCCTTGATGCAAGGAGCGGTGCACGTTAGCCGAACGCGTGCGGCGCAGAATAGCCGCTAATCTTGCGCCAGCCGCGTGGTTTCGTCGGACCCTATTTCGCGGGCGGCGCGCATTGTAGCGCGTTATTTGTTTGGAGAGAGTTGTTTGTTTTTGGCGCATTGTAGCCGACACAGCTGTCTTTCGTCCGTCGATCTCCTTGTCGTGCCCCCACGTCGCGGTGTTGGCCACGTTGTTGCATCGTTTAGACGGACACGCGTTTTTGTGTGCGTTCACGGTAGCACGTTAGCCGATAGGACGATCTTTTAGTCCATCGGTGTTTCCGGCGCAATAGCATAGCCGTTGTTTTCTTGAATTCCGGGAAGTTGTTTATTTTTCCCAAAAAAACATTTTTTTTTATATTTTTAAATAGCATTCATATTTATCATAATATCTGAAATGTTCATACGATACAGTAATTGAACAATCATTAATTATTCTTATTTATCATAATGTCTGAAATGTTCATGTGATGTAGTTGAATAATATAACTAATATAGAAATCTTTCTATTTGGTTATTTTTATTTTTAAATCAATAAAAATATTGCATCTATTAAAATACTATTACTAATATAGAAATCAACCTATTTAGTTATTATTATTTCTAAATCAATATATATTTATTTTTAAATCTTATTTTAATTTAAAAATATTATAAATTTATTCAAAAAATACTTTGATTAAGGAATCAGATTGGTAGAGAGTTTTATCATGAAAAACATTACAAAATGGAAGCACTAATTGATAAATATATAAAACAATACCTCTTTAAAAAAAATTATTTAAAACACTTTTCTCGAAAAATCAACCCCTTTTTTCTAGAGAATTCTATGCGTACGTTAGCATCGTTCACGTTAGCAACTTGATTAGGAGTAATCCTAATCAAGCCCATTCTACATTATGTCTTGTTAAGTTAAACCAAACAACTAATTATGGTGGAAAACATATGTAACATATAAATTCAATCAGGATTTTATTTGGTCAATTCTGAGTAAAAAACAAGGGCAGCTAATTTCTTCTTCAGTTAAACCAAACTACTCATGGTGGAAAACATATACAAGATAATTCAATCAAGCATGGCAAACCAAGATTGCGTTTGATCAAACTAAGAAAAACGAGGGCGAATAACTTTGATTATTTAAGCATGGCATACCTTTTTTTTTTTTTCAAGGTGACAAAAGTGTCACCAAGTAACTTTTCCCCCTCTTTTTAAAATATATTCATTTCAATCAATGCATTCACTTAATATAATGACATATCCAAAATAAATAATAAGTAATATAAATTAAATAATAGGGTGAATTCTTGAGAAAAAAAATATTATTTTCATGAGGTACCTCTTTTCATATTTGTAGGTTGCCATTACATTTTCATAATTCTTGAAATAGTCTTGATATGACATAAGAATATATTTTTTTGTTTTGATTGATCAGTCTATACATCGAACTGAATCACTGATTTTGGACTGATCTACGTTCTCCATTATAGTATTTTTAAATATATTTATAGTATTTTTAGAAATATTATACTTGACCTACAAATCATCCTATTTGTTTACTTTTGTATCTAAACCAATGAGGAGAAATATCTGAATTCCTATTTTTTTATTTGAGTTTGTTTCAATTGGATTTTTAGTTTATTTGTTTGGGCTATAATGTTTTATATAGTGCTTAAATGTTTTGATGAAAGTATTGGAAACATTAAGCCTATTAAAAATTACTTTAATTAATAATATTTTAAATAGTATTTATGTGGGAAGATGAAGATACTTATGAGAATATTAAAAGCAGAGGTCATTCGTGAGTAAACGACATTAAGAGGAGGGGTGAATTAGTGCTTTCGTAAAATTATGATTTTAAAAATTTTGTTCGATCAAACCGTATCAGAAATGTGTTTAACATAAAAATGTTCTACGAGTAATGATAAGTAAATCAGTTTGTAATATGAATGAAAAGCATAAACAGAAATGCAAATCGATTTATAGTCGTTCAATCGTTCCGACCTACGACCATCGACTTTCACTACCGATCTTCTTTTTAATGGACGAAAATCAACTATTATCTTTATAACTCTTTCTCATTTTTACAGGCTCACATTTACACCTTTTTTTTATAATTAGACATCACTCATCCTTTAGAAAACTTCTAATTCTAGGAGGAAGAGACTTACTAACTCAAGAGAGATCATAACTCTTTTTTCTCAAGTACTTTTTTTTCTTTCTACTTTTTTTCTTGCTTACCCAAACAGGAATAACTGAGATATTTATAGACCTCAAATGACTTCAAAAATAGAGCCAAAAAATATCTCATCTCGGGTTTACAAGGCACTGGCGATACTACTGTTTATGCTGGGTGGTACCACTACTTACAGCACTACCAACTGGAGGTACCACCGTCTAGTTTGGGCGACACTACCACTTAGCACCCTTGAAGATTGTGTACTAGCGGTACTACTACTAGTCTAGGCGGTACTACCGCCAGTCTAGATAGTACCACTGCCTGACATTAGCGGTACCATCATTGGGTCTTCTAGAAAATGTATACTTCATACGTTTCAACTCATAGGTGATTCCACTGCCTGGTCTGGTGGTGCTATCGCTTGACCTAACTCTGGGTCATTGAATGAGCCTTCCAATGGGCCCAAATCAGCCTCACTCAGGCCCAATGAGCCCCTAATTGAGTTAGCATGCTAACACCCAAAACAAACTCAATTAAAACCTAGACTATTTTGATCTAGACATATGATTACAAGCATGAATCTTATATTGTCCAGTATGTCATTGGTTAATTCGATGCTTCATTTGAACCTTTAGCGTATCGTCCTCTCCTTCAACGTATTACCTAATCCATCGGCATGTTGACCTCCTACAATATCCGATCTTCTTGGTGCAATGTTCGATCCTTCTAGCAATTCTTTGCTTCTCTTAAGATGTGCAAGTTTGTAAGTTTTTGCTTCTTCTTGAAATGTGCAAGCTAGCAATTCTTTCTCCCCTTTTGTCATTATCACAAAGAAGAGAAAAATATAATAGTACAAAATCTACATCAATATTCAAATAATCATATAAAAGATATCAAAGATAAGTTTGATTTGATGATGGGGTTTACATGTTATAAACATAAAAAGTCATATAAAATAAATAAATTTCAAGTTGTGAATACTGAGAAATCAAGAGAAAAATCAAGATTCATTTAGATAAATTTTCTCTATGGTAAATAGCAAAAAGAAATCTTAGGAGATCAAATGGTAAACAATCTTGATTCATACAAGAGAAATCTCAAGTCATGAATTCTTAGAAATAAAAAAAAAATTATGATCTATTTGGATCATTCTCCTCTTTAGTAAATAGCAAAAAGAAATATAGGAGAACAAATAATAAATCTCATGTATCAATTGAAAGATTTGGATAAACTCATTCAAATCAAATAATCAAAATCACTTTTATAGTTCAAGAGATTCATTAATCTCTTATTGAAAAATTCGATAAGATAGAGATCGAGAAATTTTCAAGAAAAATATATTTTCTTTTTTTTTTTTATTTCAATTTATGCGATTGATTACATACAAGCATGCACATGTCTTTTATGTAAAATCCATGCATCATCATTTAAAATAAAAAAATAAAATTTATCATGACAATCATCAAGATCAATAGTATAACACATTAAAGCATCTTCAATCAATAGATTTGATTTGTTACAAATAATTCTAATTCCAATAATCTTTTCTTTATTATTATTGTTTTGGCTAATGAGCTTTGTGAAGTGTGTTGGATCTCTGGTCATATGTCTTGAGTATCGACTATCAAGATATTATCTTTTGCTCATAGCTTTTGATTATAGACATTTCTATGAGAAAGATAAGTTTGTTCTACATACAAATTTAACTTTGGGGCCCTCATTAAATCAGTTAATGAGTTTATAGACTAATAAGCATTTGAGAAAAGTGATGTAAGAGAAACTTCGACCATAAAAAGGTAAATTATTGAAGTAGGAGAATCATACATTGGGTTGAAGAGCATCATGTTAGAGTTCAGGCATCGGGTCGGAAGGATCAAGCATTGCGCTAATAAGATCAAATGTTGTGGAAGGTCAATATGCCGATGGATCAGGCAATACACCAAAGGAAATGACGATATACTAGAGGATTGGACGAAGTGCTTGATAAACATATGACATACTAGACAAAGTAGGTTTCATGATTGTAATGGGTAAATCTTTATCGAAGTCGTCTAAGTGTCTAATTGAGTTGGTTTTGGAGCGTACCGATGCTACCTTGATTAGGAGCACATTGGGTCTTAACCAGGGCTGAATTAGGTATGTTGAAAGGATAATTTAGAAACCTAGAGTTGGGCTAGGCGGTGGTGTTAAGATCGAGTTGGCACTAAGAGGGGGGGTGAATTAGTGCCGCGGATAAATCATGTCGGTTTAAAAATCTCGTTCAATAAAAAATGCTTTGATAAAGCATGCATAGGAAATACTTAAATTTGAAAGCATACAAAAGCGTGTAATGATAAAGTAAAAACAAGTAAGGTAGTTTGCAGTAAAGGTAAATTACACAAATAGAAATGCAAACTGAGTTTTATAGTGGTTCGATCGTCGTGACCTATATCCACTCCCGATTTCTCTTCCATCGAGGCTACCGACATCCACTAATGGTCTTCCTTCAATAGACAAAGACTAACTACCCTCTTACAACCCTTTCTCTTTTTCATAGGTTTAGGAGACAACCCTTACAAGCCACTCTTTTATAAGTAGTCCCTCGCACATCTCCCTTAGGACTAACACTAAGCACTAGGAGGAGGGAACTCAAAGTTTTGGCAGAGTTTTCTCAGTTTTTATCTCAAGAATTCTTGCTCCTTTCTTGCTGCCCTAGTGGGGTATTTATAGGCCCCAAATGGTTTAAAAAATAAAGCCAAAATTTTAAATTTTTAGGTCTTCCGGGTATGGGCGGTACCACCGCATGCAGCTTGACATTGGTGTTGGGAAATCTTAGGGGCAACATCACATGCGCAGCGAAAGAACAAGAAAACAAAATCCCCGATTCCCAAAGAGTTGTTCGTCATCGTGCGAAGATTGGTGCGCAAAATCCGCGAAACTGAAAACTGCGTATAGAATAGATTATGTTACCTAGGGAGATCGTATATCCCTATTTCCTTGCAGATCCTTAGGAGAGGGTGAAGGAGGTCAAGCGTCCTCCTCTCTAGCGGTGATCCACACAGTAGGGCTGCGACGACGCTCCTCAAAAATCTAGGCCTACTCTGAGGTAGAGAGGGGGAGGAGAATATGAGAGACAAGCAAAGGCTCTAGCCTATGAGGCTCTGAATCCCTCCTATTTATAGAGGTCCCCTGTCAAACCCTAATGGGTCCTCCCCTAGTGGGTATTGGATCTGCATCCAATAAGATAAGGGCTCCATCAGATATCTCATATCCGAACCTCTACTCATCGCAATGCCTACCATATGTGTGTGACCCTCTAGGCCCAATATCGAGCTGGCCGTGAGTCATACCTGTCAGAACTCCTTCTAACTCAGTGAATTATTATCTCTGTAATAATTCACTTGACTCATTGACTATAGACGTATTAGGCCACTACGCCGTAGTCCCCAAACGATACAAGGGAATCCAATCCATTGGACCTATCTGTCCTTAGTAACCGTGTACCTATAGTCCCTCATCCCTTTAATATCCCAAAGATCGTATATCGAGCATGGTGTTGTCAGACCCATACGATTTCTACTCGAGTCTCGCTCTAATCGGATTCTCCCGGAGAACTCTTTCTCTCTCAACCCGAATGACCCTGGCCAGGGATTTGTCTGAGTGAGAACACATGGGATATTCCTCTCATGACGCCTAGAGTGGATGATCCTCTATCGACACTCAATAGCCCTCGTAAGGTCGACTACCACTCCCAATGACCAGTTGTACTAGATCTGAGACAGCCAAACCTATAAGTCTGGTATCAAAGAGTGACCAGTTGTACAGGACATCCTTGGTGTCTCAAGTCTAAGGACCAGATATACCACTAGGACTACAGAATCGCTGTCTGACAATAAGGCATCATCAACCATCCAGCATTCCATAAGCGGATCAATCAGTGAACTCATTCTCCAATGAGCACCTGTACTGTATCCATAGTGTCCCTACATGGGCAGCTATGAGACCAGCTGCATCCATCATATGGACGAGTATACAGCACACCAGTTTGTCCGGTTATCACGATGTCCCTCTCGAGTAACCTATGACCGGGATTATTTAGGATATGTGTTTAAAGGTGAATCGATCTCATTATCGTGATCTTATCACGATCCGATTCCCATTGCACAAATCCAAGGACATCACAATATATATATGCATTTATGCAATAGTTATAAAGTGATATACGCCAAAATATAATAAGCAAAAAGATTCTGTATCAAGTCACACGTGCCATCACTCACGTGATTGGCTTGTTGGGCACCTATGACTAGCAATCTCCCACTTGACCTAAAGCCAATCACCTATGTGTCTGATCCCCATCAGACCCTTGTGACACTCAAAGACAATCTGAGACAACGACTTTGTTAGTGGATCTGCAATGTTATTTTCGGATGGAACTCTTTCCACTACTACATCTCCTCGGGTTACGATCTCTTTGATAAGTTGGAACCTCCTCATAACACTTCTGATGAGACCCGGGTTCCCTTATTTGAGTAATCGCTCCATAGTTGTCGCAATATAAGGAAGTCGGCTCCTCGCTACTCGGCACGACTTCCAAATCTGTGATGAACTTCTTCACCCAGACTCCCTCCTTTGCTTCATCTGATGCAACAATATACTCCGCCTCTGTGGTCGAGTCAGCAGTAGTATCTTGCTTGGAACTCTTCCAGCACACTGCTCGTCCATTCAAGGTGTACACATACCCTGAATTCGACTTGCTATCATCGATATCAGACTAAAAACTTGAGTCTATGTAGCCTTCAACCTTAAGGCTATTACCTCCATAGTAAAAGATCCTTAGTCCTTCTCAAGTACTTAAGGATACACTTTACTGCTTTCCAGTGCTCCAAGCCTGGATCCGCTTGATACCTGCTCGTGACACTTAGAGCATACACTATATCAGGCCTAGTACATAGCATGGCATACATGATAGACCCTATTGCTGAGGCATAAGGTATCATATCCATGTTCGCCATTTCTTTTAGAGTCTTTGGGGACATACTCGTAGAAAGCGATATCCCATGTCTCATCGGTATGAGACCTCTCTTAGAATTTTTCCATGCCAAACCTTTTGACAATGGTTTCTATGTACCTGGACTGGGACAAGTCAAGCATCCTCTTGGATCTATCTCTATAGATTCTAATCCCCAAGATATAGGATGCTTCCCCTAAGTCCTTCATGGAGAAATGTCTAGATAACCAAGCCTTTACTGTGGATAGCATTCCTACGTCGTTCCCAATGATGAGGATGTCATCCACATATAACACCAAAAAGGTGATAGCGCTCCCACTTACCTTCCTAAACATACAAGGCTCATCTTCGTTCTTAACGAAGTCATAAGATCTGATTACCTCATCAAATCTTATGTTCCAACTTCGGGAAACTTGCTTTAGTCCATAAATGGATCTAAGCAACCTACACACCTTATCTAGGCAGTTCTTGGACACGAATCCCTTAGGTTGCATCATATACACCTCCTCCTCGAGGTTTCTATTGAGGAATGCGATTTTCACATCCATCTGCCAGATCTCATAATCATAGTGTGCTGCAATAGCCAATAGAACTGATGGATTTTAGCATTACTACGGGTGAGAAGGTTTCGTCGTAGTCAACACTTTGCCTTTAACGATACCCCTTAGCCACTAGCCTTGCTTTATAGGTCTCTACCTTTCCATCTACTCCGATCTTTTTCTTAAAGATCCACTTGCAACCGATGGGTACAATACCTTCGGGCGCATCAACTAGGTTCCAAACCTTATTGGAGTACATAGAATCCATCTCAGAATTCATGGCTTCTTGCCATTTCCCGGAGTCTATACTCATAATAGCCTCCTCGTAGGTCTGAGGATCAATATCCTCGACATCCTCTCCTTTAATATGTCCCACATATCTCTCAAGAGGATGGGATACTCTATCAGACCTGCGTAAAGTTGAAACTTGTGTATTAGGTACCTGAACAGACTCGGGTTGTAGATGGTGCTTGAGCTTGGTTCTCCAACCTCGCTCAACTCATAGGCACGCAGGCCCGACAATAAACGAGAAATATAATGGAGGCTCGCAGACCTCAATAATATTAATTACAAGTACACACATCACACGGTCCATGATCATCCGTCCACACATCATACATCACATGTATAAATAATCATCATCATGTAGGACTTCTAGATAATAATAATAAAAAAATAATCAACTAAAATTTTTAATTAATTAATATTTTCTGAAATCAGGGATATGTAGGGAATTTCTCAATTCCTAAGAGTATTTTCGTAATTTGGACAAAAGACAGAAATTGGAATTTCTCAAATTCACAGGGGCAAAACTATCTTTTTGCCCAAAAACCCTAATTCCCTACTCCCCTTTGTTGCTGCTGCCGCCGCCACCCTGCTGGCGGCGGCCTGTGCAGCGAGGCGGGGGCGTTGCCCTTGTAGGTGGGCGCCACCGTGGGTTGGCGCCCCTGCGGGCGCTGTCGCCTCCGCGGGCGGTTCTGCCCGCGGGCGCTGCCGCCTCCGCGGGAGCAGCGGCGGCATGCGCCGCTGCCCTGCGGCGCCTCACCTCGTGGGAGAAGCGGTCGCATGCGCCTCTGCCCGCGGGTTGCCAGCCCCGCCGGCAGCAAGCCTACTGCAAGCAGGCCACCGGCCGGCTGCTGTAGGCGCAGCCCCTGTGCTACCTGCCTTCGGCTGCGTTGCACGCACGCAGATCGAGGGCAGCAACTGTTGCTGCCCTTCCTTGTTTTTGCGTCTAACGATTTTGACGTTCCTAAACACAACACACGCAGTTCAAAACCAATCATTCGCACGAACAACCTGGCTCTGATACCACTGTTGAGAAATCTTAGGGGCGGTGCGCAAAATCCGCGAAACTGAAAACTGCGTATAGAATAGATTATGTTACCTAGGGAGATCGTATATCTCTATTTCCTTGCAGATTCTTAGGAGAGGGTGAAGGAGGTCAAGCGTCCTCCTCTCTAGCGGTGATCCACACAGTAGGGCTGCGACGATGCTCCTCAAAACTCCAGGACTACTCTGAGGTGGAGAGGGGAGGAGAATAGGAGAGGCAAGCAAAGGCTCTAGCCTATGAGGCTCTGAATCCCTCCTATTTATAGAGGTCCCCTATCAAACCCTAATGGGTCCTCCTCTAGTGAGTATTGGATCTGCATCCAATAAGACAAGGGCTCCATCGGATATCCCATATCCGAACCTCTACTCATCGTAATGCCTACCATATATGTGTGACCCTCTAGGCCCAATATCGAGCTGGTCGTGAGTCATACCTGTCAGAACTCCTTCTAACTCAGTGAATTATTATCTCTGTAATAATTCACTTGACTCATCGACTACGGACGTACTAGGCCACTACGCCGTAGTCCCCAGACGATACAAGGGAATCCAATCCATTGGACTTGTCTGTCCTTAGTTACAGTGTACCTATAGTCCCTCATCTCTCTAATATCGCAAAGACCGTACATCGAGCATGGTGTTGTTAGACCCATACGGTTTCTACTCGAGTCTCGCTCTAATCGGATTCTCCCGGAGAGCTCTTTCTCTCTCAACCCGAATGACCCTGGCTAGGGATTTGTTTGAGCAAGAACACATGGGATATTCCTCTCATGATGCCGAGAGTGGATGATCCTCTATCGACACTCAATAGCCCTCGTAAGGTCGACTACCACTCCCAATGACCAGTTGTACTAGATCTGGGACAACCAAACCTATAAGTCTGGTATCAAAGAGTGGAGCACTCATACAGGACATCCTTGGTGTCTCAAGTCTAAGTACCAGATATACCACTAGGACTACGGAATCGCTGTCTAACAATAAGGCATCATCAACCATCCAGCATTCCGTAAGCGGATCAATCAGTGAACTCATTCTCCAATGAGCACATGTACTGTATCCCTAGTGTCCCTACACGAGCAGCTATGAGACCAGCTGCATCCATCATATGGACGGGTATACAGCACACCAGTCTGTCCGGTTATTACGATGTCCCTCTCGAGTAACCTATGACCGAGATTATTTAGGATATGTGTTTAAAGGTGAATCGATCTCATTATCGTGATCTCATCATGATCCGATTCCCATTGCACAAATCCAAGGACATCACAATATATATATATGCATTTATGCAATAGTTATAAAGTGATATACGCCAAAATATAATAAGCAAAAAGATTCTGTATCAAGTCACACGTGCCATCACTCACGTGATTGGCTTGCTGGGCACCTATGACTAGCAATTGGGTAGTACCATCGCCCAGTCTGGTGGTGCCACCACTTGACACACTATCATTGGGCGGTACCATCGCTCAGTCTAGCGGTACCAACGCCTAACAGCCTTGGAGATCAGGTTTTTCAAGTTTTCCAACTCATAGGCGGTTCCACCGCTTGTTCTGGTGGTACCATCACTTGACCCAACTTTTGGGTCACTAAATGAGCCTCCCAATAAGTCAAAATCAGTCCAAATTAATGCTAGTCATAGGTGCCCAGCAAACCAATCACGTGAGTGATGACACGTGTGACTTGATACAAAATCTTTTTGCTTATTATATTTTGGCATATATCACTTTATAACTATTGCATATATGTACATATATATTGTGATGTCCTTAGATTTATGCAATGAGAATCAGATCATGATGAGCTCACGAAAATGAGATCGATTCACCTTTAAACACATATCATAAATAATCTCGGTCATAGGTTACTCGATAGGGACATCGTGATAACCGGATAGATTGGTGTGCTGTATACCCGTCCATATGATGGATGCAGCTGGTCTCATAGCTGCTCGTGTAGGGACACTAGGGATATAGTACAGGTGCTCATTGGAGAATGAGTTCACTGATTGATCCGCTTACGGAATGCTGGATGGTTGATGATGCCTTATTATCAGACAACGATTTCGTAGTCCTAGTGGTATATCTAGTCCTTAGACTTGAGACACCAAGGATGTCCTGTATGAGTGCTCCACTCTTTGATACCAGACTTATAGGTTTGCCTGTCCCAGATCTAGTATAGTTGGTCATTGGGAGTGGTAGTCGACCGTACGAGGGCTATTGAGTGTCGATAGAGGATCATCCACTCTCGGCGTCATGAGAGGAATATCCCATGTGTTCTTGCTCAGACAAATCCTTGACCAGGGTCATTCGGGTTGAGAGAGAAAGAGTTCTCCGGGAGAATCCGATTAGAGCGAGGCTCAAGCAGAAACCATATGGGTTTGACAACACCATGCTCGATATACGGTCTTTGGGATATTAGATGGATGAGGGACTATAGGTATACGGTAATTGAGGATAGACAGGTCCAATGGATTGGATTCTCCTGTATCGTTTGAGGACTACGGCGTAGTGGCCTAGTACGTCCGTAGTCGATGAGTCAAGTGAATTATTACAGAGATAATAATTCACTAAGTTAGAAGAAGTTCTGACAGGTATGACTCACGGCCAACTCGATATTGGGCCTAGAGGGTCACACACATATGGTAGGCATTGCGATGAGTAGAGGTTCGGATATGAGATATCCGACGGAGCCCTTGTCTTATTAGATATCCAATAAGCCCCTGAATTATTGGATCCCATGGATGAGATCCAATAAGAGCCCATGAGAGATTATTGTATAGAGATCCACTAATCTAAAAGGCTTGGGTTATTGGATGCAGATCCAATACCCACTAGGGGAGGATCCATTAGGGTTTGACAATGGGCCTCTATAAATAGGATGAATTCAGAGTCTCATAAGCTAGAGCCTTTGCTTGCCTCTCCTATTCTCTTTTCCCCTCTCTATCTCAGAGCAGGATTGGAGTTTTGAGGAGCGTCGTCGCAGCCCTACTGTGTGGATCACCGTTAGAGAGGAGGATGCTTGACCTCCTTCACCCTCTCCTAAAGATCTGCAAGGAAACAAGGATATACGATCTCCCTAGGTAACACAATATACTCTATACGCTGTTTTAAGTTTTGCAGATTTTGTGCACCAATCTTCGCACGACGACGAACATCTCTTTGGGAATCGGGGATTTTGTTTTTCTTGTTCTTTCGCTGCGCATATGATGTCGCCCCCAAGATTTCCCAACAATTAAAATCCAATTGGCCCCTAATTGAGTTAGCATGATTACACCAAAAACTAACCTGAACTACTTCAATCTTAGACAAATTATTACAAAGCATAAATCCTTTCTCCGACATGTCATTGGTTTATCTGGCGCTCGTCTGATCCTTCGATGCATCGTCCTCTCCTTTGGCGTATTGCCCAATTGGCATGTTGACTCCTGTAACTTTCGATATCCTTAGCACAATGCCCGATCATTCGGCCTGATGCTTGAATTCATAGCACGAACCCTTCTACCAGTACGTCGACCGATCCTCCGGCCCGACATCCAATCTTCTGACATGTTCACTCTAGCCCAATGTCTGATTCCTCCTACTTTAATCAATTTGTCTTTCCTTAATCGAAGCTAATCCTGCGTCACTCAAAACACAGATTAGATCATAAACTCATCAATTGATTTTATCATCAAAATCCGATATTCAACAATCTCCCCTTTTCGATGATGACAATCAATTGATGACAGAGTTTAAACTAAACTCCCCCTATCAATATACCATATTGAAATAAGGTATCATTCAAATAAATGATGACCTTTTAGTCCAAGTTGAGACTATTTTAATCACATCATATGCAATATATCATATGCATCATCATAATAAAATCATGAGTATTGCATGCATCATTCCAAAACATAATGTATATTTTTAAAATCATTATTACATGAATGATCATCATACATAATTTCAAATTATCATTTTATGTATAATATACATAATTATCATCATACTTTCTCTCCCTTTGTCATCAACAAAAAGGAGAAGTGCATTTAGCAAGTTTTTTAGATATACAAGTTTTACAACATACAAGCTAGCAACAATTTTCAGTTATGCAAGTTTACAAATTTAGCTTTCCTTTTTTTTTGAGATAGCAAGCTAACAATTCTTGGTGATGTTCAAGATAGTAAGTTCTTTATTCTCTTTTGAGAAGTGCAAGCTAGCAATTTTTGAAACATACAAGTTCTACTTCATTATAGAACATGCAAGCTTAGCAAATTATACATCATTTTAGAACATACAAGCTAGCTAACAATTTGGCAAGTGTTACTTCTCTTGAAGTATGAAGACTAGCAAGTTTTTGAAAAGGAATGCAAGATAGTAAATAGCAAGCTAGCAAGATAGCAATGCATCATTTTAGAATATGCAATCTAGCAAGTTTTACCTTTCTTTGCAACATGCAAGCTAACAAGTTTTAGCTTTTTCTTGAATTGTGCAAGCTAGCAAATTTTATCTCCCCCTTTATCATTGTCAAAAAGAAGGGAAGAATATAATTTTGTAATTCTTTTTCCTTTTATATCAATTTTTATATTTTGACAAAGATAAATTTAAAACAAATGTGAGGAGATATATAATTTATGAATACAAGGGAGTATCATAAATAAATCATGTCATGAAAGATATAATATCAAATATCATTTGAATACCAAAATACATGATTAATTTCGGCAAATCTCTTCTTTTGTAAATAGCAAAAAGAAACATAGGAAACGATCTTGATTTAAAAACAACACTCAATTTATAAAAATCAAGAAATCAAGATAATGATCCAAAAAATATATAAGAAGAGTTTATGCATTTGGGAGATTTAAGTTTATCATTCAAACTAGCACTTTTTGGTTCTCTTTTGCAATGTGCAAACTAACAATTTCCTTCTTTTTTTACAACAATGATTCAATAATATCATAAGATATAAAAATCATAAATATTTCAAATCATGATGATATCAAAATGTCAAATTACATTATATCCTACCATGTATGATCATAATTTCTCATTTGTATGCATCAACATAATATCATGAGTATTTCATGCATAATTTCATATCATCACATGAAGAATATCAAGAAAAATTAATTGGGTGATGAGATATATACTTCATGAATATAAGGGAGACATGAACTAAATTTCAAATTGTGAATATCGAAAAATGAAGAGAAAATTATGATTCTTTTTGGATGACTCAAATAGCGAAAAGAAGAATCATAGTAAATGATCTTGATTCATAAAAAATCTCATGTTATAATTCCAAAAAACATCAAGATCATGTTATAGATAAGACTCATTCAAAGTTAAATCATCAAATCATCAAAATTATTTTCAAGAGATTCATAAAAAAAGATAGATAGATTCATTAATCTCTCCTTTTTTTTAATCAATAATTCAATTATATCATGAGATATACAAATTATAATTACAAAGGAGTCATATAAAAATAATGACATGAAAGATATTAATATAAAAGATCAATTCGTAAATGATTTATCTTGACAAATCTTATTTTTAGTAAATAACGAATAGATTCATACGAGATCAAACAAGTCTCAAATTATTAATGTCAAGAATCAAGATTTGTTTGGATAAATATTCTCTTAGACAAGTAAATCACACATGAATCAAGAAAAATATTTCATATAAAATACATCTCAAGTCACAAACATCAATAAATGATTCGATTGGATATATAATCTCATTATTAAAACAAATCATATGAAAAGGAATCCAAAATAATCATCAAAATCACTTTTCAAAAAATTCAATGAAAGCAATGTAGATAGATTCCTATCAGATTAAAGATAGCTTAAGTTCTTTTAGTTTCAAATTTTATGATTGATTTTATATTCAAGTCTTTCATACAAAGACTATGCATCATCATTTATAATCGAAAAACAATATGAAAATCATAGAAATCATCAAGCTCAATAAACCATAAATTACCCAAAAATCATCATTACTTCAAATCATCATGCATAATTATAAAATCGTCAAGCATGATTTCAAAACTCTTTGACATTTTCATTACATCATTACATCATTATGCATCATTAAATTATCAAGCATGATTTTATTAAACATGAAGTATTTTTAATCAAAATCATTTTATTTGTTATAGTAATATATTTTTCTTTTTAAGTGGATCTAACTTTTCATGCTTAGTGCTAGGAATTAACATACAATTGTCATTCTCAAATTTTTAATTATTATTATTTCAAAATCACTAGAAAGAGAAGAATGATAATTTTTTTAATTTTTTATTTTTTTACAAATAAATTGAAAAATAACTCATGAAAAGCATCAAGTAATTTCAAAATAAGATAAAGGAGATTCGTTTGAGTTATTTACCTCATTGTCGATAGTCATCAAAGCGAAGTTCACCACTTTGTCTTCATTGGTTTGCTCCTCATCTTCGGATGCACTTGTTTCATCCCAAGCCACCTTGAACAATTTCTTATTCATTGGTAGCTCCTTCTTTTTAAGTTTATTTTTATTTTTGATTCTTGCTTTATGAAATTTTTAAATTTTATTGTTAAGAGTTCAAGATCATCATGATTATCATTATCACCATCACTTGAGTTTTCTCTCAAGTGGTCTTCTTTTGTTCTAAGTTTTGAATCCTTCATATTCTTTTGTTCTAAGTTTCAAATCCTTCCTATTCTTTGGATGGTAGTTCTCATGTTCATTTTGTGCCATACAACTCATTTCATAGGCCATTAAAGACCCAATAAGTTCTTCAATCAGAAAATGGTTCAAGTTCTTCGATTCTTGAATAGCCGTTACTTTAGGATCCCAATTTTTAGGAAGGGATTTTAGTATTTTGTTAACAAGTTCAAGGTTACAAAAACTTCTACCAAGTGCTTTTAAACTATTGATGACATTCGTAAAATGGGTATACATGTCAACAATAGTTTCGCTTAGTTTCATATGAAACAACTCGAAATCATGCATCAAAATATTAATTTTAGAGTCTTCAACTCTACTACTGCTTTCGTGTGTGATTTCAAGTGTGTGCTAAATATCATGCGCAATTTTGGATATAGAAACACGATTAAATTTATTTTTGTCTAAGGCACAAAATAATAAATTGAGATTCAACGAAAGCAAGAAAACTCTCATCTGAGTTTTCCAATAAATGTAGTCCGTCCCATTAAACATAAGAGGACGAATGATAGAGTGACTATCTTAAAATCCAAAAAGAGTCATTTCTCTTAGGTGTTAAACCAAATGAGAAATAACATGGCTTTGATACCAACTATTAGGATCGAGTCGGCATTAAGAGGGGGGGGGGGGGGGGGGGGGGGGGGGTGAATTAGTGCAGTGGATAAATCATGTCGGTTCGAAAATCTCGTTCGATAAAAAATGCTTTGATAAAGCCCGTATAAGAAATACTTAACTTTGAAAGCATACAAAAGCATATAATGAGAAAGTAAAAACAAGTAAGATAGTTTATAGTAAAGGTAAATTGCACAAATAGAAATGCAAATTGAGTTTTATAGTAGTTCGATCGTCGTGACCTACATCCACTCTTGATTCCTCTTCCGTCGAGGCTACTGGCATCCACTAACGGTCTTTCTTTAATGGGTGAAGGCCAACTACCCTCTAACAACCCTTCTTCCTTTTCACGGGTTTAGGAGACAACCCTTACAAGCCACTCTTTTATAAGTAGTCCCTCACACATCTCTCTTAGGACTAACTCTAAGCACTGGGAGGAGGGAACTCAAAGTTTTGACAGAGTTTACTCAGTTTTTATCTCAAGAATTCTTGCTCCTTTCTTACTGCTAAAGTGGGGCATTTACATGCCCCAAATGATTTCAAACATGGAGCCAAAAATTTAAATTTTTGGGTCTTCCGGGTTCGGGTGGTACCACCACCTACAACTTGACACTAGGAGGTATCACCGTCCAGTCTGGCGGTACCACCCCCTGACAGCCTTAGAGACCAAAATTTTCAAGTTTTCCAACTCACAGATGGTTCCACCGCTTGACCCAACTTTTGTATCATTGAATGAGCCTCTCGATGAGCCCAAATCAGTCCCAATTAAGGCCTAATTGAGTTAGCATGATTACACCAAAAGCCAACTTAATTAGCCCCCTAAACTATTTCAATCTTAGACAAATGATTATAAAGCATGAATCCTTTGTCTGGCTTGTCATTGGTTCATCCGACGCTCATACGATCCTTCGGTGTATCGTCCTCTCCTTCAGCATATTACCCATTCAGCATATTGACTCCCACAACTTTCGATCTCCTTGGCGTAATGTCCGATCCTTCGGCTCGATGCCTGAATTTACGGCACAAAGCCGTCTGCCGGATATGTCAACCGATCCTCCAGCCCGACGTCCAATCTTCTGACATATTCACTCTGGCTTAGTGTCTGATTCCTCCTGCTTTAATCAATTTATCTTTCCTTGATCGAAGCTAGTCCTATATCACTCAAAACGTAGATTAGATCATAAATTTATCAATTGATTTCATCATCAAAATCTGAGATTCAATAGGTGGTACTGCCCAAGTAGGCGATGGCACCGCCAGAGCCTAAGTTCCTAAGCTGTCAAGCGATAGTACCACCAAAATAAGTTATGGTACTGCTAGAGATCATGTTCCCAAGTTGTGAAGTGGTAGTACTGCTCAAGCAGGTGATGGTACCACCAGATCCCTGGTTCCGAAGCTCTATTAGGCGGTAGTACCGCCCAACGTAGGCGATAGTACCGCTAGTACCCTGAAAACACTAGGATTTAAATTTTTGGCTTTATTTTTGAAGCCATTTGGGGTCTATAAATACTCCACTCATACTTGCTTGGTATAGCAATGAAAAACTTATTATTTTAAGTATGTAAACTCTCTTGAAAAGTATTGAGTCTCTTCCTCCTTGAGTTTATAAGTTAGAAGTCATTTTAAGGGAGGTGTAAGGTCTTGTTGTAAAAGAGAGGTGTGAAGGTTCTCTCCTAAGCCTGTGAAAAAGAAAAAAAAGAGTTATAATAAGGGTTGTTGATCTTTACCCATTAAAAAAAAGATCAGTAGTGAAAGCCGATAACCTCGAAGGAAGAGGAATCAGGAGTGGATGTAAGTTCGGACGACCGAACCACTATAAATTTAGTTTGCATTTCTCTTTATGCTTTTCCTTGCTATTATTAACTTATCTAGTTACTCACTACCCTTACATTCTAAAGTTCAACGCACTCCCGATATGGATTTATTGATTAAAAATTTTCAAATCGAAACTTTATTTTGAAAGAACTAATTCATCCCTCCCTCTTAGTGCCTTTACGATCCTAATAATTGGTATCAAAGTCTAATTCTCTCAGTTGATTTAATATACAAGAGAGATTAAATGATTTTTTTTAACAATCAAGAGGGTCACTATTACTCGTCCTTTTATATTTAGTGAGACAGGCTACACTTATTGGAAGACATGAATATATATGTTTTTGATTTCTATGGATTTTGATTTATAAAATATCATTGAATATGGTTTTTAAAAATCTTCTAAACTAAAGAATGAATGGAATGATATTAAGAAGAAAATATTTTTTTAAAATACTAAAGCTATGAACGTTTTATTTTATGTTTTAGACAAAAATAAGTTTAATCGTGTTTTTGTAACCGTTATTATTAAATATTTTATTTAATAATAATGTAATTATTCTTATTAAATTAATCATTCATTATAATATTTTTTTTATTTATTATGTTTTAAATACTTTAGTTTTTCATTCTAAATATAACCATTATTATTAAATATTTAATATAATTAAATTCTTCATGGTCCAAATGTTACAAATTTGAATTAATTCTTGAATGTTATGAGTTGGTGATAATAAATGTTCTTGATGGGAGAACATATATATATACGAGAGTTTTGGTCCCTGAACTTAACATCTCTTTCAAGTCCAAAGGATTTTCTACACCATCTAAAGTAAGAGTTCTGAGCCGAAAAGGGCTAAAATTCAAGAAGAAACCATTACTGAAATTCTTGACAACAATAGTTGGAAGTACATAATTTCGTTTCTGCATTAGTTTTTCTTATGTTTCTATTATAATGGTTTAGAAACATATTTTGGTATCAAAAATTTTGAACATTTAGTATCAGAGCCAATTGACCTCTGATACGAAAGAGTTTTTATTTTTATACCATGAATATGATTTGATTTTGATTTCTTTTTGAAACTTCTTGATATATTTTATGTTGAAAATCATGAGGATATAACATTTCAATATTTTTAGTCAATAAAATGCTCATATTATGGATGCATATTTGGTTATATTAATTCATGCTTATGAGTCAATTTTATATGTCCAAAATGTCTAGTGATCTATATAATCTTAATTAATTAGGAATTAGCCACAACATCCTTAATTAATTAAAATTATATATAAAGTTAAAATAAGGATCGCATAAGCAATTAGACATCATATTATGACTGATTATATTTAATATAATAATTATTATCCCATTAGATCTTTTATTATATTCAATATAATTAATCAGGATAAAATATTAGATTATTTTCATAATTTACCTATAGGGATTATGAATTAGAATATAATTTGATAGTTTTATCATAAAGACCATTTGAATCTATTTGAATTAAAAATTTAGCCCATAGGCAATTTTTATGTCATGAGATTCATATTAATGTAAAACATGCAATTTAAACTATTAAGCCTCAAATTTTAACATAAACATATTTGATTTTATATAGTTTCTCAAACTGTTAATTTCTCGGATATTCGATGTGACATTCCTGAACTTAGTAGTGATAACTATAAGATATGGAAGGAGAGGATTCTCCTCCATTTAGGGTGGATGGATATTGATTATGCTATTAGGAAAGATGAACCACCTACAGTCAATAATACCAGCACTCTAACTAAGGTCGCATTATATGAGCGATGGGAGCGATCCAATCGGCTCAGCGTGATATTTATCAAAACTAAGATAACTGCTGACATACATGGTTCTATTGACCAGCATGAGAAGGTCTGAGACTTACTACAAGCTATCGATGAGCAATTCGTCACTTCGGAAAAGACACTAATAAGTACCCTAATAATGAAATTCTCATCCCTTAAGACTCACCAACATAAAGAGTGTGCGTGAGCATATAATGCAAATGCAAGATATTGCGACTTAACTTAAGAAACTCGAGGTTCATATGTTAGTATCTTTCCTGGTGCACTATATTCTAAACACTCTTCCACATCAATACGAGCCTTTTGAAATTTCATACAATACACATAAGGACAAATGATCAATCAATGAATTAATGACCATGTGCGTTCAAGAAGAAGAGAGGCTAGTGATGGAACTGGGTGAGAGTGCATTGATGGTAACCACTCGCGGGAAGAATAAAACTGACAAAAATCAAGCCATTCAGTAAGCTCATTAGTAGGAAAAATGTAAAATACCACCCCAAGCTGATATCAAGAAAGAAGCAAAGTATTTCTTTTGTAAAAGAAAGGGACACATGAAGAAGGAATGTATGAAATTTCAACAATTGCTTGAAAAGAAAGGTAAACCAACCTCGTTTGTGTGTTATGAATCTAATATGGTTAATGTTAATATTAACACCTAGTGGATTGACTCTAGATCAACAATCCATATTGCAAACTCTTTGCAAGGTATGTAAAACATAAGGAAGCTAGTGGAAAGTGAGTAAAACATCTTATCAGGTAATAAGATAGGCTCACATGTGGGGGCAATTGGAACATGCATTTTAACTTTAAGTAGTATTTTTGTTTTAAAATTGGAAAGGACCTTTTATGTACCAAGTTTTTCACGAAACTTAATTTTTGTTTCCAAGCTCGTACTAGTTGGGTATTCTTTTAATTTTCAAGACACATTATTTCATTTATTATATAAATCTGATTGTGTTAGGAAAGGTATTTTGTCTGATGGTCTTTATCGTATTTTCTTACAAAATGATGACACTCAAAGTTCAATGCATGTTCATGTTGACACTAAAAGGTGTAATATTAATAAGGAATCCTCTATGTTATGGCATTGGAGATTAGGACATATCTTCATAGAGAGAATTAAGAGATTAGTTCATGATGGGGTACTTAGTACTTTTGATTTTACTAATTTTAAAATTTGTGTAGATTGTATTAAGAGAAAATAGACTAATAAGTCCAAAATGGGTGCTAGTAGGAGTTCAGACATATTAGAGATCATTCATATTGATATACGTTATCCAGATATAGACACACATGGTAAAAAATACTTCATCTCCTTCATAGATAATTATTTACGATATATGTATATCTATTTGCTTCATAACAAAAATGAAGCATTGGATGCATTCAAAGTCTTTAAGGCTGAAGTTGAGAACTAATATGGTAAGCAAATTAAAATTGTGAGATCAGATAGAGTTAGAGAATATTATGGTAGATATACTGAAAATAGACAAGCACTTGATCTTTTTGTTAAGTTTTTTCAAGAACATGAGATTGTTGCCCAATACATTGTGCTTGGTTCTCCAGACCAGAATGGTGTTGCAGAAAGAAGAAATCGAACATTATTAGACATGGTGCAGAGTATGCTTAGCAACTCTAATCTTCCTAAGTTCTTGTGGACTGAAGCACTAAAGATGAGTGTGTATATATTAAACCAAGTTCCAACCAAGGCTGTCAAAAAGACACCATTTGAATTATGGAAAGATTGGAAACCGAGTTTACAACATATATGCATTTGGGGATGTCCATCTGAGGTCAGGATATATAATCCACAAGAGAATAAATAGGACCCGAGGACTATTAGTGGGTATTTCATTATATATGCTGAAAAGTTCAAAGGTTGTAGGTTTTATTGTCCATCTCACACAACTAGGATTGTGGAATCAAGAAATGCTAAATTTCTTGAGGATGACATGATCAATGGGAGTGATCAGTTCAGGAACATAGTTTCTGCATATGATCATATAGAATCTCAACCTTCTACATCAAATGATAGATTTGTTATAGTTCATAGTACTCCTCAAGTACAAACTAGTGCTGAACAACCAATCATTGAAATTTCATAAGTTGCTAATAATATTTTAATGGATCAAGCAGTTCAGGAATTACAACAAGCTCCTGAACAACTAGTTGAACCACAAGTTCATCAGGAAAATATTGGTACAACATTAAAAAGATCTACTAGAAATAAAATATCAGCAATCCCTAGTGATTATGTTATATATCTACAAGAATCTGACTATAATATTGGAGCCAAAAATGATACTGAAACCTTTTCATAAATCATGAGTTGCAAAGAATCAAATTTATGGCACGTTGCCATTAAAAAAGAAATGAATTCCATGAAGAATAATGAAGTCTGGGATCTTGTAGAGTTGCCTAATAAAGCAAAGGCTATTGGTTGCAAATGAGTCTTTAAAACCAAGAAAGATTCATTAAGCAATATTGAGAGATACAAGGCAAGACTTATTGCAAAAGGATTTACTCAAAAAGAGGGAATCGATTATATGAAGACGTTTTCTTCTATATCTAAGAAAGATTCTCTTCATATCATTTTTGCATTGGTTGTTCATTTTGACCTTAAGTTGCAATAAATGGATATGAAAACAACATTTCTTAATGGAGATCTAGAGGAAGAAGTTTATATGAAACAACCTGAAGGTTTCTCCTCTAGTGTTAGTGAACACTTAGTTTGTAAGCTTAAGAAGTCTATATATGGTTTAAAACAAGCCTCCCGTCAATGGTATTTTAAAGTCTATGAAGTGATTTCTTCATTCAGATTTGTTGAAAATCCCATGGATCAATGCATATACTAGAAGATCAATGGGAGTAAAATATGTTTCCTTGTTTTATACATAGATAATATTTTTCTTACAACCAACGATAAGGGTTTGCTGTATAAGGTGAAACAATTCATTTCTAAAAAATTTGACATGAAGGATATGTGTGAAGCATCTTATGTCATTAGTATTAAGATCCATAGAGATAGACCTTGAGGCATTTTAGGTCTATCAGAAGAAACTTATATGGATAAACTTTTAGAAAGATTTTGGATGAAGGATTGTTCACCAAGTGTTGCTCCCATTGTGAAAGGTGATAGGTTCAATTTGAACAATGCCCAAAGAACAACCTTGAAAGGGAATCAATGAAAAATATCTCATATGCTTCTGTCATAGGAAGCCTTATGTATGCTCAGGTCTATACTAGACCTGATATTGCATTTGTTGTAAGGATGCTAAATCGATGTCAGAGTTATCCAAGTATAGACCACTAAGAGCTGCAAAGAAAGTGATAAGGTTTCTATAATGAACCAAAGATTACATGCTTATGTATAGACATATAGACAATCTGGATGTGATTTGTTACTCAGATTCAGACTTCGCCGGTTGTGTTGATTCTCGTAAATCAACATCAGGATATATTTTTATGATGGCTGGTGGAGCTATTTCTTGGAGAAGCTCTAAGCAGACCTTGACTGCTACTTATATCATGGAAGCTAAGTTTGTCTCCTATTTTAAGGCTACTTCACTTAGTGTTTGGCTTAAGAGTTTCATTTCTGGGCTTAGAATCATGGATTCTATTTTTAGGCCATTAAGAATTTTCTATGATAATTCAGCTGTTGTCTTTATAACTAAAAATAATAAAAGTCGAAGTCGAAGTAAACACATCGACATTAAGTATTTAGCCATAAGATAACATGTAAAAGAAAAGAAAGTGGTCATTGAGTATATTAGCACTGAATTGATGGTTGCTGATCCTTTAACTAAAGGCATGCCACCTTTGAAATTCAAGGATCATGTAGAGAAAATGGGACTTGGTTCCATTTTGTAATGATATTAAAACTATTATATATTATGATATTTTCTCATTCATGTGCACATTATTTTAAGAAAATATATTGGTATTGGACCAAGAATAAGCATAAGGTTTATTTATTAAGTAATATTACCACATTAAGATTAAGAAACTAAATGCATCGTGATACATAGATGATAATACTCGCTCTTAGAGGACTTATCGCCATGATTTATATATTTATTTCTTAAGAAAATTGTTCGATAAAAATTAATTCAAATTATTAAGCTAAACATATGGACTAAGTAGGAGAATGTAACCGTTATTATTAAATATTTTGTTTAATAATAATGTAACCATTCTCATTAAGTTGATCATGCATTATAATCAATTTCTTCATTTATTATGTTTTAAATATTTTGGTTTTTCATTCTAAATGTAACCATTATTATTAAATATTTAATATCATTAAATTCTTCATTATGGTCCTAACGTTATAAATTTGAATTAATTCTTGAACGTTATGAGTTGGTGATAATAAATGTTCTTGAACATCAATATAAATGAGAGTTTTTATCCCTGGGCTTAATATCTCTTTCAAGTCCAAATGATTTCCTACACTATCTAAAGCGAGAGTTCTGAGTCGAGAAGTGCCAAAATTCAAGAAGAAATCGTTGTTGAAATTCTTGACAATAATGGCCGGAGGTATGTAATTCTGTTTCTGCATAAATTTTTTTTGTGTTTCCATTATAATGGTTTAGAAACACATTTTGGTATAAAAAATTTCTAATAATTTCTACATGTGAAACTATACTTGATATTTGACACACACTTGAAGTTACTTATGAAGGCACAAATAGAGTAAAAGAATCTAAATCTTTAGTACATAGTTATGAATTATTTAGAATGAAGCTAAGCGAAACTATTGATGACATGTACATCTATTTTGCCGATGTTGTCAATAGTTTGAAAGTTCTTGATAAATGTTATACTAATCTTGAATTGGTTAATAAAATTTTAAGCTCTCTTCCAAAAGGTTGGGACCTAAAGGTAACTACAATTCAAGAAGCAAAGGATTTGAATAACTTTCCTGAAGAACTCACATGATCATTATTGACCTATGAAATGACTTGCAAGGCACATGACAAACATAAAAAAGATATTCCAAAAAATAAAAAAGATATTACACTTAGAATTAAAGAAGACTATTAGAGTGAAACTCAAGTGATGATGATAACATAGCACTCTTTATAAGAAAATTTAAAAAGTTCATGAAAAGAAACAAAACAAATTCTATAAGATAAGAATCTAAAAATAAAAATAAACTTAAAAAGGATATAATTATTTATTATGAATGTAAGAGATCAAGATACTTCAAAAATGAGTATCCACAACTAAAAAAAAGTTGCTAGCACAAAAGAAGAAGAAAGCACTCGAGACAACTTGGAATGAATCAAATACGTCAGAAGACGAAAAACAAACCAATGAAGACGAAATAGCAAACTACACATTGATGGCTTTTAGTGATGAGATATATGACTCAACTGAAACTTCTTTATCTTACGATGAAAGGCCAGAGTTAATCATGTTAGAAATTGGGCATCAGACCAAAATGATCAGATATTGCGCCAAGAAAATCGGATATTGCAGGAGGTCAATATACCGATGGATCAAGCAATATACCGAAGAAAAGGATGATGTATCGAAAGTTTGGACGAAGTACCAAATAAACTAATATTATGTTGGACAACGTAGACTTTATAATTATAATTGTTGTACCTTGATCGAAGTAGTTTAGAGCAAAATAAGTCTCTTATCGACACATTGATTCTAATTTTCTTGGGCCCTCTTTACATCGATGTGTTAGTATTAGAAATCATCATCACCTCTGCTTGTTGAGCTTGACCCGAGGTAGCCCGTTTCCCAAATATTGTCATATATGAAAGGTAATGGTCCCTCAAGAACATTTGAGTTGACTGCTAGTATGCATCTTACTCCTTTGATAGTATATTTTTTATAAGTTCATACAAAATTAGAGCATGCCTAAATCACCAAAGACCTTAAGAATACAAGTCTAATTAGAAGAGCTCAAAGGTAAGTGTACATCTTGAATTTCCTGCATGTATAGGTCCTAAGGTGATTATAACAAAAAAATATTTTCTTTTGATGCCACGTCAATTAGGCAAACTGAAGAAGTGCTATATCATTGTCATGTTAACTGGGTAAGGTTAGGCAGTCCTATACATCACCATGATAGCTGAGACTAAATGGCTAATTCGACAACATGTGTTGAAGCTTAATTGGATATCACGTGTAGAGTTCCAATTGAAATCAAATTCTAGGCTATTAATTTTTAATATCAATATATACTTAAATACTATATAAAAATAATAACTAGAACTATATTTTTATGCCTTATAGAATATTTTTCTAATTTTCAAAATATTATTTTATGTTTTACTATTAATTTTGTTCGGTCAAATTGGTTCGTATGATTCTTAATGCATTGAACCAAACCAAAAACATGATAACTATATAGAGAAGGGGAGGAGAAATAAAGAAGGAAATAATGTTAAAATAAAATAAAATAAAAAGTCAACAACGCTCCATAGGTAAAAAAAAAAAATGAAGTGCTTTTTAAAAATTTCTTTTTTAAAAATTTTCTAAATTAATTTTGTGACCTTTTCGATTCTTCTAGTATTACAAAGGACCTAACGAAAGACAACTTCAAATGATGAGTCCCACTAAAGTTCCTATAATCAAATGGTCTGTAGGTTGGATTTGTTACTGATTGGACACATTTTGGTAACATGCTCTTTAATCAATGTTCATAGCCACATCAGCATCAAGATCAACATAACGAACCATGCCCCTCGATCAATATTGTTCCGTAAAGGTCAGACGGTGCCGACTAAATATAGCATCGTCCCGCAAAGATCGGGACAGTGCCGATCGAGTATAGCGTCGACCCACAAAAGTTGAGACGGCATCGACCAAGTATAACGTTGTCCTGCAAAGATAGGGATAGCGCCGATCGAGTATGGTGCCGTCCCGCAAAAGTTGGGATGGTGCCACTCGAGCACAGCACTATCCCGCAAAGGTTGGGACGATGCCAACCAAATACAGTGTCGTCTCGCAAAGATTGGGACATCATCGACTGAGTACAACGCCATCCCGTAAAGGTTGAGATAGCATCGAGTGCAACATCACTGTTCGAAGTCATGACACTAAGGATGCCCAACATCTGCTCCAAGAGTAATCCCGTCACCCGATGGGTCTGTAACCATAAACATGACAGGTATGGCCGGTCCCGGGGCTGAAGGATAAAATCCCATTACGGGGCCGGCGACGAGGATCAGTTCTTGGCCCATTTTCCACTCAGTTCTAACAAAATCTTTAGAGGGGTCGAAGTCGGGAGTCCCCTTCCCGACCTCAACCTGTGTGCAGGGACCGACGCTAGAGAGGAAGGCGGCCAGCCAAAGGGGAGTATCTAGATCTTGAAGCCAAAGCCTAAGCCCGACCCCATCGGATGATGACTCCCACTACCCAAGTACCAATGTGGATGATCTTGCGCACCCGAGACCGAACCAAGCCGTGCTGACCCCTCAACCACGATGTAAAGGATCACTATCATTTTGGTGCTAGAAGGAGGGCCCAATAACGTAGGATCAATCCTAACCAAGCAACATGCCCGAACACTTGGGCAATGAGTGCCTCCTGACCCACTCAACTCTTGGGTTCGGGGAGCAACATATACCTCCCCCCGAGCAGGAGGCCAAAGGCTCTATAGCGACCCCGGGGCGTTATTGGCGGCTGTTCACTGACCCAGGGTTATCGCCCCTGGGAATGGCTACCACTTAACCTTCCATCTCTGCCGAGGCGTTCCTTAGCCTGACACACTGTAACATCCCATTAGTCCCACATTGGAAGTGGGCAATGAGTATGATTGGCTTAGATGGGCCTGATGAGTGTACCACGTTAACTCTCGCTTAAGCATTTTGGTCCGTGGTTGAAGGACCAAAATGGAGTATGTGGCTAGTTAGCTCATCAGACTCGGGTCGTGACAATTTGGTATCAGAGCCGACCTAACATTTGGGTAGGGTGAGAGGGCTCGAGTAGGAAAGGGCTACCCGTGGATTGAGTCAGAGAACTCATCACGGCGTGGAGCCACCATTGAGTTAAACCTCATATGCACGGCTTATATGGGCCTGAAGGAGCTAACAACGGAAGTGGGCAATGAGTATGTGTGACATTTGGTATCAGAGCCGACCCAGGGTTGAGAGGGCTCGAGTAGGAAAGGGCTACTCGTGGATGGTGGATGGAGTCAGAGAACTCATCACGGCGTGGAGCCTGATGAATGTACTACATTAACTCCCGCTTAAGCATTTTGGTCCGCGGTTGAAGGACCAAAATGAAGTTATTGGCAGTTAGCTCATCAGACTCGGGTCGTGACATTTGGTATCGGGCTACCCATGGATGGAGTCAGAGAACTCATCACGGCGTGGAGCCACCATCACGGCGTGGAGCCACCACTGAGTTAAACCTCACATGCACGATGCTAGGGTTCGATCTAGGTTATGTTGGGCCTTAACTCAAGCTAATTGAGTTGGGGATATTGTAACATCCCATTAGTCCCATATTGGAAGTGGACAATGAGTATGATTGGCTTATATGGGCCTGATGAGTGTACTACATTAACTCTCGCTTAAGCATTTTGGTCCACTCGTCGCTCGAGCAGCGGTTGAGTCTAAGGCCAATGCCCCCACTCTTGCCTTTGAATTCCTCTAAGATGGAGATATTCCACCTAATGGAACTCATCGAGGGGCAGCTGCCGCCTGCCGCACAGGTGGCGGCAGCGACCGCCGCAGCAAGGGAGAGGGAAAAGGGCATTAGGTTTTTTGGACAAAAAAATAGTTTTACCTCTGTGAATTGAAGAAATTTCCTTTCTGTCCTCTTTGACCAAATTATGAAAATACCCTTCAGAATTCAAAAAATTCTTTATATATCCCTGATTTCAGAAAATATTAATTAATTAAAATATTTAATTGATTATTATTTTTATTATAATCTAATAGTCCTACATGATGATGATTTATGCATATGATATATGCTCTGTGGACGAATGATCATGGACTGTGTGATGTGTGTACTTGTGATTATTATTATTATGGCCTACGAGCCTCAATTATATTTTTCGTTTATTGTCAGGCTTGCGTACCTATGATTATGTTGTAATCATATGAGAAGGCATAGCGGGAGCATGGATGTGATAGCAAGACCCACGAGATGGATGATCGCGATGCATGGAGATGTGTCGAGATGCCGACGGAACCAACGAGAACGAGATGGACGATTATAAGGTATGAAGATGCACCACTGTATACATAGATCTTAATATAAGTGATTAGGCCCACTAGCTCGGGTCTGATCACATTAAGCTGTGGTCCATGATCATTTGGTATAATTGCTCATGTGATATGTGATTGTTTATACACCTACTAGATATGTATATATATATATTTGCATGTGATGTATATATATATTAAATATATATATATGTGTAACATATCATATTAGGAGACCAAATCAAAGAAATCCCTCTCTTGACAATATTAAGTCAGTAAACAAGACGCAATTAGATTGACCCACGTAGCCTTCCATCGTTATAAGTAGGTGTTGAATCTTGGATTTTGATGATGAAACAAATCAATATGTGTTTATGTTTTAATCTGCATTTTGAGTGACACAGGATGCTTCGATCAGGATGAGACAATTAAAGCAGGAAAATCATGTTGGGCCGGAGGAACATGTCAGAAGATTGGACATCGGGCCGATGGATCGGTCGACGTATCGATAGAAGGCTTCGAGCATCGGGCCAAGAAAAGCAGACATTGCGCCAAGGATATTAGAGTTGCGGAGTCAACTAGCCGATTGGGCAATAGGCCGCAGGAGATGACGATGCACCGAAGAATCAAACGAAGCGTCGAGGGACCAATGACATGCCGGACAACTTAATTAGATGCTTAAGATTAATTGTCTAGATCGAAGTGTGTTTTACATATGCAGGATTAACTACGATAGCATGAAGACATAAAGTAAGTTTACCAGAGTCAAGTTCGATGGGTGTTCGAGAGTTCGTCGAAAGTCCGAAGAATCATCGGAAGTGCTATCGGAACCAACCGAGAAAGAATCAGGGACTTGCCAAAGTTTTCGGAAGTCCACTGGAAAGATCATCGAAGGTTCACGGAGATCATTGAGAAGTTTTGGATACTTGCCAAAGACTCGTTGAACTCGCCACAAGACCGGGAGCCTGCTGGGAGTCCGCCAGAAGAAATCTGAGGGTGTATCAGAAGTCCATTGGAAGTTCGCCGGAAAGCTCGCTAGAAGGAAACTCGACATTGCCGGTTAAAATTTGCTTAGGGCTATGTCTTAATTTCATAGTTTACATATAATTTGGGTTAAGATTAAGGATTAATCTTATAACCTGGTTAGGGGCCAATTGAGCCCAAGTTTGGAGTGGTTTGGGCCAAGTTTGGAGCCTAACCAGTGAGCTGGAATAGTCCAGGTGGTGGCACCGTTGGATTGGGCGGTGGCACCGCCGGACTAAGTGGTGGCACCGCCAAGAACCCGAGAGGTCCAACGGTGGCACCGTTAGTATACTGCCGGACTGGGCGGTGGCACCGCCCAGAACCCGAGAGGTCTAGCGGTGGCACTGCCAGTACACTATCAGTGTCAGACACTAACAGGCAGTGGCACCACCAGCACTGGGAAACCCAAAAGCAATTCAAATTTGGAGCCCAAATTTGAATCCTTTTGGGGCCTATAAAAACCCCTCATTTCTCAGAAGAGATAACACCTTTTTGACAAGTTAGAAAGTGAGAAAAAGCTCTAACAAAGTCTTATTTTCAATAGCTTAAGTGTTCACCTCCCTCTTTCTCTTTGAAAATTCTGTAAGAGTGTGAACCACTTGTAAGAAGGTTGTAAGAGGGGTATTTGGTCCTTCCCCTTCAAAGTGATTTGCTAGTGAAAGTTGGGAGCCTCATTGAAGAAGGCTTCGAAAGTGGATGTAGGTCATTTGACCGAACCACTATACATCGTAGTGTTCCTTGAATGTGTGAGTGTTTAATTTTCTAAAACATTTCTTTACTTAGCTGCAAATCGTTCGGTTTTTATCTCCCTACTCTTGACTACCTTTACTCGAGTTATTTTAGCTAAGTCATCCTTCGTCGAATCGAAATCTCTACATATTTACGAAATCGATTTCAAACTTACGAGTTTTAATCCGCTGTATTAATTCACCCCCCCCCCTTAGTGCCGTTTCGATCCTAACAATTGGTATCAGAGCCAAGTTCACTCTCATATTTGGTTTAATACCCAGGAGAGATGGCTTACTCCGGCATGCAAGAGGGTCACTCTATTACATGTCCGCATATGTTTAATGGGTCGGATTACACGTATTGGAAGACTCATATGAGGATCTTCCTTATTTCCATAGATTTTAAGCTTTGGAATATTGTCGACAATGGATTTCAAAAATCTTCTCTTCCGATGAGCAAATGGGATGAATCGGAGAAGAAGGTTTTTGCTTTAAACGCAAAGGCTATGAATGCCTTGTTTTGTGCACTTGACAAAAATGAATTTAATAACGTTTTGATTTGTGATTCGGCTTTTGATATTTGGAGAACTCTTGAGGTCACTCTTGAAGGCACTAGCCGAGTGAAAGAGTCCAAAATCAACATTCTTGTGCATTCTTACGAACTTTTCTAGATGAAACCAAGTGAGTCTATTGGAGACATGTACACCCGTTTCACGGATGTCATCAATGGACTCAAATCTCTTGGTAAAGGTTTTTCTAACTTTGAACTAGTAACTAAAATTTTAAGATCCCTTCCAAAGAGTTGGGATCCAAAAGTTACAGCCATTCAAAAGGCCAAGGACCTTAAAACATTTCCTCTCGAAGAACTTATTGGGTCTCTAATGACCTACGAAATAAATAATGTGGCAAAAAAGGAACTCGAGAATAACCTTCCAAAGAATAGGAAGGATTTGGGACAGAGAACATTTGAAGATCACTCGAGCATAAGCTCAAGTGATGGTGAACTTAAACTACAAATGAAACAAAAATTAAAAAGTAAAAAGAACGGAACTACTTGCTTTGAACACAAGAAGAAGAACAAAAATTGGGATGAATCGAGCTCCTCCGAAGACGAGGAGAAAATAAAAAAAGATGAGGTGACAAACTACGCCTTAACTGCTTTCAATGATGAGGTAATCGAAACCCCCTTAATTTATTTTGAAATTACTTGATGTTTTCTATGATGAATTTTTTTTTTAGAATAATTATTTTTCTTGAAAATTGCATGTTTGAAAAATTGAAAATACAAAAATATGATCATGATCGTAATTTTGAAAATAATAATGAAAATTACATGTTTTATGTTAATGGAATAAAATGTTAGATTTAAATCTAATGATCATATGTATGTTTTTCTTAAGAAGAAAAAATGTGTATCTTGATGATTTTCGATTTTGATTGAAACCATGCTTGATGTCTTAATAAAAATATTAAGAAGTTTAATATCTTGCTTAATGATGATGCATGACTTTTATATGGAAAACTAAGCATGAAAAGATAGATTCACCTAAAAAGAAAAATGCATAACTACAACAAATAACAAAATGATTTTGGTTGAAAATAGCTTATGCTCAATGAAACCATGATTGATGAATATGCTTTATGTTTAATGATTTCTTTGCTTTGAATGTCCTATCATGATGAATATTTTGAAAATAAATAAAATCATATTTGATTTGAAATAATGCATAATAATTTCTATGATTTATGGATTATCGATTTTCATGATAATAAAAGTGGCTTTTTCAGTTTAAAAAATAATGCATGTTTTGATTTGACATAAATAAAATAGGTATGCTTATATGAAATAGTGTAAGTGTCATGCATGACGATTGTATACGTAATGAAGAATAAAGTTGTAATGAAAATATTGAAATTTTGATACCATGATTTGATGATTTTATGCATGAGATTTTAAAGTTATACATGATAAATTTTGTGGTTTATTGATCTTGGTGGTTTTCATGACGAAATTTATTTTTCGATCCTAAATGTTGATGCATGGTTTTAACATAAGAACAAATATTTGAGCATGCTAATATAAAATCAATCACATAAATTGAAACAACTAAAAATAAAAAAGTATTTTTCTTAAAAATTCTTTTTCTCTATCTTATTGACTTTAATGAATCTATTTGATCATCTTAAAAGTGATTTTGATGATTTGAATGAGTTTCATCTAACCACGATTTTTATCTTGATTTCTGAAAATTATAACTTAAAAATTTATTTTATAAATCAAGATTGTCTATTATGATTCTTTCTTTTCACTATTTGAGTTATTAAAAAAGAATCATAATATGTCTCTTGATATTCAAAATTTATATTCACTATTTATGCATCTCATCACCAAAATTCTTTTTGATATTTATGTTTCACTATTTATGATATGAATGCATGAAACACTCATGATATAATTTGTATACAATTCCGTGTATTTATAAAATATTTATCTCATCACCCAATTAATTCTTCTTGATATTCCTAATGTGATGAAATTAAATTATGCATGAAATGCAAATGAGAAGTTAATGATCATGCATGATAGGATGTAATGAACTTTGACATTTAGATACCATCAATTGAAAAGCTATGATCATGTTACCAAAATGATATATCATGAATGCTTGAATATCATATATGATATACTCATAATGATGATTGATTTATTTGTGAAAAATGAAATGTATAGTTTTGAAATTGTGCATGTTCGAATTTGAAAATATGACGATACATAATGATGAAATTATGTAATGAAAATATTAAATATTTTGAAACCATGTTTTAATATCATGCATAATGATCATGCTTAATAAATTTCGAAATTATGCACGATGATTTTTAAGTAATTTATGGATTATCAGTTTTTATCATGATGAAATATTACATTTTCGGTTTTAAGTATGATGTATGTTTTCATATAAAAAAACTTGAGCATATTGATTTGAAATCATGTTTAATGGTTTTATAATTCGAAATTATGCATGATGAATCTTGCAATTTACGGATTATTAATTATTACCATAATGAAAGTGCCTTATTGATCTTTATCGTAATATATCTTACACTTTCGGTTTTAAACATGATACATGTTTTTATTTGGCATAAATGAAATAAAATCATATGAATTGAAACAACTAAAAAGAGGAAAATATTTTTTTTCTTGAAAATTATTTTTCTCTATCTTATTGATTTTGATGATTATTATGATAAATCTATGTATACCATTTTAAATCTCTTGAAAGTAATGTTAAGATTTTGATGAATTTGACGATTTGAATTTGAATGAGTTTGTATTCAAATTATGATCTTGATTTCTTAGATTTACTATTTGAGTTTTTTTTAATCATGATCTCTTTTTTGTGCACTTACAATTTTTGTTATTTATAAAACGAAGAGATTTGATAAAATGATTCATGTCTTTTATAATTCAAGAGGTCTTATCTTTTCATGACATAATGCCGTTGGATTTATGGCTTGTATAACTTGAAATAATTGAAATATTTTATACTATTTTGTTCTTCCCTTATTCTTTCTTATTTACAATGATAAAATGGGGAAAAGTTATGATCATGCAGGATGCAATTTGACAGATTAATATCATGATAATTTGAAATATTTATGATTTGAAATTATGCATATGTTTTTTATTATGATAATGTATGTGATGTATTGCATATGATGTGTATCAAGAATACTTTAAATGATAAATGTTTGGTACCAACAATCATGAAGTGATAAATACTTAAAAATGTTTGGTACCAACAATCATGAAGTGATAAATACTTAAAAATACCAACAATCATGAATTGAATATTTTATTATCATACATGAAAATAGTGATAAATATTTTGAAAATAAATGTTTGTATCATGTTAGATGATTTTACATTTTGTGCATAATGAATTATAGTGATGATTGAAACAATAATTAAAATAATATGAATGATAATTTGGAATCAGGCATATAATGATGAGTTTATATATTTTGAAAATATATATGATGATTTGATATTATGCATGCAATACTTTAATATATGATAATGATGCACGCAATGATGAAATATCCATGATAAAATAATTGTTTTGACATTCAAGACTTGAATTTTCATCTATGCTATTTACCTTTATCATAATTTAGAAATTAACGTAAAGGGTCTTCCCTTCTTTTTGACAATGACAAAGGGGGAGCAAAATATGCTAAAAAGCTAATTTGCTAGCTCGCACAATTCAAGAAAAAAAGCAAAAATTGTACTTCTCAAAAGAGAAGAAATTGCTATCTTGAACATCACCAAGGAGTGCTATCTTGCCTATCTCAAGAAGCAAAAAGTTAACTTGCACATCTAGCAAAACTTATATTTCAAGAAGCAAGAGTTACTTTCTTGAACATCTCAAAATTGCTAGCTTGCGTGTCTTAAAATGTTGAAAAATTTTTGTTAGCTTTTATATTGTAAACTTGCTATCGTGCTACCATGTATATCTATGATGATAGCAAATTTGTATGATGATAAAAATGGATATTATGTTTTTCATGCAATGAGTTGAACTTGTATATCATAAACACTTGATTATGGTACTTCTCCTTTTTGTTGATGACAAAGGAGAAGAAGTATGTTGATTATATGTCATGATTTTATCATGACATGTTGCTTGGATTTTTGAATCCAAGAGTTTCTATCAATATGGTATATTGATAGAGGGAGTTTGTTTAAACTCCGGGAGTTAAAGTTAACTCCATTGTTGATTGGTTGTCATCATCAAAAAGGGGAAGATTGTTGAATCTCGGATTTTGATGATGAAACCAATCAATATGTGTTTATATTTTAATCTGCATTTTGAGTGACGTAGGATGCTTCGATTAGGATGAGACAATTAAAACAAGAAAATCATGTTAGGCAAAAGGAACATGTCAGAAGATTGTACGTCGAGCTGGTGGATCGGTCGATGTATCGACAAAAGGCTTCGAGCCGTGGATTCGGGCATCGGGCCAAGAAGAGCAGACATTGCGCCAAGGATATCAAAGTTGCAGAGTCAACTAGCCGATTGGGCAATAGGCTGCAGGAGAGGATGATGCGTCGAAGAATCGGACGAAGCGTCAAGGGACCAATGACATGCCAGACAACTTGATTAGATACTTAGGATTAATTGTCTAGATCGAAGTGTGTTTTACATATACAGGATTAACTACGATAGAATGAAGACATAAAGCAAGTTTACCGGAGTCAAGTTCGATGGGTGTTCGAGAGTCCACCGAAAGTCCGAAGAATCATCGGAAGTGCTGTCAGAACTAATCGAGAAAGAATCGGAGACTTGCCGAAGTTTTCGGAAGTCCGCCGGAAAGATCGTCGGAGGTTCGCGGAGATCATCGAAAAGGTTTGGATACTTCCTAAAGACTCGTTGAACTCACCACAAGACCGAGAGCCTGTTGGGAGTAGACCGGAAGAAATCTGAGGGTGTATTGGAAGTCCGCTGGAAGTTCGTCGGAAAGCTCGTCGGAAGGAAACTTAACATTACCGGTTAAAATTTGCTTAGGGCTATGTCTTAATTTCGTAGTTTGCATATAATTTGGGTTAGGATTAAGGGTTAATCCTATAACCCGGTTAGGGGCCAATTGGACCCGAGTTTGGAGTGGTTTGGGCCAAGTTTGGAGCCCAACCAGTGAGCTAGAATAGTCCAAGCGGTGGCACCGCCGGACTGTGTAGTGGCAGCGCCTAGAACCTGAGAGGTCCGATGGTGGCACCGCCAGTACACTGCCAGACTGGGTGGTGGCACTATCCAGAACCCAAGAGGTCTGGCGGTGGCACCGCCAATACACTGTTAGTGTTAGACACTAACAGGCAATGGCACCGCCACTGACAGGCAGTGGCACCGCTAGCACTGGGAAACCCAAAAGCAATTCAAATTTGAATCCTCTTGGGGCCTATAAATACCTCTCAATTCTCAGCAGAGATAACACCTTTTTGATGAGTTAGAAAGTGAGAAAAAGCTCTAGCAAAGTCTTATTTTTAATAGCTTAAGTGTTCACCTCCCTCTTTCTCTTTGAAAATTCTGTAAGAGTGTGAACCACTTATAAGAAGGTTGTAAGAGGGGTATTTGGTCCTTCCCCTTCAAAGTAATTTGCTAGTGAAAGTTGGGAGTCTCATCGAAGAAGGCTTCGAAAGTGGATGTAGGTCATTTGACCAAACCACTATACATCGTGGTGTTCCTTGAATGTGTGAGTGTTTAATTTTCTGAACCATTTCTTTACTTAGCTGCAAATCCTTTGGTTTTCATCTCCCTACTCTTGACTTCCTTTACTCGAGCTATTTTAGCTAAGTCATCTTTCGTCGAATCAAAATCTCTACACATTTATGAAATCGATTTCAAACTTACGAGTTTTAATCCACTGCACTAATTCACCCCCCCTCTTAGTGCTGCTCCGATCCTAATAGTAGGGACTAATTCTCGGTGTAGGTTGAGTTGGTCGAGTCCCTCGAGGCTCACCTATATCATGATTCGCTATCTTGCCTACGATATAGAGATGTCACCGATGACCTGAGGACATGGTATGCTTGGTCGAGTCCCTCGAGGGTATATTATCGAATCATACTCATCTTATAACGATAGTGTTGACTTAACCGAACATTATGGTTGGTCGAGTCCCTCGAGACCATGGTGATTCAGAGGCCGAACTATTGAATCTCGGATTTTGATAATAAAACCAATTGATAAGTGTTTATGTATAAATCTGTGTTTTGAGTGACGCAGGATGCTTCGATTAGGATAAGACAATTAAAGTAAGAAAAACCATGTTGGGCCGGAGGAAAACATGTCAGAAGATTGGATGTCGAGCTGGTGGATCAGTCGACGTATCGACAAAAGGCTTCGGGCCATGGATTCGGGTATCAGGCCAAAAAGAGCGGATGATATGCCAAGGATATCGGAGTTGTAGAGTCAACTGGCCAATTGAGCAATAGGCTGCAAGAGAGGACGATGAGCCAAAAAATCGGACGAAGCATCGAGGGACCAATGACATGCCGGACAACATAATTAATGCTTAGTATTAATTGTCTAGATTGAAGTGTGTTTTACATGTGCAGGATTAACTACGGTAGCAAAGCATAAAGCAAAATGAAGTCCCGGAGTCAAGGACACAATTTCGTTGGGAGTTCGAGAGTTCGTTGTAAGTCCAGACGTTCGTCGGAAGTTATAGCGAAACCAGCCGAGAAGTCTCGGAGCTTGCCAGAGAAGCTCATCGGAACTCGCCAAGAAGATCGTTGTGAAGTCCAGGAGCTTCCCGGGAGTCCACCGGAACATTGCCGAGAGATCGTCGGAAGCTCGCCAAAAGATTGCCAGAAGCTCACTAGAAGAAACCAAGACATAGGGACTTATTTAGCTTAGCAAATGTCTTAGGAATTGTAGTTAGCACGTAATTGGGTTTGGATTTGGGCCAACCCAATTAGGGGCTAGCTAGGCCCATGTAAAGATTGTGTTAGGCCTAATGAAAGGCCCTAACAGTGTCCCAAGAAGTGGCACCGTCATTGCATAATCTTCGAGAATGTGTCAGGCTGTGGTACCGCCGGTCTGGGCTGTTGTACCACCCCTTGCAGGGTGCCAGGCGATGGTACTGCTAGTCTGGGTGGTGGTACCGCCCAGCTTAGCATCCTAGGCAATGGTACCGCTAGATTAGGCGATGGTACCACCCAGTGCAATGTAAATGTAAGACTAACACTAGCGGTGGTACCGCCCAACGCAAGTAGTGGTACCGCTCGTGCTCGGGAAACCCAGGATGAGATGTTTTAGGCTCCAAGTTTGAATCAACTTAAAGCCTATAAATACCCCTCTCATCCCTAGTTAAAACATACAAGCACAGAGAGTTTAAAAGTGAGGAAACGCTATAGAAATCACTTGAGAAATCCCTCCTCTAGCTTAAACTTAGATTTCTGTTTAGAGAGGAGAGTGAGTGCTTGTAGGGTTGTCTCCTAAACCCGGTAAAAGAAGAAGAGGGGTGTAAGAAGGAGGTTGATTTTCGCCTATAACGGAAGATCGATAGTAGATGTCAGTGGCCTCGACGGATGAGGAATCGACGGAGTGGATGTAAGTCACGATGACTGAACCGCTAAAATTGGTGTGTTCTTTGGTTTGCATTTTATTTGTGCAATTTACTTTAACTGCAAACCTCCTAACTTGCTTTACATCCACTACACTTTTTCGTATGCTTTCAAGCTATTCTTCCGAAATCGGTTTTCAATGTAAACGTTTTTATCGTATGAAGGATTTTGAAGACGTGATTTCTACAATGTTTTCTCACTTTTAAACTCTCTGTGCTTATATAATTGATCGAGTCCCCCCCCCCCTCTTATTGCTGACCCCGTTCCTAACACGAACATGACGGGAATCATAAGGAGTTACGATCGACAAGAGTTACCTACCTTTCCAGCTTAGTATAATTTATCGAGTCTCTCTAAGTTATAGTAAGACACTGATTGGATCCTGATCCCCACTAGAAGTCTACCGGAGACTTTCGTTTCATGTGCTGAGGGTGTCGTGTGACTCGCCAGTAAAATAGTGGGAGCATATTAATATAGAAGTCTATATCTTTATTATTTATTTTTTATAAAATCTATATGTTATTTATTTCTGCTGCATCTTTATTTTTAGAAAATATCATTTTCAAATCCCTTACATATCATACTTTAACTGCCTCGCTAATCCAAATTATATGGATTGGCTCTGCAACTTAAGAATTATTCTCATGATGGAGAAAATCGCGTATGTCCTTAATACGGTGATGCCTACGCCCGAGGAAGGGGCAAGCGAAGATGAGATCACTCGCTACATGAAGTACATTGATGACTCCACTCTTGCTCAGTGTTACATATTGGGCTCCATGACTCCTGAGTTATAGAGATAGCATGAAAAGATAGATGCCAGATCCATTCTCCTATATGTCCGTAAACTGTTTGAGGAACAAGGAAGGACTCAACGATATGAGATATCCAAGAGCCTCTTCCATGCTAGGATGACTGAGGGGACACTAGTTTAGAACCATATCCTAAAGATGATTGAGTGGATAGGGAAACTTACAGGTCTAGGAATGGTCCTAGAGAATAACTAGTGTATGGATCTTATGCTTCAGTCCCTACCATATTCTTTTTCACAGTTCATAATGAATTTTAATATGAATAATCTTGAGGTGTTAGGATCGAGTTGACACTAAGGGGGGGTGGGGGGGGGGGGGGGGGGGGGGGGGTTGAATTAGTGCAGCAGATAAAATCACGTCGATTTGAAATCTTGTTGCAATTAAATCCATTTCGGAAGATGTTAACTTGAAAGTATACGGAAAAGTGCAGTGGATGTAAAGCAAGTAAGGCAGTTTGTAGTTAAGGTAAATAGCAAAACAGAAATGCAAACTAATTTATAGTGGTTCGATCGTCGTGACCTACATCCACTCCCGATTCCTCTTCCATCGAGACCATCGACATCCACTAACGATCTTTTTTCAATAGGTAAAGACTAGTCATCTTCTTACAACTCTATTCTCCTTTTGGCAAGCTTAGGAGAGAACCTTTATAAGTTTCACACCTCTCTTAGAATGAACTCTAAACTCTTAAGAGGTGGAGGGGAACACTCAACAATTTTCAAGCTTTTTTAACTAATTTTCATCAAGGATTCATTTTTCCTTTTTACCAAATTCTTGCCATTCTAAGTAGGAAAGAGTATGGTATTTATAGGCCCCAAATGTATTTAAATATGGAGCCCAAAATTCAAATCCCCGAGATTTCGGGGTACGGGCGGTACCATCGCTTACAGCCTGACATTGGGCGGTACCATAGCCCAGTCTGGCAGTAATACCGCTTGGGAGACTGTGTTTGGATGGTACCACCGCCCAGACTAGTGATACCACCGCTTGTTCTGGTGATGCCATCGCCTGACCCAACTTTTGGGTCATTGAATGGGCCTCCCAATGAGCCCAAATTAGTCCCAATTAAGGCCCAATTGGCCCCTAACTGAGTTAGAATAATTACACCAAAAGCTAACTCAATTAGCCTCCTAAACTACTTCGATCTTAGATATATGATTACATAGTATGAATCCTTTGTCCGGCATGTCATTGGTTCATCCGGCACTCGTCCAATCATTCGGTGCATCGTCCTCTTTTGTAGCCTTTTGCCCAATCGACATGTTGACCTCTGTAACTCCGATCTCCTTGGTGCAATGTCTGCTCCTTCAGCCCGATGCCCGAATTCATGGCACGAGTCTTCTACCGACACGTCGATTAATCCTTCGGCCCGACATCCAATCTTCTGACATGTTTACTCCGGCCCAATATAATTCTTCCTACTTTAATTAATTTGTCTCTCCTTGATTGAAGCTAGTCCTGCATCACTTAAAAATACATATTAGATCACAAACTCATCAATTAATTTCATTATCAAAATTTAAGATAACAATCTTCCCATTTTTTATGATGATAACCAATTAATGATGGGGTTAACCTTAACTCCCCCTATAAATATGTCATATTGATAGAACCTTGAATTCAAGTCAAGTCAAATTTAATCATGAAATCATTATGAGTCCAAGCAATATAAAATCATGCATAATCAATTTTTCAATACATCATTTCATGCATGATCATCAACATAACTTCTCTCCCTTTGTCATCAACAAAAAGGAGAAGTACAACTAGCATATTTTTGATATATAATTTCAAATCACTGCATAATTTCATTATTGCATATATCATTATGCAAGCTAGTAATTTTCTTTCTTCTCTTTTGAAAAGTATAATTTTTTGCTTCCTTTGCAAAGTGCAAGCTAGCAAAATTTCATATCATTTTACAACATGCAAGCTAGCAACCATTTTATGTTTTGCAAGTTTATAAATTTTGCTAGATGTTCAACTTAGCATGTTTGCTTTTCTTTACGATGTTCAAACTAGCATGTTTTTGAATGCGAGATAGTAAATAGCAAGTTTAGAACATGCAAGCTAGTAAGTTTTTTTACATATGAAAGTTGGCAAAATTTTTACATCTTTTGAGATGTGCAAGATAGCACTCTTGCTTCTCTTAAGATTGCAAGCTAGTAAGTTTTTAGTGATGTTCAAGATAGCAATTTCTATTTTCTCTTTTGAGAAGTTCAAGCTAGCAATTTTGCTTTTACTTGGGATGTGCAAGCTAGTAATTTATCCTCTTTTGTCATAGGCAAAAACGAGAATCATTCAACAATACAAGTGTTTGAAAGCATATCAAGTAAATTTTACACCAATTTATCCAAGCTAGCAAAACTCTCCCTTAATATGCAAAACTTTTCCCATTACATCATTTTTCAAATCATCACATGAAATATATCAAGAAAAATTAACTTAGTGATGAGATATATAATTCATGAAGATAAATTACGACTATCAAAAGATAAATTATGATTCTTTTTTGATAACTCAAATAGCGAAAAGAAGAATCATAGTAAATGATCTTAATTCAAAAAAAATCTCATGTTATAATTCCAAAAATTCACAAGAAAAATCATGATTCATTTGTGATACAAACAATTATTTTCAAAATATTCATCATTATTTTCAACTCATTCAATTTGTCAAATCAATAAAGTGACTCCCAAGAGATTCAAAATAAAATAAAAAGATTTATCAATCTCTCTAAATGCAAGTGATTTCCTTTCTCTCCTTTGTCATTGTAAATAAGAAAGAAGAATTTTTAATGATGCAATTTATTTCTTTCTTACATCAATGCTCTAAGCATCACATAAATACAAAGGTAATCGTATGAAAATTATGACATAAAAGATATTAATATCAAATCATAAATGCCATAAGACATGATTTATTTCAACATATCTATTCTTTTTTTTATAAATGACAAAAAGAAACATAGGAGATCAAATGATATAATATCTTGATTCATGCATAAGAAATCTCAAGTTATAAATCTCAAAAAATCAAGATAAAGCTTATTCAAATTCAAATTGTCAAATCATCAAAATTACTTTCAAGAGATTCAAAATGACATAAGCAACTTTATCAATCTCTTAGTGAAAAAATCGATAAGATAGAGAAAAAAAATTTCAAGAAATATTATTTTATCTTTTTAGTTGTTTCAATTCATGTGATTTATTTCATATAAGCATGCTAAACATGCATCAATGTTTAAAACCAAAAAAGAACTTTCATTACGACAAAGATCGATAATCTATAAATCACAAAAATAATCATACATAATTTTAAAATATAAAACCATTAAACATGATTTCAAATCATCATTATGCATCATTAAATCATCAAGTATGATTTCATTAACCATAAAATATTTTTAAATGAAATAAAAAAGCAATACGAAAATCATTAAGATATATATTAATGCTTTAAAAACATATGTAGGATTTATCTTAAGCATTAGATTTAAGTCTAATATTTTGTTCCTTTATCATAAAGTATGTAATTTTCGTGATCATTTTCAAAATTACTAGAAGGATAAGTATGATTCCTATTTTTTTTTTATAATGCAACTAAAAAAAATTATAAATAATTTTTAAAACTAATTTAATAACAACTCATGAAATACATCATGTAATTTCGAAATAAAACAAAGGAGTTTCGTTTGAGTTGTTTACCTCATTGTCGAGAGTCATCAAAGTGAAATTCGTCATTTCATCTTCATCGGTTTGCTCCTCGTCATTGGATGAGCTCGATTCATCCCAAGGTACTTCCCTTTTCTTGTGTTCATAGCAAGTAGTTGCGTTCTTTTTAAGTTTATTTTTGTTCTTTGATTCTTGTTTTAAAAACTTTTTAAGCTTTATTGTGAGAAGTTCAAGTTCATCGTCACTTGAGCTTTCGCTCAAGTGGTCTTCTAATGTTCTAAGTGCAAAATCTTTTTTTTTTCTTTGGAAGGTAGTTCTCAAGCTCTTCATGAGCATTACAAGTCATCTCATAGGTCATTAGTGATCCGATAAGTTCGTCGGGAGGAAAGTTGTTTAAATCCTTGGCTTCTTGAATGGCCGTTACTTTAGAATCCTAATTTTTAGAAAGAGATCGTAAAATTGTGTTCACAAGTTTAACGTTTGAAAAACTTTTACCAAGAGCTTTTAGATTATTGATGATATCCGTAAAATGGGTGTACATGTCTTCAATAGTCTCGCTTAGTTCTATTCGAAATAACTCAAAATCATGCGTCAAAATATTAATCTTCGAATCTTTAACTCTACTAATGTCTTCGTGTGTAATTTCAAGAGTGTGTCATATATCAAAGGCCATTTCACAAGTAGAAACCCGATTAAACTCATTTTTGCTCAAAGCACAAAATAGAGCCTTCATAGCTCGCATTTAAAGAAAAAGTTTTCTTCTCTAAATCATTCCATTCGTTCATTGGAGTAGAAGACTTTTGAAAGTCGTTTTCAATTATATTCCATAAGTTTAAATCCAAGGAAAGCAAGAAAACTCTCATCCGAGTTTTTCAATAAGTGTAGTCCGTCCCATTGAACATAGGAGGACGAATGATAGAAAAGCCCTTTTGAAATCTGAAAAAAGCCATTTCTCTTGGGTGTTAAACCAAATAAGAAATAATATGGCTCTGGTACCAACTGTTAGGATCGAGTTGGCATTAAGAGGAGAGAGGGGGGGGGGGTTTGAATTAGTGCAGCGGATAAAATCACGTCGATTCAAAATCTCATTGCGATTAAATTTATTTCGAAAGATGTTAACTTGAAAGCATACGAAAGAATATATTTGATGTAAAGAAAGTAAGGTAGTTTGCAATTAAGGTAAATATCAAAATAGAAATGCAAACCAATTTATAGTGGTTCGGTCGTCGTGACCTACATCCACTCTCAATTCCTCTTCCGTCGAGGCCACCGGCATCCACTAATTGTCTTCCTTCAATAGGAGAAGACCAACTACTTTCTTACAACTCTATTATCCTTTTGACAAGCTTAGGAGAGAACCTTTACAAGCTTCACACCTCTCTTAGAATGAACTCTAAACTCTTAAGAGGTGGAGGGGAACACTCAACACTTTTCAAGCTTTCTCAACTCTTATTCATCAAGGATTCGTTTCCCCTTTCTACCCAATTCTTGCCATTCTAAGCACAAAAGAGTAGGGTATTTATAGGCCCCAAATAGATTCAAATTTGGAACCTAAAATTTAAATCCCAAAGATTTCGAGGGTACGGGCAGTACCACCGCTTGCAGCCTGACACTAGGCGGTACCACCACCTAGTCTGGTGATACTAATGCCTAGGAGACTATGTCTAGGTGGTACCACCACCCAGACTGGTAGTACCATCGCCTGACAACCTCAGAGACCAGGTTTTTTGAGTTTTCTAACTCACAGGTGGTTCCACCGCTTGACCCAACTTTTGGGTCACTCAACAAGCCTCCCAATGAGCCCAAATCAATCCCAATTAAGGCCCAATTAGCCCTTAATTGAGTTAGCATGATTACACCAAAAGCTAACTCAATTAGCCCTATAAATTGCTTCGATCTTAGATATATGATTACAAAGCATAAATCCTTTGTCAGGCATGTCATTGGTTCATCTGACACTCGTCCAATCCTTCGGTGCATCATCCTCTTTTGTAACATTTTGCCCAATCGGCATGTTGACCTCCGTAACTCTGATCTCCTTGGAGCAATGTCCGCTCCTTCAGCTCGATGCCCGAATTTACGGCACGAGTCTTCTGCCGACATGTCGACCGATCCTCCGGCCCAACATCCAATCTTCTGATATGTTCACTCCGGCCTAATATGATTCTTCCTGCTTAAATTAATTTGCCTCTCCTTGATCGAAGCTAGTCCTGCATTACTCAAAAACACAAATTAGATTGAGGAATCATATGTCGTTAGACATGGTACGGTCCTTGATGAGTTTCGCTGACCTACCTATCTCATTATGGGGATATGCCCTAGAGACCGTAACTTACCTTCTAAACAGAGTTCTAACTAAGTCGGTAGTATCTACACCATATGAGATATGGAAAGGGAAGAAACCCGATCTTAAGATTGTTAAGATTTGGGGCTACCTTGCCCACGTTAAAGGACACAACCCCGATGAGTTGGAATTAAGGACGGAGCGGTGCAAGTTCGTGGGATACCCCAAGGAAACTTGTGGGTATTATTTCTATCATCTCGAGGACCAAAAGATCTTTATAGCCAAGAGAGCGTGTTCCTTGAGAATGAACACATTCTTGGCAGAGACAATGGGATCATGATAGAGTTAAGCGAGGTTGGAGAACCTAGCTCAAGCACCACTCTATAGCCTGAGTCTGTTCAGGTACCTAACACACAAGTTCCAACTTTACGTAGGTTCGGCAGAGTATCTCATTCTCTTGAAAGATATGTGGGACATATTAAAGAAGAGAATGTTAGGGATATTGATCCTCAGACCTATGAAGAGGCTGTTATGAGTATAGACTATGGGAAGTGGCAAAAAGCCATGGATTCTGAGATGGATTCCATGTACTCCAATAAGGTTTGGAACCTAGTTGATGCATTCGAGGGTATTGTATACATCGGTTGTAAGTGAATCTTTAAGAAAAAAATCAAAGTAGATGGAAAGGTAGAGACCTATAAAGCAAAGCTAGTGGCTAAGGGGTATCGTCAAAGGCAATGTGTTGACTATGACGAAACCTTCTCACCCGTAGCCATGCTAAAATCCATCAGAATTTTATTAGTTATTACATCACACTATGATTATGAGATCTGTCAGATGGATGTGAAAACTACATTCCTCAATGGCAACCTCGAGGAGGAGGTGTATATGATATAGCCCGAGAGATTCATGTCCAAGGACTGCCCAAGTAAGGTGTGCAGGTTGCTTAGATCCATTTATGGACTAAAGCAAGCTTTCTGAAGTTGGAACATAAGGTTTGATGAGGCAATCAGATCTTATAACTTCGTTAAGAATGAAGATGAGCCTTATGTATAGAGGAAGGTAAGTGAGAGCGCTATCACCTTTTTGGTGTTATATGTGGATGACATCATGATTATTGGGAATAATGTAGGAATGCTATCCACAGTAAATGCTTGGTTATCTAGATATTTCTCCATGAAGGACTTAGAGGAAGCATCCTATATCTTGGAGATTCATATCTATAGAGATAGATCCAAGAGGATGTTTGACTTGTCCCAATCTAGGTACATGGACACCATTATCAAAAGGTTTGGCATGAAAATTTTCAAGAGATTCTTATATCGATGAGACATGGGATATCTCTTTCTAGGAGTATGTCCCCAAAGACTCCTGAAGAAAGGGCGAACATGGATAGGATACCCTATGCCTCAGCAATAGGGTCTATCATGTATGTCATGCTATATACCAGGCCTAATATAGCACATGTTCTGAGTATCACGAGTAGGTATCAAGCGGATCCAGGCTTCGAGCACTGAAAAGTAGTAAAGTATATCCTTAAGTACTTAAGAAGGACTAAGGATCTTTTACTAGTATATGGAGGTAGTAGCCTCAGAGTTGAAGGCTACATAGACTCGAGTTTTCAGTCCAATGTCGATGATAGCAAGTCGAATTCGGGCTATGTGTACACCTTGAATGGAGGAGCAGTGTGCTTGAAGAGTTTCAAGCAAGATACTATTGCTGACTCGACCATAGAGGCGGAGTACAATGCTGCAGCAAAGGCAGTAAAAGAGGAAGTCTAGATGAAGAAGTTCATCACAGATCTGGGAGTCGTGCCAAGCAACGAGGAGTCGATTCTTTTATATTGCAAAAACAATGGGGCGATTACTCAAGTGAAGGAACCCAAGTCTCATCAGAAATCTAAGCATGTTATAAGGAGGTTCCACCTAATTAGAGAAATCATGACCCAAGGAGATGTAGCAGTGGAAAGAGTTCCATCCAAAGATAACATTGCAGATCCACTAACAAAGCTATTGACTCAGATTGATTTTTAGCGTCACAAGCGTCTGATAAGGATCATACACATAGGTGATTGACTTTAGTTCAAGTAGGAGATTACTAGTCACAGGTGTCATGCAAGCCAATTACGTGAGTGATGGCACATGTGACTTGACACACAGTCCTTTTGCTTATTATATTTTGACATTTATCACTTTATATTATTTGTTGCATATATATATATATACATACATATATATATATATATGTATATATATATATATATATATATATATATATATATATATATATGTATATGTATGTATATATATATATGTATGTATACATACATATATATATATATATATATGTATACATACATATACATATATATATATATATATACATATATATATATATATATGTATGTATGTATATGTATATATACATATATATGTATATATATATATATATGTATATATGTATATATATATATATATATGTATATTTGTATATGTATATATATATACATATATATACATATATATATATACATATATATACATATATATATATGTATACATGTATATGTATACATATATATATGTATACATATACATGTATACATATATATATACATGTATATGTATACATATACATGTATATATATATATGTATACATGTATATGTATACATATATATGTATATGTATACATATATATATGTGTATTGTGATGTCCTTTGATTTATGCAATGAGAATCAGATTGTGATACGATCACGATAATGAGACCGATTCACCTTTAAACATAAATCCTAAATAATCCCGGTCATAGGTTATTCGAGAGGGACATTGAGATAACCAGACATACTGGTGTGTTGTATACCCGTATATATGATGGATGCAGCTGGTCTCATAGCTGCTTGTATGGAGACACTAGCGATACAATACAGGTGCTCATTGGGGAATGAGTTCACTAATTGATCTACTTACGAAATGCTGAATGGTTGATGATGCCTTATTGTCAGACAGCGATTCCGTAGTCTCAGTGGTGTATCTAGTCCTTAAACTTGAGATACCAAGGATGTCCTATATAAGTGCTCCACTCTTTGATACTAGACTTATAGGTTTGGATGTCCCAGATCTAGCACAACCGATCATCAGGAGTGGCAGTCAACCTTACGAAGGTTATTGAGTGTCGATAGAGGATCATCCACTCTCGGTGTCATGAAAGGAATGTCCCATGTGTTCTTGCTCAGATAAATTCCTAGCTATGGTCATTTGGATTGAGAGAGAAAGAGTTCTCTGGAAGAATGCGATTAGAGCGAGACTCGAGTAGAAATTGTATGGGTTTGACAGCACCATACCCGGTATACAGTCTTTGGGATATTAGATGGATGAGGGACTACAGGTTAACGGTAACCAAGGACAAACATGTCCAATGGATTGGATTCCCCTGTATCGTTTGGGGACTGCGGTGTAGTGGTCTAATACGTCCGTAGTCGATGAGTCGAGTTAATTATTATGGAGATAATAATTCACTAAACCAGAAGGAGTTCTGATAGGTATAACTCACGGCCAGCTCGATATTGGGCCTAGAGGGTCACACACATATGGTAGGCATTGCGATGAGTAGAGGTTCGGATATGAGATATCTATCGAAACCCATATCTTATTGGATATCCAATAAGCCCCTAAATTATTGGATCCTATGGATGAGATCCAATAAGAGCCCATGAGAGATTGATTATTGGATAGAGATCCATTAATCTAAGAGGCGTAGGTAGTTGGGTGGAGATCCAATACCCAATAGGGGAGGATCCATTAAAGTTAAGTTGACAGAGGACCTCTATAAATAGGAGAGAACTAGTGGTTCATAGGCTAGAGTCTTTTGCTTCCTCTCATATTCTCCTTCCCCTCTCCACTTCAGAGAAGGCCTGGAGTTTTGAGGAGCGTCGTCACAGCCTTGCTGTGTGGATCACCGCTAGAGAGGAGGGCACTTGACCTCCTTCACCCTCTCCTAAAGATCTATAGGGATTCAAGGATATATGATCTCCCTAGGTTACATAATTTATCTCACACGTGGTTTTCTATTTTGTAGATTTTTGTGCACCAATCTTCACACGATGACGAACATATCTTTGGGAATTGAGGATTTTGTTTTCTGTTCTTCCGCTGCATATGTAATGTTGCCCCCAAGATTTTCCAATAGCTCAGTCACATCAATCTATAGTACCCGAGCCATGCTGCTCGGTCACATCAGTCATACAGTGCCCGAATCATGTCGTTCGGCCACATCATTCAGACAGTGCCCGAACCGTGCTGCTCGATCACATTAGTCTTTAGTACCCAAGCCATGCAGCTCGGTCACGCCAATCTATAGCGCCCAAACCATGCCTCACGGTTATGTCAGTCTTCAAATAACCTAAGCCGTGATACTCAGCTGCATCAATCCTTCAATATCCAAGCCAAGGTGCTTGCTGTCTCTGACCGAATTGCTGCACCCAATGTCGAGCAGTGTCTCTTATCAAATCAAAATCCTAACAGTCTTCCCCAACTGACCCTATCTATGACCGATCTCTACTCCTAGAAATCCCCGGCCAACCACCGGTCGTACCACTAGTCATTATACAAGCAAACTCGACTCACGAGATCACACTGCGCCATACACAAGCCCCTCGGGGAGTGACCCGGTACAAGCCACTCTCTAAGGGAGGGAGAGATTGATAGGGCACATTTTGGAAACCTACCCTCCAACCACTACTCATAGCCACATCAGCGTCAAGGTCAACATAATGGACCACGCCCCCCGCTCAACGTCGTTTCACAAAGGTTGAACGACGTTGATCGAGTACAGCGCTGTTCCACAAAGATTGGGATGGTGCCGACTAAGTACAGTGCCGACCCACAAAAGTGGGGACGGTGCCGACCAAGTACAACGTCGTCCCGCAAAGATCGGGATGGCGCCGACCGAGTACGGTGCCATCCCGCAAAAGTCGAGATGGCATCGCTCGAGCACAGTGCCATCTCGCATAGGTCAGGACAACACCAACCAAGTACAGTGCCATCTCGCAAAGATCGGGATAGCACTGACCGAGTACAATGTCGTCCCGTAAAGGTTAGGATGGCATCGAGTGCGACACCGCTGTTCGACGCCATGGCACTAAGGATGCCCAACCTCTGCTCCAAGAGTAAGCTCGTCACCTGATGGGTCAGCAACCATAAATATGATAGGTACAACCAGTTCCCGGGCTGAAGGATAAAAACTCATCACGGGGCCGACGACGGGGATCGGTTCTTAGCCCATTTTCTATCCAGTTCTAACAAAATCTTCAGAGGGGTCGAAGTCAGGAGTCCCCTTCCCGACCCCGACCTGTGTGTAGGGATCGACGATAGAAAGGAATGCGGCCAGCCAAAGGGGAGTCTCCAGATCTTAAAGCTAAAGCCCAAGCCCGACCCCATCGGATGACAACTCCCATCGCTCGAGTATCGACGTGGATGATCTTACGTACCTGGGATCAAACCAAGCCGTACTAACCTCTCAGCCACGGTGTAAAGGATCGCTATAAGTTGCCATAACCATAAGCTCAAGGATTCTATTAGACTCTACACCAATAACGTGCTCAGTAAGGCTTATTTAATGTTTAAGAAAGCAAACGTTTAAGAAAGCAAACGTTTAAGAATTGAAGTCTAATTCGGAGAGTGTATATCAAAAGAGTCACAAGCTACATTATTAACATTATTAGTATCAGTGGGAAATATTTTGTTTTGGATGTCATAGTGCCACATTATTATCATACTAACTAGGCAAGCTTAGGAGATGCCATCTCAGTGCCCTAAGACCTTGTGGTCAATTGAGTGATGCTTGTCGAGTCTTAATTTGATTGTCAACTCTAGAATATTAATTTTTTATTATTTATATATACTTAGACATTATCAAAACATAAGAACTTGGATTTATTTGTATGCCTTCCATATTATATTTCGAATTTTTTTAAATTTCAATAGAATTTATATTTATTTTAATATTTTTATTTTTTATTATTCATTTGGGTTGATCTAATTGGTTGGTCCATTTTAGTTGCTAAAATAAAGTGTTTACTTGTGCTTGTACTATCTTGAGTTGGATAGTTTGCTTGTTTACTAACATATATTTTTTATGTCCATAGTATATTTTGTAAGGTTTTTGGAAGGTTGATATTTTACGGATGAATATTATAGAGGTATCATATAACTTAGGCAAAACTAATTAAGTTCATGATAATAAGGTAACGAAAACAATATGACATTTACGTATCTCATAAGTTGCATATATGATGGGTTTCGTCATATGCTTCACAACATCCGTGCTTTCATCAAATGCTTCCAAGCTAAGAAGATGAAAACTTGAAAGAATAAGCTCCTATTGAATCTCTAAATAGAAAGGGGACTATCCTTAGTTGTCAATAGTAGGCTATCTCTAAATATTTACATGTCTCATTTGGAAGATAAGATGGTGCTTGGTGCTTGCTCGTGATGAGGGATCATCGGATCCACAACTATAACAACTATAATTGATTATCCATCGATTTCTATGTAGCCACCGGGAGGTAGGGGTTTATGTCATGCCTATCAAAACTTGAATTTTTTAGGTAAGTTGTAAAACACGTTATATAGAGATCTAGTAGATACCTAATTGGGCATAGAGACTAGGACAGTCGATGTTAGGATTTGTGTAAGTGTATTTGAATTTTTTTTTGGGAAAATTAATTAAATAAAAATATAAGAGAAATAAAAAAGCAAGTAGGTGCCTAAATAAGAGCACAAAAGATGCAAGCATTTACATTGGTTTGGTTTCACGACCTACATTTACTCCTTATTTATTCATTTGAAGCCATCAGTTTTCTCTATCTTGATCTTAGTCTGAATGAGTATAAATCAACTAACCTTACACCTTTCTCTGTTTTAAGATTTAGTAGTAAGTCTTACACTTAAAAGTATTCCTCTCTGAATTATTCATCGCTTTATAATGAACAACCCTTATAATTTAAAAAAGGATTTTTTGACAAGACAAACTTGACACTAAAAGCAAAAGAACACTTAGTAACTCTCTCCTCGAATCACCAACCTAGTGAAGTTTTATAAAGGCTCCAACCACCCCAAAACATGGAGTATATCAATCAAAATAACCTGAAACTAGAGTATTGATGGTATTATCATTGCTCTAGGAGATGCTACAACTGAAACATTGAGTCGATACTGATCAAGCTATCTGGGATATGCTGGATGGTATCACCACTTGTATGGGCATTGCGACTACTTAGGTTAGGTGGTGCCATTGCCAAGCATAGTCAAGCCTAGTAAGGACCCAAACAGCTCATAGAAAACCCCATAGTAGCTGGTTGACCTAGTAAAGAGATAGTTTTAACCTAATTACAATTCAACTGCAGCCTATAGCTTTTCGACTAACCATTCAACACATTAGTGATCCTTCAAAATATCAATCAATCATTCGACACATTGACAATCCTTTGGCATGTTGATTAATCTCCACGATATCGATTAATCCTATCATTTAATGCTCAATTCTTCAACTCAACGTCCGATCTTTTGGCACAATGTTTGATTCTTTTCTTAATGTCCAATCCTTTGGCTCAATATTTGTTTATTTGATCATTTCATGATCCACACTCTTAAAGTATCATTAGTATCACTTATACAATAAATATACTTATAAAAATATCAATTATCTAAATTCATTAATTGATTTTATCATCAAAATATAAGACTTGATAATAAAAAAGAGTCATCACTAGCAAGGTGAGATTTGACTCGATTGCGACACTCTTGCGAGCAAGAGGAATAAGGAGTTAAGCTCGATATTGGTTATAATGTTAAAAGTCAAGAACAGCATTTTCTAACCAGTCTCTTCTTTGGGGTACTTTGATTTTAATTTTCTTGTGATATCTTTCTTTGGGCCCTCCTTACATCAGTATGTTAATGTCAAAAAGGATCATCAACTCCATGTGAACTGATGTAACCCTATTCCAAATATTGTTATGTTTGAAAATTAACGACCCTTTGTAAACATCCAAGTTGACTAGTCCTCAACGTCTCCTTCTTCTAATAGTAGATTCATTTCAAATCGTAGGATCATAAAAAAATATAGTGAAGACATATCCAACGAGTTCCCTCTAACATCTAAACGAATGAAGACCTCAAGAGTATAAATATAATTTCAAGAGTTCAAAGATAAGTATATACCTAGAGTTCTCACCATTTATAAATCCTAAAGTGCGAAATGAAAATTACTCTTTTGAATGTTACATTAGCGTTTAGGGTTTAGGATTTAGGGTTTAGGGTAAGCTTATATATCATTCTCATGTTAACCGAGAAAGCTTATATAGTAAGTATTATAAAGTGCCATGCTAACCGATCTATGATGTTTGTGTTCAGTCGTGATTGATCCTTTCACAATATTACAATTAATTATCAATTGAATTATTAATATTGATATATATACTTGAATTATATTTTTTATGTCATATGGAATATTCCTTTAATTTTTATAATGTTAGTTTTTATTTATTGTCAATTTTGTTCGATCAAATTGGCTCGTCCGATTCTCAATGCATTGAACCAAACCGAAAAAGGAATAATTCTTAAAGAAAAGGGGAGGGAAAATAAAGAAGGGATTAATGTTAAAATAAAAAAAGTAAAGAACAATCTGTAGGCAAATAAAAATAAAAACGGGGCGCTCTTTAAGAATTGTTTTTTTTGCCAAAAATTGTCCAAATTACTTTCGGGAGGGTCTAAAGAAAGACACGGAGAGCCCCCACTGAAGTTGCCATCACCAAATGGTCGGCTGCAGGCGTGGGTTGGATTCGATGCATGGAGACGCCTACGCCTCCCCTATATATAATAAGCCATTCGTTTTGGGTCTCCCATCCCATATTCCTACGTTTGTCGAACTTGATTTCGGCTGTAGTATAAGGATCCCGATTCTTTCCCGCAAGGCGTTGCCGTTGGATTCTGAGGTGGTTCTTTAGCAGGATGCCGAAGACGGTGGATGTTGAGGCGGGAATGGCGGTGCTGAAGCAAAGCGTCACCAAGCTGACGAACATCCTGGAGGGCCTTCCCGAGATGCCGTTCAACACGATGGAGTATATGCTTCTCTGCACGTACGTTGTGTCCACCTATTCCTTCTCGCTTTCGCTCTTATCGTTCCTTCGTCTGATGATGGATTTGTTGCTCTCGTTGTTATGTCAGGACTATCTACGATTTTTGCACTATGAAAACCCCCAATGATCTCAGTGAGCAGTTATATGCGGAGTACAAGAAATCGTTGATGGACTACCTGCATTCCACGGTGAGCATGAACCGCTTGCATCTGGATTTACACAATCTTAATAAAAAGAAAATATTTTTTTTCCCGTGCTTATCTGCTCAGCTTTGATGGTGGAATTGAGTTGGGCCTCGACACCCCTTGAATAAGTTACCTTTTTTGTACTCTTCAGACAACTTGATTTCGAGTAGGCCGGTTGACTATTAGTCGCTTGCATGCAATTGTGTCGATTATAAGTACCATCGGAGTTCAGATTTAGTTTCGTTTGCAGATGCTTAATATAGGTTTCACATGTTTTCGCTTTTTGTGAAAGGTAAAACCATTGGAGAAACAGAAGCTCTATAAAAGAAAAAGGAGGAATACGCAGAATTCTGTCGTCTGTGCATTTTGGATGCAAGTTTGATGAACGATTCAAATAGAACTTGCATTTTGGATACGATATGATCATTCCATCATGTAAATTGCAAAAGAAGTCTGTATCAATGCCATCTTGTCCTAGTCTTACGAGAACTTCTTCTCTTTCGATCAGGTCTTACCTTCTTTGAGGTCGAAGAACGATGAATATATGCTGAAGGAACTCGTCCGGAGATGGTTAAATTACAAAGTCATGGTCAGATGGCTTTCGCGTTTCTTTCATTACCTCGATCGCTATTTTGTCAAGAAGAAGGCACTTCTTCCACTCAAGGAAGCTGGGATTACTTGCTTCCGTGACCTGGTGCGCCTTCATCCTTCTTCTGTCACATCTCTGCAACATGTTTGCTTTCGGTGTATTGAACTCGAGTCTCCTGCGGGAGTTAATTGTTTTTTTTTTGTGGTTATAGGTTTATGAGGAGATGAAAGGAAAAATAAAAGATGCCGTCATCTCTTTGGTAAGTCTAGTCACTTTTCTTCCTTTCGAGCATTGAACACGTTCATTGATTACGCTGTGTGTTTCAAGCAGATTTATCAAGAGCGAGAGGGGAGTCAAATAGATAGACCTTTGTTGAACAACGTCGTGGAAATTTTCATTCAGATCGGTTTAGGAAGTAAAGAGTATTATGAAGTTGACTTGGAAGCCCCTTTGCTTCAAGACACCGCTGCCTATTATTCCAGGAAAGCTTCAAAATGGATTCTCGAGGATTCATGCCCGGAATACATGTTGAAGGTACTTTTGTTGCGCGACCATTCAGTAATTATCACTCACCTAACGCTGAAAGCGTCTTGGCTTTTGTTAGGCTGAGGAGCGCTTGAAGCAGGAGAAGGACAGGGTTGATCATTACTTGGACCATACCACTAAACAGAAATTGATAGAGGTATATTTCGATAATATCGATGAATATTTTCAGCTGGATAAATTCATTTGAGTCGTCATATTGTTTGTTTATAGAATGTGGAACATCAGTTGCTGTCTGTAAATGAAATCCAACTTCTAGAAAAGGAAAATTCTGGATTGATTGCATTACTTCGAGACGGCAAGGTAACTCTCTCTACCTCTTAGATGCCGATGAGTTAGATTATGCCCCTTTCAGGATTTTATGAAACTTAACAACCATTCTTCTAATTTGCATTTTAGGTGGATGACCTCGAGCGTCTGTATAGGCTCTTCAGCAGAATACCTGAAGGCCTGACTCATGTTTCTCAGTTGTTTACGCAGGTTTATCTCAGTTTTATGATGTTCTGATTTGATGCAGTCTTCAGTAAATTATTTTACTTGAATCTCATGGTCATTGAAACATCACTGCAGCATGTGAAAGCTGAAGGTACAGCCCTAGTCAGCCAGGCGGAGAACGCTGCGAGTAGCAAGAGAGTATGTGGCCATAGTCTTTTCCTTTGATATGTTTGCAGAAGTTGACTGTCGTTTGATCTTAACAAAAACAAGATCCACAAGAAATTGACGTGAAGATATTTAGTTGACTTGTTTTGAGGAATCCTTCGAGGCATTTTATCTCTTTCTCATAGAAAAAAATAATACTAAATATTAGCATAAGAATCGTTGTCCAGTGGTGAACCTTTAATCCTTAGTCAATTGATTATTTAGTTTCAACTCTTATTATCAGCATCCTTCAGTACTTCCGTTCTTGCTGACATGCACACCATTAACAACGCTGACAATGTAAATCTTGCAGGCAGAGAAAAGGGATGCTGCTGATTCGCCGCAGCTGGTGCGTAGTGAACCTCTCGATTAGCTTGAGCAGATCAATCGGTTCAGTTTCTTTCTGAGAATCATGAATTGATGAACCTCTTGGGTTTTCAGGTTTTGATCAGAAGAATTATTGAGCTGTATGACAAGTATATGGGATATGTCCAGGAAAGCTTCCAGAATCACACCCTTCTCAACAAGGTTTGGTTTGTCATGCACCAACCACTGTTCCAAGTCTTCAACTTTGCCTAAGGATTGTGTATCCCTTTTAGGCACTCAAAGAGGCTTTTGAAGTTTTCTGCAATAAGAGCGTCGCGGGCTCCTCGAGTGCCGAGATGCTGGCTTCCTTTTGCGATAATGTTCTTAGAAAAGCAGGAAGTGAGAAGCTCAGTGATGACGAAATTGACAGGACTTTGGAGAAGGTAAATGCCTTGTTTTGACATGAGTGTCTCTCTCTTTCTATTGTGGAATGAATCTACAGTGCAACTGAACAAATCTTCCGTCTTTGTAGTCCATGAAATTGCTTTCTTACATCAATGACAAAGACCTGTTTGCTGAGTTCTCCAGGTATAAAGGCTGTCGCATGCTGAGCTATTTACGATGTCTGTCATTACGGTCATGTTCGAATTTGCGAAATTGATTTGCAGGAAGAAGCTTGCGAGGAGGTTGCTGTTTGACAGATATGCTAACGAGGATCATGAGAGGCTCATTTTGACGTACCTAAAGCAGCAATGTGGAGGGCAGTTCAGCTCAAAGATGGAGGGCATGGTCAGTAGCATCATGTTTGTATGGTGATTGGCACTGAATACGCGGGTTGGCAGACTAAAATTTGTTTGTCTCAGGTGACTGATCTAACTCTTGCTAAAGAAAACCAATCGTGTTTCGAGGACTACCTCTACGCGAACCCCCATGCGCATCCAGGGACAGAGCTCAGTGTCAGTGTTCTCACGACTGGATTCTGGCCAAGTTACAAATCATCTGATCTCACCCTTCCCGATGAGATGGTAAGGCAAACCCATTTTCTTGATATGAATGATTGATTGCAAGTTTTTCACCCAAAAAAAGCAATTATAATTGATCAACTTTAACTCGAGGGATTTGACATGCAAAAAAAGAATGCTTGGTCGCTGCTGATTGCTAATTTCGGTTGCCGCTTTCAGATCAAATGCATAGAAGCCTACAAGAAGTTTTATGAGTCCAGCACCAAGAACAGAAAGCTTTCGTGGATATATTCGTTAGGGACATGTAACATCAATGCCAAGTTTGATGCCAAATCCATAGAGCTTAATGTGGCAACTTATCAGGTATCTATCGGATTCTTTTCGTTCTGATCATGTAAAACAGACATGGATGCTAACTGGAAGTATTCACATGATGAGACGTGAACAGGCGGCAGTTCTTCTGCTATTTAACTCCGCAGATAGATTGAGCTACGCAGAGATCAAAGCTCAGCTCAACTTGACCGATGAGGACATGGTCAGAGTGCTTCACTCGCTTTCTTGTGCCAGATATAAGATTCTAAAGAAAGCGCCAATGACAGACACCGTCTCTCCCAACGACATCTTCGAGTTCAATTCCAAATTCACCGACAAAATGAGAAGGATTAAGGTCTGGACATGACTTTCCTCTTGAATGCTCAAGAAGAAGAAGTTCTTTCTTTTCGGTTTTTTTGGTTCTTTGATTGACACATTCATTCGACTGCAGGTACCTCTTCCCCCGGTGGACGAGAACAAGAAGGTGATAGAAGATGTCAACAAAGATCGAAGATATGCTATTGATGCTTACATCGTGCGCATCATGAAAAGTCGAAAGGCTTTGGGTCATCAACAGTTGGTGTTGGAATGCATCCAACAGCTTAGCCGCATTTTCAAGGTAGTATAGATAGTACCGATGAATCGTATACCGAAACATAGGAATACTGTGTGTTAATTAGAAGGGTCTCAGAAAGAAGACAACTTTTCAGACTGTCCTAATTAAGTCGTGGTCTTAATTTGCAGCCTGACGTAAAATTGATCAAGCAACGAATAGAAGATCTGATCACCAGAGAATTTTTAGAGCGGGACGAGGAGGACCCAAACATTTACAAATACATTGCCTGATCGACCTGATCTCAATCGATTACAAGCTTTCCAGACTCGAAGATGCATCTCGTGGATTTGCCCTAACTCGGTAGCTTATACCAAGAGAAAGAAGAAAACATATGTACTGTAATTACATGACCTCTGACCATAGAAATGCATTGTTCTCTTCTTTTGCGGTTTATACATTGGTTGATTCCTGTCATCCTCGATGTTTTTCGACTGGCACTTGCAAATCCAATCACTCCAAGATAGCCAGGTTGACGAGTGGCATCAGCAGTCGTATGGAAAGCTGGTGCTGCAGCTTGTGGTGCTAATGCTTGAACCGTCCATGCATAAAGAATTTATCATGAGAAGTCCAAAAGAACAAGCAATAATTTAAATCCTCAACCAAGTGAATTCGGTAAAATATGAATCTGATACTCCATTATCTAATGAATCTGTTACACCATTATCAGACCAATGAACAATTAGAGTATTGCTGAAGCTACACCTATTGGTGCAGTGATCTGAGAGGCTGATACCAGCATGGATAGTTGCCATGCTAGACTTGCTTATCATCATATTGGTAAGAAGTTGCTGCAGCCGTCAATTCTTACATCCACGCATCAGTACACTTTCTGATTGCATTCATATCCAAGGTTCACAATCTTGTGTAGCATGTGTCGATATACAAGTACGAATCGAGTTTTGGAAAACCCTGAGAAAAACTGAAAAAAAACACTGGTACAGTACCAAAGTACATGCCTTTATTGAACGATACACGTACAAAGCGTATCACTCAATTTACCTTGGTCCATGTATCGATAGACTCTTGAACGGGTGCCATGGCAAAAATCCAAGAAATAAAGCTTCTTGTCCCTGTAGCAATGAGCGACTTGGAGTGGATAATTCCAATGTTCAGAAAGAAAAAGTACCCGAGGAAGAAACATGCTGATCTTTTCATATTTTGCTTGAACCAGATGATAAACAAGCTCTCAAGACATCCTCAATCAAGATAATGCTGTTGGCCAGTCTAAGCGTAACATCCAAAGGTAATAACGAAAGCAAACATGGTTACCCTCTGATACCTGAGTCTTGCCAAGGCAAATATAGGCCAACGAGCAAAATGCAGATGACTCGTATCACCTCACCTGTCGATGAAAAGAAATGCTAATTCAGTTTATGGACAAGTAACAAAAAAGTAGCAACAAGAAACAAGTCCAACAGTTATAGAAACAGCAAACACCTTGACTGCTAAAGTTGGCACCATAATGCATGACAACATCATCATACAAACCAAGAGTAATTATATGAAGCACATGGAGTCCTTAGAATGAATTATGAATACCTTGGTGCAGTTGTTAATATGACATGCTTACAACAATATGAATGCACAATTATGGCATGGAGTTTCTAAACTCCACCTAGGCATTATCACTATTAATTCCAAGTTTGAAAAAAAGGGAGGTTTGTATGAAGCAACTAGATCATCAACTAGAAGTAACCCAAGGCATCTCATCACCTAGATGTTCCAAAGAGCAAAGAGCTACCATGTTGACACCCATTTTGACAAAAAAAAATATATATATATATATACAAGAGTTCATCCAAACAATGTTTGTGACATTGATCACAATGTTGGATAGTTAGGAAAAAAGAAGTTTTGTTGAGATAAGAATATCAAGATGGATGTGTGTGGGTCACTATAGAAGATAGAAAAGAAAATGTTTACATTCATGAACAATTATACACACCAATATAAGATAAGATGAGAGAAAATTATTTAAAACTGAACAGTCATTTCCAAACAATACATATATAAATGTCTCATACAAATAAGGTGTCTCAATTAAGACTTCAATGGTATAAGAATAGGAAAGGGAAAACCCATAAAATTGTTATTGGAAACAATAAGAGAGATTTAACTATTCTTAGTTTGATTAGTGATATTACTATAAATAGAGCTCGATGGTAGGAAAAATTCATATAGTTGATCTTAAATAGGTGGGGCATTATAACTTCTTGTTGTTGCACCAAATATTATATGTTTCCAAGATGACATGCTTAGGGCCATGTTAGAAGAAAAACTAGTGTTTTTAAAAGTGCCAGGTGCCAAGATCCCAAAATGTCTGAGGCGCTCTAGAATATTAAAATATAAAAATATATTTTAATAACAACCAATGCTAAATAGTTCCAAAGAGGGAGTAAACGGTGCTAAATATTGCTAGACAATTTCAAACAAGGATTAACCATGCTAAACGACTTTAAAGTTTAAAGAGGGACTGAGAATGGTTCTAAAGAGGGATTAATGCTAATCAACTTTAGAGAGGTGATAAGAGGAGTAACCAGCCTATGGAGGAAGGTGGGGAAGGAGACGGCGGTGGCAGAGGGGGCTTTGGACAAAGGTGGCAGTGGAGGGAACTGCGCACGAAGGCAGCAATGGCAAAGGGAACTGTGCACAAAGGCACACTGGGCGACAGACCACAGGTGGGTCGAGCGATGATGTAGGGTTTTAGTTTTCATCGAGCCAAGCACACGAGGAGGGTGGTTGGTTTAGTATTAGGGTTTAGTTGGTTCAATTGAACCAACTTGCCTATTCAATCGAACCAAGCAGGAGCTAAGGTCACAATTCACTCAGGGCATTCACTGAGGGGGTGGTGGTTTAGTGTTAGGGTTTAGTTGGTTTGATTGAACCAAGCAGGAACTCAAGTCACAATTCACTCGAGCGCTCACTCAAGGCGCCCAAGTGGTGATTCAGTCAAATGCATCGCCCGAAAGCTGTGTGATGCGCTTGGGCCTCACCTTGCCTCGCCCTAGCGCCTAGGCGAGTGCCTGGGCGTCTATTAAAAACCTTAGGAGAAACATGTCGTTGGTTCAATGTAAATAAAACTTCAAAAGAGATGGAAGATAGATAAAAGATGAAACATGTCATAATTCTCCTTTTAAATAATAGGTACCAATTCTACAGACTATAACTCTAAGTGCTGATGTCTAATCTATCAAATGTTGCCCTTCAATTAGGGTTGGGACATATGGTATTATATTAGAATTCTAATGGTGACAGATGTTGCAATGTCAAATTAGCAATGGTGAGCAAAGATTGGATATCACAAGAAATGCAATAATTTAAAGAAGAGATCCAATGAAATAGTTGAACTAAGAGGATTCTTATCAATTTGAAGATACATATATCAAGTTCTGTCTGCATCTCATACCTTCTCCTGAGATTTCCAAATACACCCAGAGATTTCTGCATATTTTATTCGGATAATATCTTTCAGCTACAGCTCAATATACACCTCTTTTCATTTCTTACCTTACAACAGGTAACATTCCCCTCTGTTCCATCTCTTTCTGTAAAACAACTACCTTTTCTTGATGTCCATAATTAGCATAACCAGACATTAGTGCACTATAGATATCCCTATCAGGAAGCAGTTTCTTCTGTAGCATTTCTTCAAATAAATTCTCAGCATCTTGCATCCTTCCTTCTAAGCTCGTCTGACTAATCAAGGCATGATAAGTAGACAAGGTTGGTCTGAGGCCTAGCTTCTCCATCTCTTTGTAAAGCTCAATAGCTTTATCAGTAGAGCTGGTATTACAATAGGCAGATATAAGAATGGTGTACGTAACTGCATCAGGGCTTAAACCTTCATCTCTTAACCTGAGGGCCAAGTGTTGAACTTCTGATAGATTTCCTTTGAGAGACAGACCTTTTATTAGAGTATTATAAGTCACAATACTAGGAGATATCCCAGTTTTCTTCATTCCCTCAATCAGTTCAAAAGCCTTTTGCAACTCTTCCTGTATACAATATGCATCAATTAGAATGTTGTATATCTGCACATTTGGTCGAATACCTCTTGATACCATGTCTTGGAAGAGTGCTTCTGCTTCCACAAGCATGCCTTGTTTGCAGAAACCATTGACCAGCGATCCATAAGACACAACATTCAATTCCAGCCCCATATCCTTCATCTCCTCAAAAATGTCGAAGCACCTCTCAAAGTGACAAGCTTGCGCATAAGCATCGATGAGTGGATTATATGTCTCCACTTCTGGTGACACTCCCTTCCCTACCATCTCCTTGATCAACCCCTCTGCCTCAGCCATCCTTTGCAATTTGCACAGCCCATTTACCAGTGAATTGTAAGTGATGCATTCGACTTTCAATCCAAGTGACTCCATCCGGCCCATGGCCTCAAAGGCTCCTTCCATATCTCCTATGCGACAATATCCATCAACAATCGTATTAAAGATCACACTGGTTGGGACCAAGCCTTTTTCTACTAGTCTCTCCAAGACCTCTTCTGCTTTGGCAACTTTTCCATACTTGCAAAGTCTATTCAACAATATACTGCAAGTGTACGCTCCTATTGTTACACCCTTTTTAACTGACTCCTCGAATAAAACCAATGCGGCTTCCACATCGCCACTTCTCGAGTGGCCATCAAAGAGAGCACTGTACGTAAATCCATCAGGCATGAAACCAGCTGCTCTCATCTCATCCAACAAGGAATTTACGTCATCCATCCGGCTGGCACAACAAAGCCCCGATAGCAAGGTATTATACGTGACAAGGTTTGGCTTCAATTTCGAAGCCCGCATCCGATCCCGCACACCAAAAGCAGCATCCAAATTCCCAATTTTACAATACCCATCAACCATCGTATTATATGTGATGAGGGTTGGTGTGATTCCCCTCCTCTCCATTTCTTCAAACATCTTCTGAGCACCATCCAGGCGCCGCTCCCTGCACAGGCACGATATCAGGCAATTGAAGGTGAAAGCATCCGGCTTTAGGCAATCCTTCTTCTCCATGCAATGAAATAACTCCATCGCTCTATCCAGATCTCCGGATTTGACAGCCGACTGGATGGCCTTATTGTAGGCGTAGGTGTCCGGGCGAATTGGAGAGGCGACCAACCGGTTGAAGAGAGACAAGGCATCGGTGTACCGCTTGCGGGATACAAGGGTCTCAAGCAGGAGATTGCACGAACGGAGACAGGGGAACAGGTGGGAGCTTTCCTGGGCGACGAAGGAGACGAGGTCGAGGGCCTCGTCAGGGAGGTTAAGCGAAGCGTAAGCGGAGACGAGGAGGCTGGCAGCGGAGTGGGAGAGCGGGTGAGAATGGGAAAAGGAGCCGGCGAGGGATCGGAAGAGGTGGGAGGGGGGGGGGAAGAGGGGCTTGTGGGAGAGAATTAGGGTTTGGCAGAGTGATAGGGACGAATGAAAGCAGCCCTTTTGCCGGAGCTGTGCACGCAACTTATCCAATAGTTCCTCTGCCTGGTCTCCTCCTCCGCCGCCGCCGCCGATGCTGCCGTGGATGTCTTCTCCTCGGCGTTCGAGGATATCTGATTCATTAGAAGAGAAACATCTTCGAGGAGGAGGAGGGGGAAGATGAAGGGAGGAGAGGCGGGAGGGATTTGGGGTTCGACGGAGAGAGTGGCGGACGAGTTTCGCCATCTCTCCAGCTCCCGTGACGGCGGTAATGGGATTCTGCAGAGGTTTAAGCTTCAGAAGATATGAATATAATAATAATATGTATGCGTATGCAAAGAGACTGGCATTCATAGGTGATCATACGGTCTCCGCTGCCCGTTACACACGCCATTGTTAAAAATAACGGCCTTAACATTCATTATAACGGCTGTCGGGACCCGTTATATGTTTCACGTATATATATATATATATATATATATATGTCCGGTAGACTCGGATTAATGACTAGTAACCATTAGTTTGAAAAGAAATGATTGATTACCACTTAGAGATTCGTGCAACACCTACAAGTGGCAAAATTTGAATTACTTGATATTGTTTGTTGTATTCTATCTTTGCTCAAGATAATACATATCGATCGTTGCTAATGACAATTATCTATGTTTCCAACTTGATATGAGTTCTTTGCCGTACAAAAAAAATACCCTATCTTCTTCTGAAAATAAAATAAAATAAAAATATTGAAGTATCCTATCTGCAAATATAATCTCTATCTGCATGATATAAGGTAAGAGCATTCAGTAGTTTTGCTGCAATTGTTTTTGCGATAGGTAATTATTCTTTCAAGTTAGTACTACTGTCAATCATCTTGAAAATGTCAACTAAAAATACACTGCCAAATTCACTTCTGCAAGCTGATATAAGCCAGAAGAACTATTATCCTTTTTCCATAAGGAGTTCATCTGCTCATTTCTTACATAATCCTGCTTGTTTTTTAGATGGGAAGGAAGTTCTAGGTTTTAGAAGTATTTAAAGTAGAAATCTTGGAATAAATCATGCCACTATGATTGTACAAGGCTGCATCAGCCCAAGTTGAATGACAGAAGGAATGTCTCTTCACTCACCAACTTATGTAATTTTTTTCTCATCAAATGACTTTAGCTGGTCGAATCATCACTTCACAGGAAAGGCATTAACATCTTTTGACATTTGGACAGCTGTAGCTTTCCAGACTATAATTTGCCAAGAAAGTTGTGTGATGTTCTTCAAAGTATCAACTACAATGACTGCATACATTCACTTTCAAGCGGCATGTAAAACATAATTTTTAGAACTTGATAGTCAAGGCTAAGTTCTTAATTTGTATTATACTAGCTTGCATGTCAGAGATGTTCAACATGCAACAGCATAATAATACCTAAACCAACCGATTTATATAGCATTATCAGTGAGCTCACACGTATGAAAAAACAGAAAAGTTCTCTATTAGAGATACAGAAAGCCAACATAATATACTTTTATACAGCTTTTTCAGTGTCATAGTTACATACTCCAAAATTCTAAGACAGTATCATGTGGAACAGAGACATGTAGGCTGACAGCAAATAGAGTATACAGATTTTTTTATGTCTCCATGTTCATATACAATGTCCTTTAACATCATGGAACACTGTTGCTTCTGCATGGCCATATTTTAGCTTTCATATACGTGTATCTGTCAGATAGCTCTACCAATGTTCCTGCAGCGGAACATGAGAAAGTATCAATCAAATCAGAAGTTCCTCTATCTTCATCTTGCGAACAATGAAATGAACAATAAAGTTTGCGTTGAAGTGATCAGAGTGGATGACACATTTGCACATGATTCATACTATTGATCAGTGGACTGCTAGTCTGGATTGTGCAATTTGAACATCTATTCACATACTCATTGTGACATGCATCTGCTGCTGCGTCTCTGATCATTTCTTTGCTCGATTGCAGAATTCGTTCATGGTGGTTTGTCTGTTCATGAAGAACGACAAAGCTGAATCTGTACAAGAAGTCTTGATCTTTCTGAAGCAAGACTTCCAGGTCCAGTTGACGTTACAATAGAGAAGATTAGCCGTATCTTCATGTTTCCTGCACCTGTTTTACGATGTCCAAAGCCGTCATTGCTTCGTGGACTATCGATTCTTGCACGTTGATTCCTGCGGCCTTCATTTCATACAGCAACTTGACAGCCTCCATGCCGCAGCCACTCCGCGCATAGCCAATGAGCAAAGACTTCCAGCACACGCAGTCTCGCATGCCGTCCATCGTCGCAAATGCTCTCTGCGCCTCAGTTGGAAGCTCGTGTTTCATGTACATGTCTACCAAGCTGCTACAGACGAACCCATCCGAGCTTGTTCCCAATTTGATGGCAGCGGCATGAACTTGCTTGCCGCTCCAGCCACCGTCCCCCATCTTCGCGCATGCCGAGAGAGTGCTCGAGAAAACGTGGCAGTTCTTCCTCCGTCCTGCTCTTCCCATCTCTCTGAAGACGCCGATGGCCTCCTTGAACCGCCCTTCTCTAGAGTACCCACTGATCATGCACGTCCAAGCCGCTGCACTCTGAGACCGCGTCCCCTCGAAGAGTTTTACGGCGCTGCCGTGGTGCCCAAGTCTGCCGTAGAATTGGATGAGCGACTCGCCCACATCTCCGAGAAGAACAGCGTCATCGCCTCCTAGCACCTTGATGGCCAGCCCGTGAACCTGCCGGCCAAAACCCAGCTCTCTCGTCCGAGCGCACGACCGGAGAACGGTGACGAGGGCTTCCAGCCAGCAAACACCCGGCTCAAGCACCGGCGAACGACCACCGCTTCTCACGCACATTTCCACGAACAGCCGCAGCGCATCGCCGTGGCTGCCGCTGGCCGACAGGGCGGCGATCACGACCGCCAAGGAGGTGGCATCTCTAAAGTGCATTTGGTCGAAGAGCTGGCGGGCTACGTGCTGTTGGCCGCAGGCGGCGAACATGAACAGCAAGCGGTTGGCGAGGTGAAGGCCGGCGGGCCGGCGCAGGAGGTCGGGGAGGCTACGGCGGATGTGAGCGCAGACTCTGGCGCCCTGGGCGGCGTCCCGATACTCGGCGCACTCCTTGATAAGGGAAACGTACAAGTCCTCGTCCACGGGGAGCTGCAGGACGTCCATGAGGCGGAGGACATCGGTGGGAGTACACGACGAATTCTTTACATTTCTGCCACTGCTGCTGCTGCTGCACTCATCGCCATCGTCATCGTCGTGGCTGCTGTGATCGGGTGCGTCAACAACAGGACGACGTGGGGAAGGCTTGGTCGGGAGCGGGCGGGGGTTGTTTGCTGGTGATGGTTGCTGGGGGCGGCGCAACGGGAGCAGCACCTGAGGCGGTACTGGAACAGGAGGACGAGACAGCTGCGGCCTCCATCTCACTGCTGCTGCTGGGGATGTGCTGCTGCTGCCGCTGTTACAATAGCGGTGGCGATGTGTAGGCTTGGGGATCATATGAGGCAGAGGCGCAGCTGCTGCGGTACTCCCCGTCGTCGAGGAGAACCCCATTCTCATTTGCACGGCTCATGGGTATCTCGAACACGTAATACGGAATCCCCCCCCTTTTTAACCCGTTCCTTTGTTTTGTGCAACAGCTTTATATGGATCGGATACGTATTCCAATCCAATCCGTTGCACTGAAAAGAAAAAGATATATTTCATGCGCTTAATGTGTAATGTATGTAATTTCACATTGCAAATTGACTCTTTCTTTTCTTATTTGCCGATTCACAGTGATCAATCATGGTAAGTTTTACATGTCTCAGCTGGCAAAATAAATTGTGATTCAGAATTTTTTTTCTCGAGAATATAACTTTTCGTATTAATTAATTATAATACTAACTGATATCGACTTAATACAAAAAGAAGATGAATTTGTGGCAAGCATACTGATGACGATCGAATGACAAAAAATTATCTAAAAATAAAAATAATAATAATAATAATAATAATAATAATAATAATAATAATAATAATAATAATAATAATAATAATCTCTTGTTACACACTGACAAGTTTTTTGCCAACTGATCCCTGCAAAAAAATCTGAATAATTAGTGATCTAAACCTAAATAATTAGGCATCTTAAAGGATGGAAACCATCATTATCAATGCATTACAGCATGTTTCGAACCATTCATAATACACATACTGAGAAAAACTTGCACTTAACTGCTCTAAGAAGTCAGTATTAAGTGCCTTCTACACAATCAAACATTGTTAAATTACAAGCTCATATCATCTTCAGAGAAAATACTCCTACCTTCCATGGGGCATGACGATTTCTGCTGCCATTGTTCAAGCCAATTATGGGTTGTAGCTGCAAACTCCAACCTTATTATAGACTCAGTTATAAGATAGTTCTAAAAATTTGCCTTTAGACTCACAATACAATTAATTATTTTGCTCCAGCTCCTGGTAGTACCCATAAAACCCCATCGATCCTAATAACACAAGCTAAAACTACCCCTTCGGTATTCAAGCAAAGTCATAATATACAACTGGTACATGTTCCAGTAATCAAACTCTGGTGTATCACCATTTGTTCTTCCATTCCATGTTAGATAAACCTATTTTGGTTACAAACAGATAGAAGCAGATGTAATTACATCTGTTACGTACACCAGCAAGTTGCATCTCAAAAAAAAACCAAAAGGCATCATAAGTACCTGATGCAAGAGGAGACTACTCCCAATTCAATCTAGCATGACATAGTGACCATCAATAGATTTTGTGTGAACAAACGCCTTAACCTTTTGATGCAGACATAGCATTAGTGGAAGAATATAATTTACAAACCAAATACAACGCTATTCTTTTTTACAGCTCAAATTTTAAGGCAACTTCAAACAAGTTATTTGTGGTTCTTTATAATTGGATAAGATATATAATAAAATTAATTAGATTCTGATATTGGTCAATAAAAAAAAATACATATTATAGTAGGATTTCTTAGGGGATGCGCTTGATGGGAGAAACTCTCCTAACTTATCCTAGATCTTCTGCTTTAGGGACCGGATGAGGTATGTTACACATCTCATATAGAACGCAATTGAAAGATTAAAGAAGGAGAGTCTAATTATCCTTATATATTGACAACGATTTTGGATCTAAAGATGATGCCCTTGCAGATCATATAGAAATCCTTTTCAGATGGCATCAAAAGATATGCATCGTAAAACATATATAATGTTATTTGATTTTAATCCTGGCATATAAGATTTTTTTCGCATTACATATAGCATATTACAAATTTTATGTTTACAATTGGTATCAGAGCCTAGGTTCTTGAGATCAAATACATTAGATATATTATTTTTATTTACGATACTTGAATAATCTATATTTTGTTGATATGCATTTCTATCTATTCTGTTTTATCGTCTACTTGTAGATAATGTTAGATTTCTTATAAACACGATCTTTAATAATCGCAAAGGATCGCTATGCAGCGCTGTTGTCGGCCTTGCTACGTATGGCCAGCAGATTTGTTGACGACAATGGCTGCACCGAGCAGCTTGCGCACTGTAGTTGCGTCTAAGCGATAGTCGTGTGCGAGCAAGACATGCCCAGGCAATGGACCACACTCAGGCATAAGCCACATGCGAGGTTAGTGTTGCAGGGGGGTCGCACAATCGGTAGCCACCCGCACGTAGCAGACATACGCGGGCAGGAGTCGTGGCCAACCGTGCGCAAGCGACGACAGCTTCTCGTGAGCATAGGTCGAGCGTTGGGCAAATCGCGTAGGCACCGCGCGGGCTTGGATAATAGGTTTTTGATATATGAATTACAATAAAAGTTTTATCATTTAAAGAATATTTTAAATTATATTTTGTATTATTGTATTAGTCTTGTAGCCAGCAAAGTAACCTAGACCAATAACTTATAAAATAACATTAAGGAATTAGTCCTAAATTATATTAAAAAAATAATATTCATAATGACACACATAATTATGAGATTTAGATAATCCCAATAGAGAATCTTCTTCAAATAATTATGTGATATTGTAGGATGATAGTGTTTTGGATATTCTTACAATTTAGGGTTGTATACCTAATTATAACAACACTATTCCACAAGGATGATATTAGTCATCAATAGATAATCTTGAGTGAATACTAAATATATTAATATTTCACCCAAAGATATTTTGAAAAACTCAAAGCATTAATATTATTTTATATTTTATAGTGGTACTTCCATCTATACATTCTTATGCTTCTAGTGTCCCTGTATTCTCTAGATCAAATTATTCAGAATGGTTAGAGCATGTGCAATTTACACTAGGCATATTAGATCTTGACTTAGCATTGCTTGTTGAAAAGCCTGCAGACTTGATTGATGAAATTACTATAAAACAAGTTAATGAAATGAAAACTTAGGAAAGATCTGATAGGCTTAGTTTAATGTTCATAAGAATAAAATCTTTTATGCCTATTATAAGCATAAAATCTATAATATGTTATATGTAATGTGAAAAAAAATCTCTTATGCTAGGATTGAAATCAAATAACATTATATTTGTTTTACAATGCATACCTTTTGATGTCATATGAAAAGGGTCTCTATGTGATCTGCAAGGGCACCGTCTTTATATCCAAAATCATCGTCAATCTATAAGGAGAACTAGACTCTCCTTCTCATCTCTTTTTATCCTTTCATAGGACCACTTAGATTGATAGTTCAGGGAGGTTTAGCGAGAAACTATAATATCTCAACTGTGTTCTCTATGAGATATGTTGCATGCCTCATCCAGAGTCCCTAGAGGTCATTTCTATTTATAGGCGAGAGCAGAGGGTCTAGGATAAGTTCTTAGGAGAGTTTCTTCTATCAATAACATCCCCTAAAGAATCTTATTATAATATGAACTTTTCTATTAGCCAATATATGCCATCAAAATCTAATTAGTTCTATTATATATCTTATCTAATTATAAAGGGTCATAAAATCTAATATTCTCCCACTTGACCTATTAATTGATAAGATATAAAAGATATTTAAAATCAAAATAAATAAAATAAAATTTGTTTGAAAATAATTTTACATTACAAAAATTTTGAAAAGTATTTTATACATGGCCATGAAGTATAAAAACAAGCCAATAAGTCAAATAAACATAATAATACTATATTAAGTCCAACTATCAATACGAGTCATAGCAATTGTATATCATCAATGTCATACTCCCTTCTACGTACCACATCATTGTTAGTCCTTCCTAATATAGTCCATAATGACTCATATAATTTATCTTGTCAAGATAATTATATTATCATATTTAATTATAATATACATAAACATAAATATAAACATGATAGTAGAAATAAATAACTTTAATTGAGCAAAAAAAAATATCAATAATAGTATCCACCTAAACATCCATCACTATATCTTTTATGACTTACTCACAAGTTCCATTCTAAAAACATATTCTTTAAATATTTTATAATGTAAAGCTTTAGTAAATTGATTAGTAATCATCATAGTGATGCTTAGGTTCTGAATTGACACTTGTTATTTTTGGACTCTTTCTCTAACCGCCGAGTACTTTATCTCGATATGCTTAGAACCACTAGAGTGCTTGTCATTCTTAGAGAAAATACTGCTGCGGTATTATCATAAAATATCTTCAGTAGTTTGGCAATTAAGTCAACTACATCAAGTCTTAAGATAAAATTTTACAACCATAAGACTTGATTTATGGCATCAAAGCATGCCACGCTTCCATTATTGATGATGCAATAAGCGATTGCTTTATATTTTTTCAAGAAATTGCCCCACCAACTAACATTAATACAAATCTTGAAGTGGACTTCTTACTATCGAGGTAATTTACAAAATCAGCATATGAATATCCCGTCACTTCAAGCTGATCTGATCTCTTGTATGTGAGCATATGATCTTCAGTCCCTTGTAGATATCTCATTATTTTTTTTTCAATTTTCCAATGTTTCATTCTTGGGTTGCTTTGGTATCTTCCTAACATTGTAACTGCAAAACTAATATATGGTCTTGTACAAGTTTGAGTATATAATAGACTTTCAACTACGCACCCATAAGAAATATTCTTCATTTGATTCTTTTCTAAGTTATTTTTCAGGCACTGGTTTTGGTTGAATTTTTCACCTCTAGTAATAGGTATATCATTGATTGAGTAAAGTTGCATATTAAATCTCTCCAAGATATAGTTAATATATCTTTTTTGAGACAATCCTAATAATCCTTGAGATCTATCTCTGAATATCTTAATGTCAATAACATAGGCTGTCTTATTCATATCAACTATCTTAAAATTATTGTTGAGAAATATCTTGGTTTTGTATAACAAACCAAGATCACTACTAGCAAGTAAACTTTCATCCATATATAAGACAAAGATAATAAACTTGCTTCCACTTACCTTTAGATATATATACTAATTAATAATATTTTTCTTAAATTCGAAAGAAATAATGGTATCATTAAACTTTATATACCATTATTTGGAAGCTTGTTTAAGGTCATAAATGAATTTATTAAGTTTACAAGCCCAACCTTCTTTTCACTTTTCTATGATTCCTTTAGGTTATTTCATATATATTTTCTCATTTAAATCTCTATTCAGAAATATTATTTTCACATCCATCTAGTGTAATTCAAGATCATAATAAGCTACTAATGTCATGACGATTCTCAACGAGTCCTTTCTAGAAACTGGAGAAAAAAGTCTCGTTATAGTTGATGCTTTCTTTTTGAGAAAATCTTTGGGCCACGAGTTTGGCTTTATATCATTCGATATTGCCCGCCAAGTCGTGTTTTGTTTTAAAGACCTATTTACAACTAACTCTTTTACAATTATTGGATAATTAAATGAGTTTCCAAACATCGTTTTGGACCATTGATTTTAACTCTTCTTTCATTGCATTATACCATTTTTCAGAATCGTAACTTTATATGGCTTGTGAGAATGATAAGGGGACTCTTTTTATTCATATATCATAATTTAATTCTTATAGATATACCACATAATCATCAGAAATGACATATTTTCTTTTCTTTTGAGATCTTCTCAAAGCTACAAATTGTGATTGTTCTATAAGATCATTAGCGACGACATCAACGTCATGTGAGAGTTCATTAATGTTATTTTATTGTTCACCCTTATCAATTCTCTTATTGATTTGAGGAACAATAATTTCTTGAATAGAAGATGATATTGGAGAATTAACTTGAATCTTCTTAATATCAAAATTGATCCTTCGAGATTTTTCACTCCCACTAATTTTTTTTTTCTAAGAATATTGCATTACCATATTCTACTATTATCGTACCATGATTAGAGCAATAAAATTTATATCTATTAGATTTTTCTGGATAACCAATAAAATATCCATAAATAGTTCTTGGATCCAATTTCTTTTTATATGGATTGAATACTCTTATCTCTGTATAACACCTCCCAAATATATAAATATCTCAGATTATGCTTTCTATCGGTCCATAACTCAAATGGAGTGATGGAACCGACTTACTAGAAACCCTGTTCAAGATGTGCATAGCTGTTCTAAGAGCTACACCCCATATTGACTCAAGCATAGAGGAATAACTCATCATGCTCCTAATCATATCCATAAGAGTACGATTTCGCCTTTCAACAATACTATTCTATTGTGACACACCTAGTAATGCATATTGAGCACAAATACTCTATTGTTTTAAGAATCTAGCAAATGGACCAATATTCTAATCAGATCCATTATATCTACCATAAAATTCATCACCCTTGTCAGATTTGACAATTTTAACTTTTTTATCTAATTGTCTCTCGACCTGATTATGCACACTTCAAGAGTGTCAACGGCCTGAGACTTTTCATATATTAGATAAATAGTCATATCTGGATAGGTCATTTATAAATGTAATGAAATATCTTTCTCCACTAAAATAAGGAATATGGAATGGTTTGCAAATATAAGTATGAATAATCTCAATGAGTTCTTTACTTCTTATGGTATTTTTCTTTGTATGTTTAGTTTGCTTTCCCTTAATGCAATCTATACAAACATCAAAATTAATGAAGTCTAAATATTTCAAAATATTATCTTTGACTAATCTTTCTATTCTTTCTTTGGAGATATACCACAATCGTCTATGCTATAGTATAGAAGATATTTCATTATTGAAACTACGTTTCAATCCAACACTTGATTGCAAGGTCAATAATGTCTTTGCAAACTCAAGATTCAAATTAATTCTATACAAACCATTACACAAAATTTCAGAATCAACTTTTATTGAATCATAAAATATACTAAATTTATCGTTACCAAAAGAAAGACAATATCCTAACTCATCAATTCTAGATAGAAAAACTAAATTTTTAGAAATAACAGAAACATAACATGTGTCAACAAGATCCATCAGATGACTTGTCTCTAGGCGTAGATGATAAGTCCATACTCATATCACTTTCACTTTGAGACGATTTTTCTAAATCTTTTATGTTCTTTTAGTTTTCATATTGAAAGAAATCCTTACATATTATTAGTAATATTAGTTAAAGCACCAAAACCAATCCACCAAGTATTAGAAGGAAAATTTATAATATTTGATTTGAAATATACAATGGTCGAGTTTATATTTTATTTTTTCGAACTAAGTCTTATGTTTAATGTAATCATTTTTCACATGTCCTTTCTTGCCACAAAAGAAATACTTTACTATAAAAAAAAATTTTCATTAGTCTGTTTAACATTTTCAGACCCAACAAATTTGTTTGATGGATGATGCTTCAATTTTCTTTTCTTATTTCCAACTCCTTGAGTAGTAGTCATGACATTATATGAGCTTTTCTATCTTAATCTGAATTTTTCCTAAACACATATACTAGTTAACTTATTCAGGTCCTACTTATCCTTATTTGTATTATAGTGAATCTTGAATGAGCCAAACTGAGAAGGAAAAGAATTAAGAATAAATTTCACGAGGAAAAACTTATTAACATTCATACTTAATGCTTTAAGTTTTGCAACTTTATCAAACATATTGAGGATATAATCATGAATTCCTTGAATGTCATCATATTGAGCCGTAATCAGTTGTTTCATTAGTATGTCAACCAATGACGTATCAGCAGATTTAAATATGTCTTCAATAACCTTTAAATATTCTCATGCATTAGTTACAATCGGTAACGAAGTCTTTATGTTCTTTTCAATCATCATTCTTATGAACATTAAACTAAGCCTATCAGATCTTTCCGAAGCCTTCATTTCATTAATTCGTTCTATAGTACTTTTATCAATCAAATCTATGGGCTTTTCAATAAGCAATGCTAAATCAAGATCTCATACGCCTAATGTGAATTGCATATACTCTGGTCATTCTGAATAATTTGATTCAAATAATACAAGGACACTAGAAGCATAAGAATGTATGGACGGAAATACCACTGTAAAATATAAAATAACATTAATACTTTAAGTTTTTTAAAATATGATGAACTATTGATATTATCTATATTTCACCATTGGATGAAATATTATATATCTAGTATTCATTTAAGATCATCTATGAAGGATTGATACCATCCTTGTGGAATAGTGTTGTTACCTTTAGGTATACAACCCTAAATTACAAAGATATCCAAAATAGTATCATCCTATCTCATCACATAATTATTTGAAATATATTTTTTTGGATTATCTAAATCTCCTAATTATGTATGTCAATGTGAATATTATTTTCTTAATATAATTTAAGATTAATATCATTTGGTCACTTTGGTGTCTACAAGACCAATACAATAATATAAAATATAATTTAAAATATCCTATAAATGATAAAACTTTTATTGTAATTTACATCCCAAAAACCTATCATCCTAGGCCACTTTTGTAGCTACAAGTGAGATAAAATTTAAAGAGATGAATTATAATTAATATTCATCAATTTTTTTTAATTTAATTTATGCTAAGCAATTCAATAATAGAATAATAATCATAATAATTATTAAACATTAATCAACAAAAGAAAAACTCATATGATAACATATAAATTTTGCCTTCATGTGAAAGATAAATATTATTTTATAATTTTTAATATATACATGTGAATAATCAAATGAATATCCAAGAACAATAATTAGATTTTATTTACCATATGTAAAAATATAATCAATAAGTAATATGAGAAAATTATAAAAGTAAATCATAATTTATATTTTTTTTAATCAAAATTAAATCCAATCAAATAAAAAAAAATCATGATCAAATTCAATCATAACTATAATAAATTATATTTATCAATTTTATAATTGAGGATATAAATTAGAATTTTCAATTTAATAAGAGCAAAACTGTAAATATGTTGATAGGACATAAATTGGAATTACGAGATTGTAAAGGGCAGAACTATCAAAATATTTAAAAAAATAAAATATGAAAGGGCAAAGTTGTAATTTAATAAAAAGTAAAACCCTAAGGCAAAACCATAATTTTGCCAAAACCATAATTTTGTCGTCGTCGCGTGCGCGACTGCTGTTGGTGTGGCCTGCCCACCAACGTGGGTTTTAGTCATGCATGCCAATCGCGTGTACGCACTACCGCCCGTGCGATTGCCCGTGCGATCAGCCCAATGCTCGGCTTGTGCCCGTGAGTGGCTGTCGTCGTCTACGCACGTCTGGCCGCAGCTCCTGCCCACGCACGGTCGTTGCGTGCGAGTGGCTACCAATTGTGTGGCCCCCTTGTAGCACTAACCTCGCGCGTGGCCCATGCTTGAGTGTGGTCCACCGCCTGGTGTGTGTGCCCGGCTACCGACTGTGTGAACATCTGTTGCGATGCGCACTCTGCACGGTGCAACCGTTGCTATCAACAGATCTGTTGGACGTACGCAGCAAGCCGACAATAATGCTACACAACGATCCTACGCAATTATTAAAAATCACGTTTACAAGAAATCTAATGTTGCCGATAAGCAAAGAGCAAACCAGAATAGATAAAAATACAAATCAATAACATATGGATCATTCAAACATCATAAATAAAAATAATAAATCTAATATTTTTGATCTCAAGAACCTAGGTTCTAATACCAATTATAAGCATAAAATCTATAATATGCTATATGTAATGTGAAAAAAATCTTTTATGTCAAGATTGAAATCAAATAACATTATATTTATTTTACGATGCATACCTTCTGATGTCATCTGAAAAGAATCTCTATATAATCTACAAGGGTACTGTCTTTAGATCCAAAATTGCTGTCAATTTGCAAGGAGAACTAGACTATCATTTTCCTCTCTTCCTACTTTGATCACTTAGATTGATAATTCAGGGAGGTTGAGAGAGAAACTATAATCTCTCAACTACGTTCTTTATGAGATATGTTACATGCCTCATCCAATCCCTAAAGGTCCTATCTATTTATAGGTGAGAGCAGAGGATCTAGGATAAATTATTAGGAGAGTTTCTCTCATCAAGAGCATCCCACTATTAGCCAATATCTACGACCTTTATGATTATTAAAAATTACATTTACAAGAAATCTAATAGGTAGATGATTGGCATACACTAAAGACAGGCAGAGCAAGTTTTAAGTATGCTAAAAGATAACAAAAAAAATGAGATACAAATCACTACAAGCAAGAGCTCTTGAACTATCGAGAAAGGAACATAAACCTGTTTATTAATGTCTAACCAGCAAATAACAAGCATGAAAATCCAACATTTCTAGTTTCACCTGCACAACTGCCATCCAATTTCGTGTTGGATTGTGAAGTCCATGAAAAGCCATCCTGCAGCTGTAATGAAACCATTAAATCTTTGATTTAGAAATCCCTGCATTGAGCTTATATCACACTAACAATGAAACTGCAGAAGCTACAACAATACTTAAAAACAAAAGGAGCTCATTTTCTTATTATATATATATATATATATATATATATATATATATATATATATATATATATATATATATATATAATAAGAAAATATAATAATAATAATAAGCAAAAAGAGTATGTCATGTCACACGTGTCATCACTTATATGATTGGCTTGCAGGGCACATATGACTAATAATACATGTCATCACTCACGTGATTGGCTTGTAGGGTACCTATGATTAGCAATAGGTTACTCGAAAGAGATATCGAGATAGCCAAACAAATCAGTATACTATATATCCATCTATATAACGGAGGCAACTAGTCTCATTGCTGTTTATGTGGGGACACTAGAGATATAGTGCATGTGCTCATTGGAGAATAAGTTCACTAAATGATAAGTTCACTAAATGATCTGCTCATGGAATGTTGGATGGTTAATGATATCACATCGTCAAATAATAGTTCTGTAGTTCTAGTTGTGTATCTGATCTTTATACTTGAGACACCAAGGATATCCCTGTATGAGTACTTCACTTTTTGATACCAAATTTATAAGTCTGAAAGTTTTAGATCTAGCACAATCGATCATTGGGAGAGGTAGCTAATCTTATCAGGGTAATTGAGTGTTAATAGAGAATCATCTGCCTTGTATGTCATGAGAGAAATATCATATGTATTCTTGCTCAAGCAAATCTCTAACTAGGGTCATTCAGATTGAGAGAGAATAAGTTCTCTTGAAGAATCTGATCCTCATATATTGTTTGGATCTGTTAGGTGAAACCCATTAAGAGCTTAAAGTGGATAATTGGATAAAGATTCAATTTCTATTAAGCTAAAGATAATTAGATAAAAATCAAATATCAAATATACGAGGGTTATTGGATGAAGATCTAATACTCAATAAGACAAGATCCTTTAGAATTAGCAACAAAAGCTCTTTATAAAAGAGATGTGGGACTAAAATGGTTATAAGGCTATCCCCCATAGCTACCACCTCTTTATCTCTCTCCCTACTTTGTTCTCAGCCGACTACCCCCTCTCTAGTACAAGAGAGCATAAAAAATGATTGCTCCTGTTGTATTGGTGGAGATGCGTCGCCACTTCATCCATTATGTATATCACTACTAAATAAGAGAATGTGAGATCTCCTTCATCAACAGACTAGAATATGTAGATCAGGGATGTACAAGTTCTTTTAGGTGAGATCGTCTTATGTAGTTTTCAGATTCATAAGTTTTTCACTCCCAATCATCGATTTGATATAAACCTATTTTTAGGAAATCAACTTCTGTTTTATTTTTTTGCTACACATATGATGCTCTCTTAGGTTTTCCAATATTCCCCACATATGAACTCACCCAAGAAAAAGGAGATGTGTTTTAAAATCAAGATGCATGATAGGGTTGTAAGGACCCTAGTAAAGGTATAGCATGTTCCCGAGTTAAAAAAATCTAATTCCATTTCCCACTTTGGATACCTTAGGCTATGGCTACTCTGGCTAAGATGAAAATTTTAAAGTAAAAAAGAGAGCTCTTCAGGTGATGAAAACTAAAAAGAAAAGTCAACTCTACATCCTTCAAGACTCAACAGTAGCAGGTGATTTGATTCTTTCTAGTTCGTTTATCTTATATGAAACTATACAAAGATATGACACAAATGGAATTAAATAAGTAATGTTTATTAGGTGATAGAAAGTTATCAAGATTTAAATAATGTGAGCACTATATTTTTGAAAAGTAAGAGTCAAGTAAGAGTTTCCTTTCCCACTAGATAATCTCACACAAATAGAATTCTCGATTATATCCATTCAAATTTATGAGGTCATTCATCAATAGTGTCTCAAGGAGGAGTTTGCTATATACTCATGTAAGGAGGAGTTTGCTATATACTCATCTTCATTAATCACTTCTCAAGGAAGATATTATTATATTTTTTAAATATAAGAGTGATGTTTTTAAAAAAATTTAGATGTGAAAAAATATGATAGAGAAATAAAGTGTGCTGGACGCTTCCTATCCACATTGGTCTAGAATTTTATAGTAGTAAAATCAATAATTACTATGTGAAGGAAAGAATCATTTGTCACTTTATAGTGTCTTACACTCCGATAATAGAGAAAATAACCTAAACCATCTTAGAAAGAGTGGTGTGCATGATCTCAAACACTAAGCTTCCAAAGTCATTATTGGTCGAGATATAGTCGACTATATGCTAATTGATAAATAAATCACCATCATCTACTATTGAGTTCAAGATATTAGAAAAAAAAAAAAAAAACGTCCCTTACGTCTTATTCACATTTATAAATTTTTAGTTATAAAGTATACGTAAAGGTGAATAATGATAAACTAGAACCTATATCAAAATATTACATTTTCTTAGGTTATCTCTTAGGGTTAAAATGCTTAAAGTTTGGTACCCAAAGACTCATAAAGCCAAAATACATAAGAACAATGAGGAGGCTGCAAAAGATATAGATTCGACTAAACAAAGAAATTTTGATTCTAAAATCATCCTCCATACCTAAAGAACTTGTCGTCACCCCTACATCTTTGAAAGATGAAACAAAGGAGGAGGAACTACAATCTAACTGAGGAGTGACCTTGTAGTATTGACCTCAACCGATAATATCACAGACCACATCTAAACCCAAAATATGTAAACATCATCACTTACGCATTCGTTGTTACAAAGGAGTTGCAGCATGCAGAAGAGCCAACTTCATATAAGGAGACTCTTGATAGTTCAAACTAAAAGAAATTACATCAAATGAAGATAAAGGAGTTACAATCATTATTAAAAAATCATACTTGAGAATTGATAAAGCTTCCACCTAACAAAAGGCTAGTTGGGTGCAAGTAGATCTTTAAAATCATGGAAGGAGGTAGTTACTCGCCTTGTGGTTAAGGGATATAGATAGATAACAAGTATTGAATACAAAGATAGTTTTTCTCAGGTTGTTAAAACTGAGTCATGATACAAAGATAGTTTTTCTCTAGTTGTTAAAATTGAGTTATGAGTCAGTTCGACTTGGCTCAGTGAGTCAGTTTTGAGAGAAGAGGAGAAGAAGTTTTCAAGCTACTCAAAACTGAGTTAGACTTGGCTCAATCAAATCAACTAGGGATGTCAACCTAAGTCAACTTCTCACGGGCCCCCACCTTCGCATAGCACATCGCCTTCACGCAACCATTACATGCCTATGCTTCCAACGCACACTACTGCAACGGATGCATTTAACGTCGTCACCGCTTGCCACGTGCCCATACCGATCGCCTACTCGTGACAAAGCTAGCACCACCCCTCTGTAATCCTTGCGCATGACCCCGCGGCCCTCACCACTGCCCACGTATTGCAGTTGCCTTCTGCTCATAATGCTCCCCACTGTAGTCTTTATCGCCGCCGTCACTCGCTACACTCGCCCGCGTGTTGCTCCTGGCAGTCACTCATGTGCAGTCACACCTCTCTGCTCGTGGGCAACGGCCCTCCACCTTCCCTCGCTCACATAAATGGAGCTTTGGGGTACAACAGCGAGGAAGCGAAGGAGAGAAGCAGAGAGAAGGAAGGAGCCCAAATCCGACCAAAGTTCTTCTCTAGTAGGCGATCGATACCTGATTGAAAGTTGCAAGGATCGTGTTACCCTAAATAACAGTACAAAAGGTGGAAGAAATAAATCAATCTTAGCTTAAAAGAGAAATAGCCAATATGCAATAATTCAACTGCAATTTTGGTCTGTATTGATACCTCGAAAGAACCTGATTGAACATAATAAGACCGCATATATGGCAAAAGATGAATGACATCTGCTTAACGAGAGAAAGGTGCACAAAACCTGAACATTTTTGTGATAAAGGTCTATCGTAGAGCCAAATAATACAAAATTTACACATTTACAACAATGGTTAATTTCCGTAATGAATTATTATCCACGATAGAAGACTGATTCCATTGTGCACTCAGGAGCTAAAAAACAGAAAAACAGTAGGCAGATTTCTAGACACAATGGGAGACCTAGTCATCAGAATGTACACTTTCTTGATCTACCTCCTGGTTCTGTGAGTTTGCCGACGAGTCAGAAGCTGAACTCTCAGTGGTAACAACTCCAGATCCATCATCATCATTGTAGGTGGAGCGGGCCTTCTGTAGTCTTTGTATTATTTTGATAGCGGCCTTTATGCTTTGATATACACCAATATTATCTGCTCGAACAGATGAAACCTCAGGATTACATGTTTGATGCGTTTCACCCTTTTCTGTTTGATGTGATTCAATAACCTCTGCTTCCAATGGGAAAAGCACCTCGATATTTGCTTCGCACTCATGGACTAACCTAGTCAGTGGTTCGGTTGTGAAGAATGGTTGATGACGAGCATGTTGAGTGAAAGGCAGACTTAACAGACCTCCTGTTCTCTTGTCATATTTTTTTAGTATTTTGACAAGGCCTGTAGTCGGAGTGCAATGGTAAATTATTGCAATTTAACTTTGTCCATTACAACTATGGATTACACGAGAGGTAACTAAATTACCTGTAAAGTTGAGGGAGCTGTAGTTCTTCAAAAGAACCATCTTCCCATGGACAGTGACAAAATCTTTACGAATCTCCAACATCTCCTCACTAAATTTTCTGTCAGATGTAAATGTTCCACGTTTGCGCTCTTTGATTTTCTCAATTCTTTCCTTGAGTCCCTGGAATCCATTAAAGACGTATAATACTTAGTTAATATGGGACCGCAAACAATAACCATAGGAAACAAGAAAAAATGAAAGCAAGTGCATCTTCAAGATGTTCGAACTCCAAACACTTTATTTCTCACAGAAATATTCTAAAAGGAAAAGGCTGACTAGTTATGATAACAAATAAATCAGCTTTTTCGCTTAGTCATAACCACGTCCACAAGTAGCAGTTACAGTGATCAATATGGATTTCAAGATTAAGTAGAGACACTGAGGTCAAAACAATCAGATACAGTATCAGTGATTGTCAAATGAACACAGTTCATCTTCACAGAGAAAATAATTTCAAGTATCAACCTTGGAAAAATTTAAATTAAAATATATAAAGTCATAATAAATACTTTTACCAAGAGAAGAGATTTGTAAATCAGGGCATAGAAGATTGAAAGCCTGGATGAAAGAAAGGGATAACATGACACATCCTATTGAAAAATTACTCCCTTAAAAATGACATAAAGAAAATAATAAAACTATTTAAAAATTATCATTAAAAATGCTAAAATACCTCCAAAGAAATATTTGCTTTCCATGTAGTTATACCTAGTATGATTTTTCTGTGTAACATCACATATATGCTACATCATACTTCTTCATGAAAGCAATGCAACTTCATTATTTTGTAGGTTTACTCATACTAATTCAGCCTTTTCATTTTCCAGTTGTGCTTGTCTCAAGACAACCATCTTCTAATGTCTTATGCTCAGTTCTATCCTGCTAGCTCTTTCACTAATAATTATAGTTGTTAACATTCAGCAACATTTACACCATTGCTTGTACAGTAAAGCTAGAAATTAGGTGTGAATGAGTGTTTTGACCAGTTCAAAAGGTCAAGAGGTGAAAAATAAGTAGAACATTTCTGTAGAGATTCAAACTTCAAACTTGGGGCTACTTTTGAAGCTAGAAACATTATTTATCAAGCCTCCATCAAGCAACTTCGAGTGATCACTGATAAATAAATAAAAGACATAAATTAGACCTTATCACGAAAAAAAGCAGAGGACTAACTAGAGCTCCTCTACACCTATTAGCATAACCCTCTTTATCCTTCTGAATGGCTACTCATTTTGGTCCTTTAGAACTTTAACACAGAAGGATTCCTAGCAAAAAGAGGATATCACTAGAGACGTAAATGTAGAGTCAGTCATAGTAAACAAGACAAATTAAATAACCAAAAAACAGCAGACAAGAGAACATATTAAACCTAACATGATAAAAACTTCCACTGAAAACCGTTTAACTTACCCTTTAAGATTAAAGGATAACTTAGATGTCGATCTAAAGACATAAAGTGACTGCTGTTTTTCAGATTTTTGTTTACTCAGCCAGATGTGACCCTCTACCTTAATATGTGGATTGAAGGAATCCTTAAATCACATAAAAGACAGAAAACATAGTTGTCCAAATCAAGAATTAATTTGACCCAACACTTTGCTATATCATCGACCAAGTAGGATTCCACCAGAATCATTATGAATAATTGAATCACATACTCTGGTTCCAGCTCCAGTAAACCCCTACCTAGCTCAAATCTGCCTTTGTATAAATAACGATATTGTCAAGTTGCCTTTGAGAAACAGCCATGTAAGTGGACTTTGTGTAACTATAAAAAGGTAGCAGCTTTGCCTAACCAATCTATAAACACAGCAGTACTACCTCAGCTTTTTCTCTCCACATGTAATGTCAATTACGTCCAAAATCTTGAAGTGTCGATTCAAGAGCCGCATGCCTTCTTCTCACGTTCAAGTAGACTAAAATCAATACATTGATACCATATAGACATTAAAAGCTTCCAAGGAGATTGCAGGAGTAAATCATGTGTGAATTTGGCCGATTTGTTTCCCAAAAAATGGTGCTGCTCTTCCTTCCTTCATGATATTTCACTCCGATCAGGAAAGTTTTCTCCATGGTAATATACACGAATTTATGATGGACCATCGCCTACTAAATTTAAGGAGGGTTCGACGATGAAGTCAATCACCTGCAACCAGATCACGTAATACTCCTCCTCGTCGACATAAAAGTCATTGAACTTCTTGAGCTGCTCGTTCAGGACGGCGGCGAACCACGCATCGAGGGCGGGGGCCAAGGGCCGGGCGGCGCCTCCGGTGGGGCGAGGCGGCCCTTCCGCCTGAGGAGGCAGCCCCTCCGCCCGAGGAGGCGGCGGCGGCAGGTGCTTGATGAGCTTCTTGAGGGGCTTATAGGGGAGGAACTTGTCCCTCCACTCCGGCAGTGTTTGCTCGAGGAACCTCCGGAAATCCTTCCCAAATTTCATGCCTTTCTCGCCCACTCCGTGATGGGGTTCTTGATCCGGCAAGAATAACTGAGGAAGACGACGTAGATTGAGGTTGAAGGGGGATCGAAGGGTTTTAAATATGGGGAAGAGGGAGAATAAGGCCGGCGAATTGGGAGATGAGAGCGAGGGAGGAGACGAGAAAACGTTCGAGGAAGGAGTTTGGGATACCCACCCACGTCTACGTCGTCGTCAGGTGACGGAGTATATTCTTCCTCCGGCTGCGTCCTTATCCGCCCACCGCAGAAGAGAAGGAAACAAAGTATAAGATTCTCTTTCGTTATGATTTTTTTTTTTTTTTTTGCAAAGTCTCTTTGTTATGAAATTTACTAAATTTTATAATTATATTTTACATTTTGATAATTATACTGTGATTTTTTAAAATAAAAATACCTCGGTCTTTTTTTTACTAGAGAAGTCTATTATTAGTTTAAACTCATGATTCTTTGTTGTGAATTTTACTATTTTTATATTGTTTATATAAATCTTAATTCTTTTTTTACACTTTGATCTTTTACCTTATATTTTTTTAAATAAAAATGCTTCAATTTTGGCCATTATAAAGAGTAATATGAGTCTAGTATCATTAATATATGAGCTTAAGAAAAAAGATTTTAGATCATGATAAAATGGTATCTAACATAATGTTAAACGTGCTGAGGAACTTAAGTAGCATCATGCTAAGACAAGGCTCAACAAAATTAACAGGTTATATATTTTTTGAATACATTTACATCATTTAGTAGAAAAAAAAAGCATGCTATAAAATTTGGAAAACTAGAGAATTATGTGATAAAAGATAAAAAGTATTGACTCGCATGACAAATTTCTCTCATTTTTCATTTATGTTGATTTTACATAAATTAAAATATTTAAAATCTCGATAAAACCAAAACGATGCTTGTTAACATATTAAATTCTTGTTGTGCTTTGGCATCTTAATCGAACTTAATATATAATAGAATTTACTTTTGAATCATACTAAGAAGAAAATGGATTCTTTTCCGTAACGTTTGTGTTTGATTGCTGGTTAAATTTCTACCGCCCGCGGAAAGGTCAATTGTTTTGCTTATGAATAAAAATTGATGGTGTGGTTTAATTGAAATGATTTTAACATTTTATTTTTAAGAATATAATTTTGTTTTTAGTTAAATACGCTAAAAATATGTAATATAATCTGTGATTTTTAGATTGTAGGAATATAAATAATTAGACGAACTGAAGTGAAAATTTCAAGTGGACTGATACGCAAAATTCGCTCGCCATAAAGTATCGCCACTGCTTCGATGTAGGGTTTGGGTTCGATCGACCGACCACGCCGTCCGAGGTGGTTGATTGCTGCTGCGGCGACCACGCCCAAGAGGATCTCACCCGCGTCGTCCAAGCGCGGCCATTATGTCGGATCCGGCGCCGGCCTTGGCTTGGAAGCCCTCATGGGTGAGTTCCTTTCCTCATCATCTTGTCCTCGTTTCTTTCGACACATTTTTCCTACTTCTGCTGGAAAGTTTATTTCTTCTTCTAATACCGCGTTATGGGGATACTTTGTCTGTTTAGATCACGAACGAGAGCTTAGTGCAAATTGGATTTGCTATTAAGTTAAAAGTATTGAAACGAAAATGGAGTCCTGATTGGATGAGGTTGGCATTAGAATTATGACTGCAGTGATAGTTGAGAATGTGATGGTGGATATACACATTGATCATCAATCTTTTTGTTTTTTAGGCATATGATGGATTATTAACAAGAGCACATGACTAAAGTTCTATCAATCAAGGCGGATCGTGCAATTTATGCTGACAAGTGGTTATGAGTAGACACCTGTGAACTTTAGGAAATTTGATGAACACTTACTAGGATACTATAGCGAATCACAAGTAGACATTTTGTTAGTTTTGTTATTCTTCTTACTAAATTATTAGTTTTGTGTTATTATGTTATGTGAGTATCAACCAAACTTAATGTTTTGTGCTACCTCCTTGATGTTTAAAGTTTAAACATCACCATATGAAACTTATAAAAAGGGCTATTCATTAGTAAAATTTTAGCTTAAACATCAACTTGGAGGTACATTACATGAAGCCTTCAAATGCTGCAACATTACAACTGAACAAAGTAAGTTTCATATGTTTTGTCTCTCAGACTTATTACCTTCTGATGACAATATAAATGCTAAGAGAAATATTAATTCTAAGAGTAGAAACTGCATACTAAGGTTTTTAAAATATTATATTAATTATAAGAGAAAAAAATTATGTTAAGATTTTAAAAATATTTTTTCTCTTCGAAGTTTTTAAATTTTGATATTTTGGAAAAAATGATATTAAAATAGTATTATTCTTAGGGATTAACCTTAAATAGTTATTATTACTATTACTATTGTTATTAATATTATTGTGCTTGTAGAAAAAGTAATCTTAAAATAGCATTATTTTTTAAGGATTAACTAAAAAAAGTATAATAATAATAATTATTATTATTTAAAATGTCATCTCCTTGTCTCGCCCTCTTTGCTCCCAGTTTCCCTCTACTCTCGCCCCTTGCTCCTCTCTCTCAGTTTTCCTCTCTCACCCCTGCTCCCTCTTAGTTTCCCTTTGCTTTCGCCCCTCTCAACGTCTCGCTCCTTTTCTCGTCGCTTACAAGAGTAATATCCACTTTATCCTCTTTGTATTTAGATCATTGACGGGCTTTGCTATCTCCGATAGAAGGGAATCACCATAGTCGACCAGCTTCGCCAACTCCGATAGAAGGGAATTGTTGTTGCCATCGGGCATTGTCAACCTTCGGGTCAACATCACGCAAGAGATTGTAAGCGACTCGATCGACCAATGTCAAGAATTACACAACAATGAAAATGCCCCACTACACTTGAAGAAGGATAACATTGTGGAGAGATTGTAGATGCATCGCACACTTCGGGCTAAAGTGTATGACTTTGGCTGCCAGGTGGCGGTACTGATGGGCTTCTGCAAGCGAGTGACGAATGGTATCTTGGAGGAGTGTGATTGCCTAATGGAGACGCAAGTGAAGATAGAAGATGACATCACTTGCACGAAAATTGCATCGATAATAAGTTTGTGGCGTAGGCACAGAAACAAGAAAATGGTGCCTATGCTACAAACTTATAATCGATGCAATTTCCTTACAAGTGATGCCATCTTCTATCTCTGCTTGCATCTCTATGAGGTGGTCACACTTAGAGTTATTTGCCCTCTCATAGAAGCCCATCAATACCATTGTATAGTCACTAAAGTCATATGCTATCGTCTTGATTTTCCGATGTGTCTCCAATCTCTTTGCAACATTGTCCCACTTAAAGTGGGGGTAAGGCATATTTGTTGCTGTGTAATTCCTTACATTGGTCGATCAAGCTGCTCACAATCTCTTGCGTGATGTTGGCTCAACGGCAGTGGCGATTCCCTTTTATTGGAGTTGGCGAAGCCTGTCGGTGGTCTGAATACAAAGACGACAGAGCAAATAATTACCCATGCGAGCAACGAGAAGAGGGGTGAGAGCAAAGGGAAACTTTGTTGGCCAATTGGCTTTATGCCCTCAATACACAACAAAATATAAGTTTTAAATCATGTCATTGTTTTAGAGAACCTGACTACCTATATTTTTATGTGCCTAAAGAATAATTATACTTTCCTAAGTGTTACAAAGTAGATTTTTGTTTTTGTTTGTAGTTAAATTTGTTTAAAATATTGAGTGATATTTAGTGTTTTTAAAAGTACTAGGTGCTAAGGTCCCAAAATGTCTATGGCTCCAGGTGCTAGACCAAGCAAAGCGAGGTGCTCCAGAATATTAAAATTTAAAAAGTATATATATTACGATTGATAAATATGATCATAAAAATAAAAATGATATATCAATTTGAAATCATATAAAGTACCAAATTACATTATTCATTTTCTAATAACAAAAATATTAAAAAAGTGGAGTTTAATATCAAATTCAATGAAATATGCTAAACAGGGTTCTATTGATGGAAACCTATGCTAAATAGTGTTTTCAATATAGTGCTAAACAATTCTAACTCCTAACAGAGTAACGTGCACCCTAAGAATGGATTGAGAAGAGAAGTGATCTGCGACCATAGAGGAAGGTGGGGCAAGGAGAGGGCAGTTGATGAAGCTACGGATGTCGGCCTTCGCTTTCAATCGAACCTTGCTAGAACCTTGATCCAACTTGACCCGCGTGCTTGCCTGAGGTGCCTGATTCCTGGGCTCAAGCAAGTGCTTGAGCGGCACTTCATTGAAATGCCTCACCTTGACATGTTGAGAGACTCTCGGGCCTTGCTCGAACGCCTTTTGAAAACAGTGGTGATATTATTTGTTCTTTATTAATAAAACTTTTCATGGGACCATGAAAAGTAGAAAGAAGAAGATAATTTGATGTGTACGATTTGACAGTGTTTCTTCTTTCTCATTGATTGAAAAGCTTTTATACATTGATCTGCTTCACTGGTGAAAAAAAAGTAAAACATATTTGCTTTCTGCCCTGCATGAATTTGCATGACCTTTATTGATGTTAATAGCTACCAAACATTTTCTTAATATTTAATGAAGTCATTTGCTGAATGCAATTCATCTCTTAAGTTCATTAAGTTTTTTAATTAGACTTTTGTGTTTTAGATGTTTATTTGGTGGGGTGACAAGGGTCTATGTGAAGTGAAACACTATGGAAGAAAAGAAGGGGGGCATATGTTAAAAGAGATGTTCACCCGATACAATCTTCCTATACTGAAATTTGTATTTTCCTGCTTGTAGTACTGCAAGAAAGTTCTACAAGTCTCAAGATACAAGACATGCATCTATGAGGACATTAGGTAAAATTCGGAGAGCAAATCTTTTGAAGCATTGTTCGGATTTAATACCATATCTTGTGATGATCCGAACAAGCTGAACTTTTCTTGAAATTTAGTTGGGTTTTCATTGCACATGATATCTTCTGGTGAGATTACTTTTTGCACTTTTGACTTGCTTGATAATGCATATGCATTCTTGTCTGGACTATAAATTGTATTATAATGTAGGATGGGGTATCTTGATACTGTGTTACATGACGAAATCATTTTTTTAATTCTGTTTTGTATATGCAATCCAATTATCATTATGCTGGTATTTCATCAGATGGAAAATGATTGACTGCTACATTTCTTTTGTTACATTTATGATGGTTATTCATCTGAACTAATCGTAACTGGCTTCCCAGCAAGAAGGTACTTGTGTAAGATTCTTCAGCAAGTATACTGAAACCATTGCTTGAATTTTTGTTCTTTAAGTATGTGACTTGATTTAGGAATATAGGAATAGAGAGTTAGTCATCAGGGTATCTTAGAGAACTAAGTACCTGGTGGTGACACCTTACATCTGATTATAATCATCACTATGCAAGCCTTATACATGCTATTTTGGTTGTTTACCCTGTCAATATTTAATCTGTGATTCTTAAAGGGGATATGTACTCTGACTAGGAGCTCTGCAAGTTATTTGGCCTAGTGTAATGGTGTACATATGTATCAGATGTTACAAAAGATGTTGTCAGTGTCACAAGGTCTTTACTTGAATGTGAAGTCATTGGTTACCGTAAAGCATTGTAAAACCAGTTAAGTGATAGACTGTTCATTAGTTATTTGTCATGACAAACTGGAAATTTGTCATATTTTAGCTATTGTTTTGTTGATACATTGTTACCACAAGTCTTGAGGCATTGGGAGCAGTAGTTTAGTACTTTAGGGTATCTTCTTCCTGCTATGCTTTGTGACATTGAGATGCATTTTCCTTATCAGGCATTGCTTGCTCGCCAGATGTGCAACAGAAGTGGACTGAGGACAGGAAATATGACCCACGTCTTGAAGATGTAAGAGAGAACTGAGACACGGTCAAACCTACTCCATCTGTGGATCACTGTTGCTGATATTTTTGCCAGCTGTGCGAGGTGGTACTGTTGCTACTGGGATTGTAGATTATGTCTGTTTTGGGCCCTTTGCAACAGGAAGAACCTACTTGAGGAAGAGTGATTTGGTTGTGGTGAATCTGGACTATCCAATTGAACTGGTTGATTCTATCATCTGAATTCAGTGGGATGTCAAGTGTCAATTAGTGTATGCTTATAGAATTCTACTTTTCTATACTGCTTTCTGGTTTCTTGGACCTGCAGAAGCATTACTTTAGTGTGAGCTGCTGCTCCCAAATTGTATATATGTTTTTTTCACTCAAAAAAAAAAAATTGTTGTGGGCATATCAGATTTTATGATTATTTGAGCAATGCGCCCTTGCTTTTCTTTCTAGTTTTTAAAAGTTGATTTCAGTACTTTTATACTCCTTGTTTGTCACATTAATCTGAAGAGTTGTGGTTATGCTTCCTCTTTGGCTGTATGGTTATGTTTCTGGTTCTTCTGGTGACCTAAGAGTGGCTTGCGCCATCTACTTGAGATCATTATGGTAGGAAGATTTGGAGACTGAATACAGGCAGTTGAGTATTACTGAAAATGCAGATCTTTTATAATTTGATCCCAAAGCAAGTCTTGCTTTATTAGGCACGTAAGTTGTTTGATATACATGCATCCAAATCTCCTTTAATGTTCAGGCCCTCTTTTGCCTAGGTTTATCTTGCTGAAGTAATATTTTGGTTGAGGTCTGAGTCACACATTTCATAACTGTGGTTGTTGGATCATTTATGAGCTGAAAAGGGTGGTGATTTTAATCTTAATCAGTGAGATGATTCCATTGGCTGCAGATGTGCATGGCTTGTTTAATATGTCCCAAATGTTCTATTGGAGTCCTCTGTTCTAACAGCTGTTCCTTTATGGTCAGAGCATTATGTTTTTGTAGTTTCATTTTAATGCAACCCACAGGGTCTCGCTGTTGCATGGGAAGATAGAGTTTAGGTCAGAGTATTTGCTTTTGTTACACAACTGCTTCTATGATAGTAGAAATTGCTTGATATTAGCTAGAAGGTCTTGCGGCTTTTAGCAACTTTTTTCTTCAAAGAACTGGATATGATCCTTGATGTGGTTGCTAAAGTTGGTATTATTGTGCAGGTCAAAACAAAGCTGGAAGTGAAATTGGAGGGTTTGGCTTCAACCTCTGGATTGCTGAGGGAGGGTAATCGCTGCGGCCGCGACCCTTAAGGAGATGTGTTGCTTGTGTGGCTGTGTCATCTTTACCAATAGACTGACTTCTTCACTCTCGAGTTGTGATCATATGGTCATCATATAACCGATAAGGTTGGTTTTTTCTTGGCAACTTAAAAGGTGATTAGGATTCAAGCCTGTGTAAGTGCATTGACATCGAAAAGAGCTTCATGTATAAGTCTTTTTTGGAGGGATTTCGTCTCTTGGGGTTTGGCTGCCCCTGTAAGTCCTGATGTATTACAAGGATGAAATTCTAGTTCTTTTACCAAAAAAAAAGCCAAAAAGAAATTTTCTTAAAAGTTGATGTTTTTGGCAATTGCTTGACTCAAATTTCTTTGAGGATTATCCGATTTTAGAATGTTCATTATCTCGGATTATCCATTTGTTTTGTGAGCGTGATCGATCGGCCAATTGGCCTAATCATCGCGAAAGATTGCGAGGGAATGAATGGCATGCTTAACTTCTTTTAATAGAATTTTATTTATTTTTGCATAAAAGAAGAATGTTCATTGTATGATTACAACATGAAATTAAATCGTTTCATTTATCTTGCATTATCCAACCGGCAATATAGCGACGCCATGATTCCCCCCACATGAACAAGCATGCGTTTGTCAGCGGCAGAACCATCATCGTGTTCGAGGTATTGATTCCAAGAACAAGTTGGGTTTTGAGGAATCGTGAATGTTTCACGAGGCCGAAGTCTTCCTCCACCACTTTGCCCTTCTCAATATTCTCTTATCCTTGACTGCATGTAGGGGCCAGAGGGTATAAATCCCATGTCATGTGCATCAACTTAGTGGTATTGAGGCCTATCTGTGATGCTGCAAATCGACCTCGCACTTTATATGCTCTCACTGTCATCACTTGCCAAAGTTTTTGAGTGGAAGTAATTGTTTGAGATACATCTATTGTTGTACTTACAGACAAAAAATAAAAGGGTTTGCCTAGAGAGTTGAAAATCTAACCAAGATAGTGGTTGAATTTATGGAAGGAATAATCACATGCATTAGTTTTCTAGGAATGGATCATTTATTGGTTGTAATTTACCTAAATTATACTTTACCTTCAAAAAAATACTCACATTTTCGATATTTTTCAATCAATATCCTCATTTTATTTTTTAAAATGGTATCTCTAATTTAAAAATATTTAAACCGTCCTTCGAAAATTTTTTTGATGTGTAACTATTTTTGACTCCTTACAATGTTTAACTATCGTAATATAAACACTGTATGACATATTTGAAAATATTATAAATGATCTAAATGAACTCCTAACATCAACCAAACCAATAGCAAATCTAAAAAATATAATATCTTAATGATGTATTACAATATGATGCTATTTATAGAATTTCTAATAGCAGTTATAGCATTTTCAATACTTCAGTAAAAACATGGTAACGATTAAAAAATAATAAAAAATATGAAAAAAATTGATGAGAAAACCTTTAAGGGATATTTTAGGTATTTTTTTAATTAGGGAAACGGTTTGAAAAAAAAAAAGTAATATAGAGGTACCTTTTGAAGAAAAAAAATCCAAAACATGGATATTTTTTAGAGAAATCACCATTGTGTTAATTCAATTATCATTTTTTTTCTTTTTTTAATTTCCCTTGGTAAGAAAAACTTGTACGATGGATTAGCAATCAATTGCTTAAATCGAAATCAAAATGAAATTTTAAATTAATTATTGATTTAAATTTGAAGTTGAACGGAAAAAGAAAAGAATATAGTAAAAGAAGATATTGATTAACATTTAAATTTTAAGAAAGACGTTAATATAACTTGGTAACAAAGATATTAAAACACTCTAATTATAACGTTGTCATTATAAATATGAAACATTATATTATAATCATAGAATAGGCATATGGAACATTGTATATAATTTGTAAATATAGAACAGATTTCATCATCACCAAAATTAATAAATCAAGTGTTAATAGTCAACTAATTAATTATAATATATATTATATATAAATAAATTGAAATTTTATTTCCAATTCAAATAAAGAAATTCATAATTAAAGTAAAGAAAATGGAAACTAAAGGTTTGATTTTATAGTATACTATATTAAAATAATAACCAAGCATTTATTATTTATATTAATATGCATATATATATATATATTAAATTATACATAATTTTCATATATTAAAATAATATATTACATAAAAATCCTAAATAAAAAAATAAAGATTTATTAATTGCAAATTGCCTAGTTTATAATTATAAAAAAAACAGACAATTTTAATTCAACCATCATTTTTCTCCTTTTTATTACATAAAAAATGCCTTAATTAACATCAATCAACTTCATGCGCATACTTGAAGAATTATTGCACTTCAAGTATAATATTTGCTGTTTTACTTTCTCAAGCAGAAGTGTGGCTGTATAATATATTGGCTTTTTTCTTCACCACGAACATAAAGCATGGGAATAATTTACGTTAGATAGGGTTTGGGAACACTATGAACAAAGCCAAGTTGCTTTTCATGCCTTCGATCCTAATTTGTGGGTCACCCAAATCTTTCATCGGCCAATGTGACGTGACTTTGGTGGGGTTTCTGCAGGTCAAACGAAGTCTTCACCAGAGACAGATACATGATGCAGAGAACACTGTTCATATCTCTACAGTTAGTTCATGACGCACAGACGAAGAAGAAGAAGAAATTTTTGTTGACATCGGTCTCTGCAGTTTATTTCCATACATCACGCACAAACAGGAGGACGGAGAAGAAAGAGAGGGAAGAGACTTCCATACTGAAGCCACTCCATACAAAGCCAGCATATCCACAGGTAGCAGTAGGTGTAGTTAGAGCCAGAGAGCTCCGGCATCCCTCAGCAGCGGCACCAGATTCCCACCGAGATGGAGCGTCATGATCCTGTCCGTCGATCCGACCAGCTTGCCGCCGATGAACACGGCCGGCACCGGCGACTTGCGGCCCAGCAGCTTCACCAGCGCCTTCTCCATCTCCGCACCTCTCGGGTCCTCGTCCAGCTCATGGACGGCAGCATTGACGCCAAGCTCATGGAACAGGCTCTTCACGCTGTAGCAGAAGCAGCAGGAGCTCCGGCTGAAGATGACCACAGCTCGCTGCGAAGCCAGCTTCGTCACCTTGTCCATCCCCGGATGTTACGGCTCTCGGTGAACTACTCCTTGGTGCGCTCGGTGCTTGATTCACTGCTGCTCTCTGATCATCTTGCTTATATAGGCATGGAAGTCCACTGGTCTCGGTATAATCTAACGAAGTCCATGATCACTAGATATTTGATCACGCAGTATCTTTCTGGGAGTCTGGCTGCGATCACGTCTTGTCTCGGAACAAGTTGGTACCGGAAGTGGGCCTCGATTATCAATGTACTTTGTTTCAGTACCGATAAGGCTCTGCAAATTAGGAATATGGGGGAGGCAAACTCCGCTGTCAATCTTTGATGCCACAAGCACATGATGCCTTGATAAGGTTTGAATTCCCTCTTCATTGTTTGGGGCTGTCGAGTGATGCAGGTTTTTGTCATGTTCCTGTTTCTGGAACGACCACAGTCTCAATATAAAAACTATAATTATATTTCTCTTATAGGAAAATAAAATTAATATAAAAAATTAAAATCAAATAAGAAGTTTAGATGTGGTTATCTTTTGACATCAGTCATAAAATTTTTTATGATTATAAATACATTATCGTTTGATCCGAAAGTTATAGTGATAAAGACTAAGAATAGTTAAAAAATATCATCTATTTATAGATAAAAATAAAAAAAAGTAATTAAGAGAATTCCTTTTATTAAGATTATTTCTTATTTATTGATCGATAACTATAATCAAAATTCAATCAAGTTTATAATATATTTTTATCTAATTAAATAAAATCAGATAATCTAACACAGAGAAGAGACCTCAGAAGACAAAGATGCGTAGGTATGGAATAGCATCAATCTGCTGCTGGCCACATATTGAATGACACAGACCACACCATCTCTCCACTCTAACAAGCTGAACTGGTTGTTTCTGATGCGAAAAGTTGCATTGACTTTGTGTTGAGCATTTTGCCTGCCACTGTTTCTGGCATCAAAGCAGAAAATATGTATGATTTAGCATCTTTAGTACATCTGAGGTTGAGAAAAGACATCATCCGTAGTAGATAAACAAGGATTCGAGCTTGTGGCTGATGGTAATGTTCATTGGGTTTGAACTCAATGATAAGTTGGTTCCCTGGGAATTCAGCAAAATGCGTGTTGAGACTTCAAGCGAAAGCTTCATTCTGTTCATACCGCTGCCGAAACCTCTCCATGTTGATGCCTCTTTTTGATGTTGGATTGCTGTCTATAGATAGATAAGGATTTTATGCATCAGCAGTCTCTCAGAAACGACATAAAAAGCTCAGAACCTTGTTTGTACTAAGCAGATTGACCTCCACAAGAACTAGATTCCAGATCATGGTTTGCACACTTCTAGTCATTGGAGTGAGAGTGAAGTAAGAGGAAATCACATCATTTGGTTTGGAATTGAAGCTGATGGTGGTAGTAACCTTTGGGTTCTTGAGGAGTCAAACATGTTGCAGGTCCTCTTGCCCCTTCTGTCCATGACCAATTAAGATGATGACAGCACCAAGGTATCTGAAATGAAGGACTTGGCTCTTCCATGGCCACATGTGGGGAATTCTCTACAAAAGGAAGTCAACGAGAAGATACCCATCCTTCTCTCACTAAACTGCAGATATGGTTGTGGAGCACCCATCACTGTGTGTGCTTGCTTGGGTAATTTGATTCATTTGAAGCAAGGTGAGTCATGGAATAAAACTTTTCTGCATGTGGTGGCTTGTTCAGCGAACACAGATGCTTCAATGCAGATTAGAATATTTGCTGCTTGAAGTGTTCATATCATAGTAGTTGACTCCCATACAAAGTGCATCATTCTCAAGTCCACAATATTCTTGCATCAAAGCATCACAAGATCAAAGTTCCGTAAGCGTTCTTTACTCATTAAGCTACTATTTCTAGACCCACATTGGGGTTTAAGCTTCTCCTTTGAGAGCTGCTTAACCTTCTGTTCGATCTTGGATATCCAACGAGATGAACGGCTAACCTTTGGTGAAGTCCACACTTCCACCTCTCAGTTAGCTTGCATTTGATGCTCGGAGATGGATAGGGGGATGAAGCTGGCTGGTCTCGTGGAAGGCTGTGGGTGATCGTCTGGTCTAAAGACCATCAAGAAGCTCTTCAATGCTTTCGTCTGGTACTAATTACATCTTCTTGTTCCTTGCAACATGAACGCTGGTTCATAATTTAGATCAACAAGATATTTGTCATCAGAAACAGTGAGTGAGTTATCATTCTTGAAAACATTGAGGATTTTTCTTACAGTTTGTTCAACTCTTTAGAAAATGGTGCCTACTAAATCCACGCTTCTGATTAAAAATATTATTATTATTAAAAAAAGAAAATTGATTTTGCCAATTTCTTCCTTACAATCCAAGTAATCAAGATTCGAGTCATAGTGTTTTGGATGATACCATAAAAAAGATTTTTTTTTATAAAGATAAATGATGAAGATGATGATACCAACTAAACTACCCAACATCCTCAAAGAGCTTAGAAATAATGTTTTAGATGTCAAATATGTCGACCAAGGTTGGTAAACTAAAGTTAGTTGTTTGTCAGGGTTGAAAGCACTGCATGATAGTGACTGGATCTGCCATTTGTGTAATCATCTCAGGTGATATGGGGGGCAGAAAACAATCAGGTAACTTCAACCCTTTCAACATCCAAATGTGTTGTCCATGCATATCATAACTCGAAATCCCTCTAAATAGGAGAAAGACAAAGAATCAGACAGAAATCATTTATGAGCAGTTATGAATGTGGATGATCTTCATGAGCACATACACCCAAACACAACTAACAAGACCAAGAAACACAAATAAACTTGAATGAGCATTCTCTTTATGCATAGAACAAATTGAGGGTATTCGATCTGTTCTATGCTTGCAATAAGAGCACCTTGGTATCAAGTAGTCGTGGTAATAATGCTGTTCATAATTACATTCCTTAACAAGCACGAGTTCATGTAAAATTAAACATTAAAATACATTAATCAGTGCCTCTTATCACAAAAAAGTGGGTGCATATGTACATTCCTCTCAGGATGACAAAGATATGAGATGGTTCTCACCGCATACAGTGACAAAGAACTCTTTACAAGGCATTGGCTTTAGGAATAATTTTTCCAATGAACGAATTCTAAACAGAGTTGGTATCGGTATCCAATGGTGAACTTAATTTTAAATATACAGCAACAAAGAACTCTTTACAAGGAATGGATTTTAGGAATAATTTTTCCAATGAACGAATTCTAAACAGAGCTGCTAGCGGTATCTGATCGTGAACTTAGTTTCAAATGTGATGGAGCAGTAGGATCCCTGGATAAGATGTCACCATTGTACCCTACATCATACTGTAAAACACTAGAATCAACTAGAATGCTACAAGACTCCCTTGTGTCAGCTCTGAGTTCGACGCCGTAATACTTGAGATGGTCCCTTATACTTGTCCCATGAACGGACCTATACAAAAACAAAGCATAACATCAATGAAAATTGTAATGTTTGTTACATTAATAGAAGGTAGACATACCTGCAACAAGAAGGATCTTCTCCAGAGTCATCACAAATCTTCTCTCCCTTGTCCTCTACGCCATCCACTTTAATGTCATGAAGCCACACCTGAATTTGTTTCGAAATAAAAATGATTGCTTTTGAACTATATGGGAAAAAAGCTTAGATCAATCAAGAGGATTTTTATGGAATACATTCATGATATGATGAGTAGTCTGTGAGCGAAAAAAGGAAAAAGATGGCACACATATGACATCATATGTAGAGGTTGAACTTTCAGCTGTGAACTAAACCATTTTCAATCCACATTCCAAGAAGGAACCATCTAAGACTAATTTAAGCATGTTTTAACCAGAACCTTTTAACCTTATAACTGCTCTTCTCACTTTAATTTGGCTTGGTTAGCTATGTACAAATTTTTATGGTGGGTTTTCCAACACAAGCAAAAACAAAGATAACCTGTAATTCTATGGTTAGAGGGCTTGCAGAATAACAAGTATGGTTAAGGCCTATAGAATAACAAAAGCCTAAGCATAACTCAATGTTCTGGCTTGGTATATTTGTTTAGCATAACTTAACACAGACGATTCACCAGCCTCTAAGTTTAGTTAGGTCAAGTATCTACTGTGCATTGATCCCATCTGGCCCTCCCAAATTTAACATTGGTGTGCTGTGACACAACATTAACCACAAACATATCACCTCCCCTAGGAAAAGTAGGGGGAAAAAGCTAATGAAGGTAATGAAATTAAAAAACTTATGACATCGAAGTAAGAGAATTAAACTTAAGGAATAAAAAAGTCAGAAAAAATGGAGCTTGTGATATCATGGAACTGGAATTATGGGATTACATAATATATTTTGTTTGACTTTGAACTATTTTTTAACATTGTGACAACAAGTTCAAGCAGATATACCTCTCTTGGGAAATGATGGTAAGACTTTTTTGGGAAATATGAGTAGTACGGTGGTAAATGGGGCACTATATCATTCTCATGCGTCACACGAACTGCATTTGGCACAAACTTGCTGAAGTAGGAGGCAAAAGCAGCATTGCCTATGCGAGGTTGTCCAAAGGTCATAAGATGAACAAGTTCTACTCCGTGATTAACCTGCAAAGTTCAAGAAGAAATCCTGTTACATTAATGCCAACTAGTCATCAAGCAATGGTGTATTCGTAGTCGATGATCTCATCTAACAAAACCAATTACTAAACCAAGACTCTTTCATGCAAAATTACTAAACAAAAGGTAAATAGAATAATGACTGTCATTGCTGGCTTTCTAATCTCAGTAGAAAATTCATCAAAAACATCCTTATCTAACTACATTCACACAAACACAAGAGCTAGTTTGGTACATAATTCACATTTTTTAAAAAGAAATTACTTCATTAAAATTCTCTCTGGCATATTACTTGAAACAGTGAGTGATAAGGATATTTTTAATGATAAGGATATTTCTTAAAAAGAAATTAGTTACCCAGTCCAAGTCAATTGTCATATGAGTAATCTGAAATCCATGCTCACATTTTCGATTAAAAATAAAAAAGAGCCAGCAAGATGCAAGGAGAATCATCCCATTTCTAAATACATTGGCATAGAAGTATCATTTGGACAGTTAGCAGACCAGCCGTAAGGCTGTCTGTCTTAATAGCAGAAAGCAAATGAGAACTTTCGATGGCACTTACAGTAAGATCCAATGCACAAAATGAAGCCAGAGCCCCTCCCAATGAATGCCCTGTAACAATAATGTGGAGATTACCATATAACTCCCTTGTCCTTTGAACAGCACTAAGAATCCCATGTTGCAAACTGGTGTTATGGTAAGCAGAATAAAACCCATGGTGCACCTATGATGTCAAAAGTGGAGAATAAAGATGACTCAGAGGTATTCACCAATTGTCAGGTTCAAATCAACTGAGGAAGAATTGAATACCATTGCATCTTCTGCACCTGGGTAACTTAAGTCAAGCTGCTTCCAGAACAAATCAGCAATCCAATTCCTTATGCTGCAAAATCCAGTAAGTCAAATATGTCTATTGACTCCATAATCAGTAAATATTTCAGGAAACATGATACAGACTCCCTTTACAATTAAAGATCTACAGATAATGCAATCAATTCCTTCACTATAGATCCATCCTTCACAGCTAAAGTCAGAGTGATCAAGGATTAAAATGTCATGTAGTGTTCCCATGCCATTAGGCAGATGACATGGCACACACTGAGATATGTAACTCACATACGATTAGCACATATACATCAACAGTTCTTATTCAATGGCACACGGTACTTAACAGCCAGTACACAGCATGGAAAAGAAACTTCCATGCCAACAATGGCAAAAGAATCTGCATGCAAGCACATGTGTTGAGAGGCATGCACCTTAGTAGTTAGTTATTATCTATACTCTCAATGCTAGAGCCATCCATGTCCCCTCTGGTATTAACAGCATAATTGTAATAGATAACAGAATGTTACATTAGTACCTGGTCCCAGCGGTACCTCTGAATGCAATAATGATGGAGTTCAGATCATGAGCAATTCCCACAAATGCCTACATAGACAGTTCATATACAACAGAAGATATTTCTCTGAGTTGGGGAGAACATGAATTAGGTTTAACATACATAGAATCTAGAAAAATAAGTGCACCTGTAAGCAGTTTTGGACATCAACTACCAACTCTATCATCTGAAACCCCTGGTTGAGTTCATGCATCCAGCGTTAGAAAGGCAGAGATACTATCTTGTCAAGCAGTTAGAAAGACCATCATGGAACGAGCATCTTTAATCTTTGCAAAAAACACAAATGTGCATGAACAACTGAGGTTCCTTTTACCTTCGTCAAATCATTACACCTTGAGCAGGTCCAAGTAAAAAGTGTCATTAGATCTGTGACATAGGCCTGCAAGAGACAGTTACACTTGCAGGTAAATAGAAGCAGAACATCAATGACTAAATACTGAATATGGTTTATGTGTCACCAATTTTTAAGAAAAAAAACTCAAATCCAAGGCATCAAGTATGTTTTCCAACATAGTTCTTTTATCAAAAGGAATTCCATTGTTTCCAAAGTTTCTAATTTTCAGAATTTCAGAAATTAAAGACAAAAAAAAATGCAAACTCATAGTCATTGGACATTGGGATTCCAAATCTACTTCTACAATAAGCACCCAATTTCTCATCAATAAGAGTGGTTCACTTATAGTTAGGAATTCTCAACAAAATTAACTTTCATGGACTCAAGAATTGTGAAGTACAATTTTCCTTTCTCCCTATGAAAGAAAACACTGAAGTGCACTTCTTTTTGTACTTCCCTTGTACTCATTCGAATAATAACAAAATTCTCTCATATTTTCTTCTTCCTCCTCCTTCCCTGTTAAGGTTGCATGGGCACAGACACAGAGAACTGATACAGATGCATAATTGACAAGGAAACACAATAGAGAAAAAGGGATATATGAAAGAGACGTATTGTTTTAAAAGCATAATACTTATACTTTAAAAATATAAAAATGATGATATATACATATAATTTATTTAAAGCCAAGTTCAACATAAGTCGACGTCTTTGATCGACATTCAAGGTCATACTCACAGCAGAAGCATATTCCACGAGTATCTTGGCGAGCGTACGATTGTAGAGAGGAGCATCATCCTCATACTTGATCTTAATTTCTGTTAACCATCACGAAGAAGCGTCGCGACATTACGATTTAAACATGCAAATAAAACAAAATATTCTCACTCATCATAGGCGACGATATAACAGACTTCACACACAATTAGAGGGTTTACAGATAAACTGGAATTTGCAAATGAGCAAATCACATCTAATTCTTTGAGCTAAAATTTGAGGAATTCACATAACCAAAGATTAGTGATTACCTCTTCCCCCGGAAAAAGCAAATAATCCAATCAAAACCAACAACTTTAGCCACAGCCATCGAGCCATAACCTTTCAGCAACGACGGATTCCTACACGAAACCCAACAAAGATTAAGCCTATCGGGGATTCGCCAAGCAGTTCTTGAAAGTTTTCGACGAAAGGGAGTTGCAAAGAAGAAACTGTTGAAACCGTGTGAAAGATCGAAGCTTCGGAGGATGGACGATGCGGAAAAGATGCGGGCACCTTCGATGATTCGAGTTCTTTGGGTGAACCGAGATCGATCACGTCGGGAGCGCGGGCGGGAACCCTATGAAGTAACGAAGGTTGTCTCCCATTCGCTCGGCCAGCCGACGGAGTTGCTCTGTCAAAACAAAAAATGAAAACGTTATTGTTGCAAAATTACCTTTAATTTTTTTTGTTTCTAACGACAGATTTGGTAATTGTCGGAATATGGAGCAGAGACAGCCATGAACCAAAAACATTTTTCGTTCTGAAATCGGCGTCACTTTTTGTTCCTAACAACAGATTTGGTGGCCACATTTAATTGTTTCTAACAACAGAGTTGGATGAAAAGGGAATATGGCTGTCAGTATGAACAAATATTAAAAGATGAAAATGTTTTAAGGATGGGAATGACAAACATTACAAATACATCATCCAGAAACATTTGTTGCTGCTTTGATTGAGCTGATGATGCATTTCCGAGAGGTTCAGGAAAAGCAATTCAATCAATGCATCAAAGAGAAGAACATGTCCAACTTGGCAAGTAGGGCCAGAATACTGTGTGAGGTTCACTTTGTTTAGTTTCTTGGCTGCTACATTTCCACTCTGTGGTGGGAATTTGAGGATCCAAGGATAGGATGCACTATGATGTCATAGTTTTCAATATTGTACAGTAATATCAGATTGGCAATATATTTCATGCTAACCAAGAATACCTACTTAGCATGTTTTTATATAATACACAGGATGATTGGGCTATTCATTTGGCCCTCATTGCACTTTAGGTTAGGATTTATTGAAATATTGATCTTGAGAACTAGGTAGTTATTATTTATACCAAAAATAATTAGAGGATATCTTCCATAGATACTTCGGATAAAAATAATATTTTATCAGTCATAATGCATCGCGTGTTTTTATTCTTAGATTTTAGCATGCACTAGTAAAAAAATATCTTCTCTGACAATATCATATCATACATATTAGTACTCTTGGTACAATACAATGAGACATATTAAATGGACATAAATCAATTTTTTCTACTTTTGTTTAATCAGACAAGTGAATATGTTGTGTAATTGTAAGGAGGAATTTTTTTTTTAGCAAACCATATGATTAGTTATTGAATGAATTGGTTTGCTAATTGCACATTTTGGCTTGAGGACAAGTAGTTTGACTAAAGCTGCAAAGACTCTGCCAACTGTTGAAGAACACAATCATTGTGTGGATAAGACCTTGGCATAAGGCAACTTAGGCATTGATGAACTAACTTGAAGACTCAATTGTCTTTGAAACGTTTCAAAGATACAATCACTTTATGATGCTGACTTCATAAGGATGTCGCCTCAATGTGGTTGGGCTATTGTTGTCTCAAGTGAGTACAAGTATAAGCATATTTTGTCTTTGTGTAGCTTCTTAGTGTTATCTTTCTTGTTATCAAACAAAAGGGTTTTCATCGTTAGGTGTCGGCTCACACTTTAGAGTCGGTAGCTATAAGCCATTGATAAAAGCATGAATTAGCATGGAAGGGTATGGATCGACCACCTCTCAACCTCATTATCTAGGAAGGGATGATGGGCTGCATCATCAGGCAAGAAGAAGGCTTTAGGATGAACTTTAGATGAGGAGATTTATTACTAGTTATCTTTAGCTTCCTTGGTTATATCATAATAATTACAATCATCAATCTACTCTTCTATCCCTATTCTATAACACTATGGTTGATTTTAAAAATTTTAGTGGCTATAGAAGATCTAAGAGGATCAACAACTAGGATTTGCCCTCAAAGATCCTGAAGGTAACCTATTGATAGCTAGTGGCTTTCCTTATGTTTCCAATCCACTCATGCGGAGGGAATGATAATTTTGGAGGGATTAAAGCAAGCCTTGCTCCTCCATCTACATCGCTTTAAAGCTTTTATTGATTCACTTCAACTCATTAATATTATTAATTCCAACTAAGATCCTCTTTGGACTCTAAAGAATGTTATTTTAGATATCAAGGTCTTAACTTCATGATTATATGTCATTCGCTTCAATCATTTTGATAAAAACTCTAATTGTTTAGTACATAATTATATCAATATTTATAGATCTTAACGCTCCTATGCACTTGGATGTGTTTTGAAGCCCATGACCTTTTATTAGTAGCACAAACTTAGTATATATATATACATATATATATACATATATTTATATATATGTATGTATATATACATATATGTATATATACATACATATATATATATATACATACATATATATATATATATATATATATATATACATACATAATATATATATATATATACATAATATATATATATATATATACATATATATATATATACATATATATATATAAATATATATATATATGTGTATATATATATATGTATATGTATATGTATATATATGTATATATATATGTATATATATATATATATGTATATGTATATATATGTATGTATATGTATATATATGTATATATATGTATATATGTATGTATATATATGTATATATACATATATATACATATGTATATACATATATGTACATATATATGTATATACATGTATGTATATATATATATGTATATACATGTATGTATATATGTATATATATATATATATACATATATACATACATATATATATACATACATATATATATACATACATATATATATACATATATATATATATATACATATATATATATATACATATATATCCTAAATTGACTTTGAACCTATTTTGAATAGTAAAAAGATATTTACTAAACCAAACTATACACTTGAATCAGTGGTCTAAGATCCACAAGTTTATATAAGGATAAAAAGGTAAAAATAAAAAATTACGAAAGGATGTTTGGTTAAAAATAAACAAAAGAAAGCTTTTTGTGAAAAAAAATTATTTTTTTACTAAATTTACCTTCAGAGTAATATTAAGTTTTCACTATGAAAATAACTTTCCAGATAGTACAACTATAAGGCTAACCTGGTTGTGAACACTAGCAATAATAAGATCTATATTTTGTATATGAGATATATTAATTAAAAAGGTCAAAAGAAAAACAAAAACCTATCCAAGAATTCACCACCCGTATTCAACAAGATATGAAATATCAATCATAGAATGAACCACAAATGAACATATGAAACCCGCTAGTATAAATGGTTTTAGACTGTAAATGGAGATGAGAACTCAACTTTGACTTTGAAGATTTTCCGACAGTCGACATTTCTCACATCCTACATAGGCCATCACTACACTACAACATGCAAACAAATTTCATAAATTTAACAAACACATCCACACAATTAAACAAAACAATCAAGTTCACAATGTGAACATAAAGTTTCAGGGCTGTTTTTGAATCTATTACCTCAGCTCACGCTCTTGTTCAACTTGATAGAGCTTTGCTTCAACAAAAGCTGCGGGACATGCAGATAGAAGTCTAGGATTGTAGAGCAACTGCCTCACAAATGTTTTTAAGTTTTCAGATACTCCACATCATTGCTAGTGTTGTATTTGGCATGTTCCAAACAATCTGCATCCTGAAGTACATCGACCAAAAGAATGTTATTTAAGTTACTGTGATCAGCAGGTTGAAACATAATACAATTATAAAAAAAATATAATAATGTACCAAGCTAGATTAAATTGATATCTTAAGCAAGGTATACAATTTTGAATAATACCATCAAGTACAAGCGATACGAACCGGTCCGTCAATTGACCAGTACATGAACCGCCCGTTATTGGATGGAATGAAATATATATATATATATAAAAGACGACATCGCCTTTTTCGATGATGTCACCTTCTATAAAAATATTATATATATATGTATATACATATATATATATATGTATATATATATATATATATATATATATGTATATATATATATATGTATATATGTATATATACATATATATATATATATACATATATATATACATATATATATATATAAATATATATATACGAGACGACGTTGCATCACCTCGATAACGTCGCCCCACATGGGAGAAGGAAAAGGCAACGTCGCCAAGGCGATGTGACGTTGCCTTTTATAATATATATATATATATATATATATATATATATATATATATATCGAACGATATATAGTATCGTACCATACTGAGCAAACGTCAAAACTCTGGTATGATATGATATTTCAATCCTTGATCTTAAGGTCTATGCATGCATAAATATACTGAAAATGTATATATAAGAAAAGGATTCAGTAATTTTTGGCTTTGTTTGTGGATACTGAAAATGTAATTCGTCAAAATAACTTCCATTTGTCCTTTAGGAGGAATTGAATTCTGCAAGGACACAACAGAACACATATATAAGAAAAGGATTCAGGATTTTTTGGCTTTGTTTTTGGATTCTAATAACCTACGTAAGTATCTTCATCTCATATAAAAAATACACAAAACTGATAATACAATAGAGAAATATCACAAATATAGGAAAATGACACAAAACCTATTGGTAATGATTTTGGAACACCAATTCCAAGCATAGGTAACATAGCATTAGAGGAGACATCAAACCCTGCTCTTAGAGACAATGTGAAATTCCATATATGTATTGTTCAATATTCCACTCATATAGATGTCACCATGAGCTTATTTTTGCAAAGGTACAATAGGACTACTTCCCCATCTTCAAATCGACTTCTATACCCGGCAACATTTGAACTTTTTTTTACCATAATTTAAAAATTAGATCTATTCTGAGCTTTTTAACATAGTCAACTAATCATGGTTGAGTCAATACATAAAGCCCGCCAAAGTGTAGATTGTGCTATGCTTTGGTTTTGATTTTTGTACTTTTTACAAATGAATTCTTCCCATTAACAGAATCTATTGGAGGTCTAATTCAACAACTTAAATAACAATCTCAAGGCTAAATCAGACCACCGATTTAGCAGCAACGAACATATGATATTTTCAACAGGGTCAGCCATTTGCTTCTTTTGGCTGCACTTGCATTTTGATGCAAAGATTTTGGAAAGAAGGTTGCCAATCTTGACACATGATATCTAACAACTAGCATGGAAAGACCAGCCAATGTGCTGAATGGGGGCTTCATACCAAACCAATATAGAAGGTCCACAATGACGTTCCTGCAATCTGTAGATCATTTTTGTTGTGCAGAAAGGTGGAGGTAGCAAATAAGCACCAAGGACTTCAATAATAGGAAAAAAATCTTACTGCACAGGGAGAGACAGCTGCATACATTTGATTTCCCAAAATTTTGTAGTGACCAAAGCCTCTTACCGTGGCAGCCATTTCTACCTTGCATAATCTGATTGCATTTGACCGAGGATAAGGCCGAGAAAGGAAAGAAAGAACTTCCCCAATGAAGTCCTTGTTTCCGTGAAACCTCTGAAGGTTGTCCATTAACTCTGCTGATTGATCCAGTACATTCAGACTTATGATGATGAAACATAATACATGTCTGAAAAGCACCAGGCATGGATTTCTTGCTGTAACCTGGAATTGTATGACCATAACTTGATACAAAAGCTAAAGGATAGAAACATACAAACATTATCAAACAAGAATTATCTTCATGCAGATGGAAGTATTTGATGGGAATATCACTCTAGAATTAGGATAAATTACACTCGCTCACAAAACAAATCAAAACATTTCCCCACCCCACTTGTCTCATTTAGAAGAATATTAGAGATTAATAACTGAAAAATTCAAAAATCATTTTCCAATAGCTAATGTGGACTGAAATCCCAAATAGAGTATGTAGGAAGATACCAAATCTGTATATGCTTCAAGGAGATATGCAGAAGCTATGCGGACTGGAATCCCAGAGATCAATCTTATATCAATCTCTTCTCGTAACACAGTTCTTCACAAGGAATTAAGATGATGAGAGCTAGAGATACGAAAGCAAATGCAAAATAAAATTTATCACCTAGAATTTACTAATTGACCAACAATGTTACATAACGAAAACATAGATTGTAATATAAAATCACTAAATCAAATCTTAAATTGATTTGAAAAGAAAGTATATACATTCACATGGAATGTCCAAAGAATAATTTAATTAATGTAAGCTTCTTCATAAACTCATTGTTGAATCACCTAAACTGAGCAACTAGCAATGTTGAGCATGTGGAAAACAATAACACAAAAGAATTACCAGTAACTAATATCAAACATATCATCTCCAATTATTTCAGCATTTAATGCAAAAATAACTGAACAAAATGTCTGGACAAGAAATAAGAAATAAAAGAAAAAACATATAACTAGATTTGTGGAAAATAATCCTGGTACATGGCAGTCCAAATCCTTTCAGCAGATGGACCTGCATACTCAGTGTATCTCTCATGGTTCAGTTGTAGAATTATAGGTTATTGCAGCAGAAGCAAAAAAAAAAAACAAAGGTGCACTGTACCCATAAAGTTTTAGCTCACAAACAACTACCACATCGAAAATGAATCATAGAATTAAATCAAACCAAGAGAATAATGTAATTAGTCTCATCAAATATGGATTGCAAAACTGGTTCTCACACACGTATATGGGGTAAATTTTCAAAAAAAATCCTAAGTTCGAGAATTTTCTAGATAACACCTCAAGTATGAAAAATTCTCACAGAGTACCTCTTTTTGTCAAAATGAACATTCCACTCCTATCAGCCACCACCCTCCACCCAGCCCCTAGTCATGCCCTCACCCTACCGATTGACCCCTCCACCGCACCAGCCACCCCCCCTCGCAGGACCCGCGACAAAGGTGCAACCTCCGCGGCCAACAATGGAGGCTGCAGCTAATGGCAAGGATGCCCAGGAGACCATGCTGACGAGGAAGGGGTGTGAGGAGGCTGTGCAGTCCCTTTGCAACTAACGACCAAGGTGCGGCAACAAACCTTGCTCGAGGGCTGCAAGCGATAGCGGCAAGCCCTCCTATGAGGGCTGTGGGCCAAGTGGGGCGACCATAGTTGTAGGCTGCAGCAGCAAGCCCTTGCGCGAGGGCTGCAAGTGGCAATGATGGGCTCTCACGCAAGAGTTGCAAGTAGAGGGAGGCAGCCAACCGTAGGGCAGGGGCGGGCGGACAGGGTTACGAGTGATGATAGTGCTCCCTCGTGTGAGGGCTGCAGGTGGCAACGATGGGCCTTTTTGCAAGGGTTGCAGGTGGCATAGAGAGGGTTGCATGCAAGCGGAGGCGACGATGGATCCCCAAAAAAAAATAATTTTTTTAAATTTATTTGGGTTAAAATGATCATTTCACACGATCAAGGGAGCTCTGTAGGAACATTTCAAACTTAGGGCACTATCTGAAAAATTATCAAGCTTAGGAGCTTTTCCTAGGAATTTATATATATATATATATATATATATATATATATATATATACACACACACACACACACACACACATACATACATACATATATACTCTAGGGCTCGGCTCACAACACAACTCCTTTGACCCATTGCCCCTCGAACACTTGATGCTCGCTACCCCTACATGTCTTTCGCTCTAATATACCTTCTCCTCCTCCACTGCCTCCTTATCCTCCTCACTGGAGAGTGGGGGGTATTTATAGGATTTATTGCTAAAGGTAGAGGAAGGGATGTTAGGGACAATCTTCGAGTTGATAGCAATTACATGGGCAATAAAGGCCATCCAAATCCATTTTTCTAGTGATCTTCGATGGCTTGAGGAATTGATGCCACCAGTGGCAGTAAAGGAGGTCTTAGGCTTACCCTAAGGTTTCAACTATTGCTACTAAGGATCTATCAAGAGGATGAAGGAAAACATTGCACATGCTCCAACCAAGAGGATGATGTTGAATCTCGGATTTTGATGACGAAACCAATTGATAAAGTTTATGATCTAATATGCGTTTTGAGTAATACAAGACTAGCTTCGATCATGAAGATGTAAGGATCAAGAGTCGGGGTTGGCACTAAGAAGGGGTGGGGGGAGGGGGGGGGGGTGAATTAGTGCAGCGGTAAAAATTATGTCTTCAAAAACTTTCGTACGATTAAAATCATTTCCGACGTAAAACCGTTTCGTAAAGGTAATACTTTGAAAGCGTACGTAAACGCATTGAAGGCAGTAAGTGATTAAAGATGTTTGCAATATGTAAATGGCAGGAAATAAATGCAAACCAGAGTTTTAGAGTAGTTCGGTCAACATGATCTACATCCACTTTCGGCTTCCTCCTCCGACGAGGTCACCGGCGTCCACTAGAGGTCTTCCTTCAATAGGTGAAGACCAACCATCTTTTACACCCCTCTTCTCCTTTTCACGAGTTTAGGAGACAACCCTTACAAGCACTCACACTCCTCTTACAGAATTCTAAACTTAGAGTGGAGGAGGGAAATTCTAAAGAGATTGCAGCAGCGTTTTCTTTGCTTTTAGACTCTCTATGCTTGTGTGTTTTAATCAGGGATGAGACGGGTATTTATAGGCTTCAAGTTGATTTAAACTTGGAGCCTAAAACTTTCCCATCCCGGGTTCCCCGGGCACGGGCGGTACTACCACCTGCGCTAGGTGGTACCATCGCCCAGTGTCAGTCTGACACTGACACTACCCTGGGCGGTACCATCGCCCGGGTCTAGCGGTACCATCGCCTAGGGGGCAGTGTTGGGCGATACCATTACTCAGACTGGCGATACCACCGCCTGGCACCCTGCCAGGGGCGGTATAACTGCCTAGACTAGCGATACCACCGCCTGACATAGTCTCGAAGACTGTGCCATGACGGTGAGACTTCTTTGAGCACTGTTTAAGCCTCTTATTGGGCCCAACACAGTTCTTACATGGGCCTAGCTGGCCCATAATTGGGTTGGCCCAAATCCAAGTCCAATTACGTGCTAACCACGAAATCCTAAGGCATTTGCTAAGCTAAACAAGTCCCTATGTCTATTCTTCCGGCGATCTTCTAGCGAGCTTTTGGCGATCTTCTGGCGAACTTCTAACGATCTCTCGGCAATGTTCCGGCGGACTCCCGGCAAGCTCTTGGACTTCACAACGATCTTCTTGGCGAGTTCCAATGAGCTTCTCTGGCAAGCTTCGAGACTTCTCGGTTGGTTCTACCAGAACTTCCGACGAACTCTCGAACTCCCAACGAAGTCACGTCTTTGACTCCAGACTTCATTTTGCTTCATACCTTGCTATCGTATTTAATCCTGCACATGTAAAAACATACTTTGATATAGACAATTAATACTAAGCATTAATCAAGTTGTCCGGCATGTCATTGGTCCCTTGACGCTTCGTCCGATTCTTTGGCGCATCGTCCTCTCTTGCGGCCTATTGTCTAATCGGCCAGTTGACTCTGCAACTCCGATATCCTTGGCGCAACATCCGCTCTTCTTGGTCCGATGCCCGAATCCACGGCCCGAAGCATTCTGTCAATACGTCGACCGTTCCTCCGGCCCGACGTCCAATCTTCTGACATGTTTTCCTCCGACACAACATGATTCTTCCTGCTTTAATTGTCTCATCTTGATCGAAGCATCTTGCGTCACTCAAAACGCAGATTAAAACATAAATACATATCAATTGGTTTTATCATCAAAATACGAGATTCAACAATCTCCCCTTTTTTTATGATGACATCCAATCGACTACGGAGTTAACCTTAACTCCCGGAGTTTAAACAAACTCCCCCTATCAATATGGCATATAACTCTTGGATTCAAAAATCCAAGCAAACATGTTATGATAAAATCATGCATGACATCAACATACTTCTCCCCCTTTGTCATCAACAAAAAGAAGAAGTCCAACTATTCATGTGTTTGGAATAAAAGTTCAAACCATTGAATGAAAAACATAATATCAAATTTTATCATCATGCCATTTGTAAGCTAGAAAATTTAGTAAGTGTTACATCATGCTTAGAACATTCAAGCTATCAAGTTTTAGATATGCAAGTTTTACAACATACAAGCTAGCAAATTTAAAGATGTGCAAGTTGGCATATTTGCTTTTCTTTGTGATATGCAAGATAGCATTTCTTTATAATGTTCAAGATAGTAGGTTCTACATCATGCTAGCTAGTAAATTAGAGATGTTCAAGAAAGCAACTCTTGCTTCTTGAAGTATGCAAGTTGCAAGCTAGCAAATTTTTGCTTCCTTTGCAATGTTTAAGCTAGCAATTTTGCTTCCATTGCAAATTGCAAGTTAGCATGTTTTGCATCTTGAGATAGACAAGATAGCACTTTTGGTATGCAAATTTATAGTATGCAAGCTATCAAATTTTACACATAAAAAAGTTAGCACAATTTTGCATCTTTTGAGATGTGCAAGATAGACTATTTTGCCTCTTTTTGAAATATGTGTAACTTGGCAAACATTGCTTCTCTTGAGATTTGCAAGATAGCACTTATTACTTCCTTTTTGAGATTAGTAAGCTAGTAAGTTTGCCTCTTTTCGTGATGTGCACGCTAGGAATTCTTTCTCCCCCTTTGTCATTGGCAAAAAGAGGGGAATAACAAAAACAATGGTGCAATTCATCAATTTTTAAATTATGACAAAAATAAAGTATCATTCTTATTGCAATATGTCATAGTTGAGATAAACCTTGAATTTAGATTGAGTTTAAGTCAATGCAATTCTAATCATGATTCACATCATATACAATACATCATGTACATTATTATCATAAGTATTGCATGTATCATTTCAAATTCATGAATATTTCATGCATTCATATCATCACATAAAGAATATCAAGAAAAATTAGTTAGGTGATGAGATAAATATTTTATAAATAAAAGGATTTGTACATAAAAATCATATCATGAGAGATAAAATATTAAAGATCGTGTAAATACCAAAAGATATGATTTATTTTGATAAATAATTTCTTTAATAAAATGCAAGAAGCCATAGTGAATGATCTTGATTTATATAAAGTTTCAAAACATAATTACCAAAATCATGATTTTGATAAAACTCATTCAAATTCAAATCGTCAAAATCATTAAAATCTCAACATTACTTTCAAGAGATTCAAAATGGCATACATAGATTTATCATAATAATCATCAAGATCAATAAGATAGAGAAAAATAATTTTCAAGAAAAAAATGTATTCCTCTTTTTAGTTGTTTCAATTCATATGATTTTATTTCATTTATGCCAAATAAAAACATGTATCATGTTTAAAATCGAAAGTGCAAGATTTATTATGACAAAGATCAATAATGCACTTTCATTATGGTAAAAATCGATAATCCATAAATTGAAAGATTCATCATGCATAATTTTGAATTATAAAACTATTAAAACATGATTTCAAAGCTCAAGTTTTTGTATGAAAACATACATCATAGTTTAAAACTGAAAAGACAAGTTCATTAAAAAATCGATAATCCATAAATCTCAAAAAAAATCTTTATACATAATTTCAAAAAATAAATTTATTAGGCATGATATCATCAAACATGATTTCATAAGGCATTTTTAATCAAAATTATTTTTTTATCATAAAATATAATTTTTATGATTATTTTCAAAATTACTAGAATGATAAGCATGATTCATAATTTTTTTTCATTTTCATTATTAAACATGCACTTTTCAAGAAAATTATTTCTAAACTAAATTAAAAATAACTCATGAAAAATACCATGTAATTTCAAAATAAACTAAAGGCTTTTTGATTACCTCAACGTCGAAAGCCGTTAAGGCATAGTTTGTCACCTCGCCTTTGTTGATTTTCTCATCTTCGAAGGAGCTTGATTCATCCCAAATTATGTTCTTCTTCTTGCGTTCAAAGTAAGTAGTTGCGTTCTTTTTGTTCTTTAATTTTTGTTTCATGAATCTTCTAGATTTCATTTGTAGTTCAAGTTCACTATCACTTGAGCTTATGCTCGAGTGGTCTTCAAATGTTTTGTCCCAAATCCTTCTTGTTCTTTGGAAGGTGATTCTCAAGTTCTTCACGTGCATTGCACGTCATTTCACAGGTCATTAGAGACCCGATAAGTTCTTCGATCAAAAAGGTATTCAAATTTTTTGATTCTTGTATAGCCATTATTTTTGAATCCCAATTCTTAGAAAGCGATCGTAAAATCTTGTTAACGAGTTCAAAATCCGAAAAACTTCTACCAAGTGCTTTTAAACCATTGACGACATCCGTGAAACGGGTGTATATGTCTCCAATGGTTTCTCTTGGTTTCATAATAAAAAGTTCAAAATCATGCATTAAAAGATTGATCTTCGAAAGTTTTACTCTAGTAGTGCCTTTGTGTGTGATTTCAAGAGTGTGCCAAATATCGAAAGTCGTTTCGTACATAGAAATTCGATTAAACTCGTTTTTGTCTAAGGCGCAAAATAAGACATTCATAGCCTTTGCATTTAAAGAAAATGTCTTCTTCTCCAAATTATTCCAATGGTTCATCGGAAGAGAAGACATTTCAAATCCATTTTCGACAATATTCCATAAATTTAAATCAATCGAAAGAAAAAAAAAACTCTCATTCGAGTTTTTCTCTTGGGTGACCCTCTTGAAAGCGGATGTTGATACCAATTGAAAAAGGGAGGACGAATGAGAGAGTGACCCTCTTGAAAGCCGAAAAGAGTCATTTCTCTTGGGTGTTAAACCAAATGAGAAATCACGAGGCTATGATACCAATTGTTAGGATCAAGAGTCGAGGTCGGCACTAAGAGGGGGGGGGGAGGGGAGGGGGGTGAATTAGTGCAGCGGTAAAAATTACGTCTTCAAAAACTTTCGTCTGATTAAAATTGTTTCCAACGTAAAACAGTTTCGTAAAGGTAATACTTTGAAAGGTACGTAAACGTATTGAAGGCAGTAAGCTATTAAAGAGGTTTGCAGTATGTAAATGGTAGGAAATAAATGCAAACCAGAGTTTTAAAGTGGTTCGGTCAACGTGACCAACATCCACTTTCGGCTTCCTCCTCCGACGAGGTCACCGGCGTCCACTAGAGGTCTTCCTTCAATAGGCGAAGACCAACCACCTTTTACACCCCTATTGTAACACCCCTCATTTCCGAATGTTCGTATAAATTTCTGGTGATAATGTAAGCATCTATTTTAATTGACAAGAGGTAGAAATAGAGTATGAATCCGAGGTAACTTATTTTTAAGATTTGGGAGATCTGTTCAAAAAAAAAAATGAAAGAATCTGAGGACCTATATGTAAACCCTAAGGACCTAATCGTGAATATGATAAAAACAAGGACTAAACTGCAAAATGCACCAAATGACAAATCCCACCGCTTAAGCTTCTCTGCCTTCGTTCATAAGGAAGCAGAGAAGGCAGCTCGTGGGTGATCAGGGAAAGAAAGAAAGAAAGAAAGAAGAAGAAGAAGAAGAAGAAGAAGAAGAAGAAGAGAAACAAAAATTGGGGCTTTTAGGGTTCTTGCTTTAATCTTTTCACTTCGGGTCAAAATTTCCAAAGGCAAGTGTTCTAACCCCATCCTACAGAAGTATTAGACTCTGTTTTTATGTTGATCCAAAATAAATTGAAAGATTTCTATTTAGGAACTAATATGTTTCTCTTTGGACATAGAACCATGGATTCTGAAATATTTTCGGTAAACTGACGACCCCTATACACTGTTTCAGCTATAAGTGTTAGTACAAAATGTGAATTTAGGCAAGAACTATTTTTTTTGAAATTAGACTCTTATATCTTTCTTTTGACACTGATTTTGTAAATTTTGGACACCGAATACTTACCCAAACATCTCTTTCAAATGAGCCTATAGACGCTGTAAAACAGGGTTCAAGATTTCTGACCTTTCGATACTAGAATGCCTATAACTCCCTGTTGAAAATTTTGATTTGTACCAAACTGATTTTATTTGAAACTAGACTTGAAAATCTTTCTTTTGACATATAGTTTGAAAATTTTGGAGTTCAATTGCCCACCCTATCATCTGTTGAATCCGACCCTATAAATTCTGCAAAACAGTGATTGTGATTTTGACCTTGTGTTACCAAATCAGAGGTAACTCTGTGTTGGGAGCCCTGTTTCCTATGAAATCTGTTCCATCAGAATATAGATTGATATATGGTTCGACCATAGCCTTTTTATGGGCATTGGAGCATAATTGTTATTCTGAAATATTTGTTTGATGTGCCACTGGAATTCTGTCCGAAATCGAGCTTTGGTCGATTTCGCGTATTCTGTTCCATTCCTTTGGATACTTGAATTCGTCTATCCTTCTTATTTGAATTGAGCTAAATATAATTGGATTCCCTGTACACTCTTGCTTCCATTTTCCTTTCTTATATGAATACATTTGTGAGAGATTTGTTCCTTGCGTCATATTGTTCTTAAAAAGGCACATGTAAGCTTCGTTGTTCCGCGTGTGCTTCCGATATATGCTACTTATTATTGAAACTGCCCTTTTGTACTCTGGTGTGTGGGATTGTCTGGACCTTTGCCAGTAATGGTAAAGGGTATGCGCTTATTGCCCGCTATGTGGGGTCCCGTTATGTGGGATATTCTGGACCTTTGCCAGAAATGGTAAAGGGTATGCGCTTGTTGCCCGCTATGTGGGTATGTGCTTAGAGCCTGCGATGCTCTGCCGGCCCCCTTTGACTTCACCTAGACGTGGGTGGATGGAGCTCCCAGACGTGGGAGACTTTTGTCAGGTGGTCATTCAGAAATGGATGAATCACATTCTGACTGAGATCCCACTACACCCTCTATATGTTTGATATGACATCCAGAGTTTTGGTGAGTTATTTCTGTTCATGCTCTGGATAAGAATGATAAGATTGCAACGTCAAGGACGACGTTTGAGCTTCTGTACGATAACTGTGTTTGATATGCTCTGAAATGCTTCATTCACTGTTGATTTTGCTTCGTAATGTTCCATATGCCGTTGATATGCTTTGGAACATTTCATATGCCATTGATAAGCTCCGATATGTTTCCTTGTTTCTGATATGCTCCAATTACTCTATGCCCCATCTGTCAGGAACCAAATATGTAAGATTGAAAGGACAATTGGGTTTCTGCTCCTAATGATATTATGTTTACGAAATCGTATATTCTGCTTTGTGTTTTGAAACTGTATCTCTTTGGAAATTGTACTATTTTGATATGGATATGTTAGTCACTTGCTGAGCTCTTTATGCTCACCCCGTTTGTTGATAAATTTTCAGGATAGCGTATCGCTTGCTTATATGTTAAGATTGGGCTGAGGCAGTGGAAAGTTTAGAAGACTTTGGGCAGAACTTTTGTTAGCATATATGTAGTTGTTGTATAAACTACCTTGCATCTAATGAAATGTGACTATGAATCTAAACCTGTGGATTTTGTGTAAGTTAAAGGATCCCTCATGTATAGGGTTTTGGAATGTTAAATTAAATTCGTGTAATGATAAGAACTTATGGTAAATCGTTGATTTTGGTGATTGCACAGATTTTCCCACTTGTGGATTTATTTTGTGGTTATTATTTTGATGAGTTGAGTTTAGACTGTATGAATTATCGAGTGATGTGTGCTAGGTTTATGAATTGCACAGGGTTATGAATTGGTAGATTATAAAAGTGAAATTTTGATCTGAATGTTTTCTTAGTGACCTCAAATTTGTGTTTGGATCCTGGGTTAGTTATGATGAAAATTTTAAATATTGTCGATATTTTGAGGGGCGTGACAGAGGTGGTATCAGAGCATGATTTGAGAATCACTAAGAATATCATCTTTTTGAGGTTTATTGACTATCATTTAGAGATTGATCAAGAAAATGTCCTTTTGATGTTTTAGGAAGCGAGGATGACGAGATCATCTGGTTCTCCTGTTGCATCTACTGTTGATCAATTGAGTGGTATCATACGGACTTTGGAGACTATGGCACAAGTGATGCAACAACAACAACAACAACCTGTCCAACAAGGAAGTAATGATGGAATAGAGACATCAAACCAAACGGGGTTGGGAATTGGACAGTTTAAGAAGCTTAGTCCTCCCAGTTTCAGTGGTGAGTCTGATCCAATGGTGGCAGAACGATGGATGATGCAGATAGAGAAAATATTTGATGCTTTAAATTACTCTGATGAACGAAAGGTTTTTCTTGCCACCTTTATGTTGGAAGGAGAAGCTGAACACTGGTGGAGAATGATTAAGAGGATGTCTGAAATCAAACATGAGCCAATGACATGGAAGTTATTCCAAGAAAAGTTTAACGATAAATATTTTTCAGATTGTATGAGGGAGCAAAAAGAATTGGAGTTCTTGAATCTTATCCAGGGAAGTATGACGGTTACAAAGTATGAATCTAAATTCACTGAGCTCTCCAGGTTTGCCACACATATGACTGATGATGAATCTAGAAAGGCAAGAAGGTTTGAAAGGGGATTACGGCCGGCAATAAGAAGCCGAATGTCAGCTTTAAAATTACAAACATATGCTGATACGGTAGAAAGAGCTTTGAAAATTGAAAGAGACATGGAGGAAATTCAAGAAATCATTGGCAAGAACAAAAGGGACAAATTTACTAGCAAAAGCAGGAGAGAAAATGAATATGAAGATAGTAACAAGAGGTTTAAGACATCTGGATTTGAGAAAAGGAAACCATTGGGGAGGACTCAGTTATGTGCAAAATGCGGATTAAATCATGAAACAAGTCGGTGTTTTCGGGTGACTGGAGCATGTTTTGGTTGTGGAAAGCTAGGTCATCAACTAAGAGATTGCCCACTGAACAGGAAAAAAGAGCCACTGTCTCCTAGACCCTCAGCCCATGCTAGAGTGTACGCTATCACTGAACAAGATTCAAAAGCTTATAAATCAGTGGTGGAAGGTATTCTTCATGTTTCTAAAAGAAATGCAAAAGTTTTGTTTGATCCCGGCTCCAACTTATCGTTTGTTTCAAAATACTTTGCTTGTCACTTGGATATTCCACCTAAACCCCTGGATTATATGTTATATGTAACAACTGCTGTTGGAGATTCATTGGCAACAAACTTGGTCTACCCATCTTGTTTGATCTCTATTGGAGACCATGAACTCTTTGCTGATTTGATTCTCCTAGAGATCCAAGGTTTTGATATTATACTTGGCATGGATTGGTTATCTTCTCATCATGCTAGTATTGATTGTTACAAAAAAATAATTACTTTCTGCATACCAGATCAGCCTATATTTTTCCTTGAGGGCATTAAGCATGATTTGCCTCCTTGCTTAATATCAGCACTTCAAGCTTATCGTCTTATGCAGAAAGGTTGTTTTTGTTATATGGTGTGTGTAAAGGAGCATTCAAATCAGGAAACCCACCTAGATGAAATTTTAGTGGTCAAAGAATTCCCTGATGTATTCCCAGATGACCTGCCTGGTTTACCTCTAGATAGAGAGGGCGAATTTGCTATTGATCTAGTCCCCAGTACAACCCCAATATCTAAGCCTCCCTACAGAATGGCACCACTCGAGCTAGAAGAATTAAAGAAGCAAATGCAAGAATTATTAGATAAGGGTTTCATACGACCCAGTGTATCCTCATGGGGTGCTCCGGTACTATTAGTGAAAAAGAAGGATGGAACATTAAGGCTTTGTATTGATTATAGACAGTTGAATCAGGTGACCATCAAAAACAAGTATCCCATACCTAGAATTGATGATTTGTTTGATCAATTGCAGGGTGCACAAGTATTCTCTAAGATTGACCTGAGGTCAGGTTACTATCAGTTGAGGATCAAAGAGGAGGATATTTCAAAAACAGCTTTCAGAACTCGATATGGTCATTATGAATTCTTGGTGATGCCTTTTGGTTTGACTAATGCCCCTGCAGCTTTTATGGAACTAATGAATAGGATATTTCAACCGCTCTTGGATATCTGTGTAATTGTATTTATTGATGACATATTGGTGTATTCAAAGAGTAATCAGGAGCATGAGGAACACTTGAGAGATGTGTTGTCCATACTAAGAGAAAAGAAGTTGTATGCGAAGTTCAGCAAATGTGAATTTTGGTTGAATGAAGTTGCTTTCTTAGGCCATGTGATTTCAGGGAAGGGTATATCTGTTGATCCAAGGAAAATAGAAGCTGTAGTTGAATGGGAAGTACCAACAAATGTAACAGAGGTTAGAAGTTTCTTGGGCATGGCAGGTTATTACAGGAGATTTGTGGAGGGATTTTCTCGAATTGCTCAACCTCTCACCAAACTCACTAAGAAGAATATGAAATTTGTATGGGGTGATGATTGTGAGCAAAGCTTTCAAGAGTTAAAAAGAAGATTGACTAGTGCCCCTATTCTCACTATTCCAAGTGGTAGTGAGGGATTTGTAGTTTATACTGATGCTTCAAGAAAGGGCTTAGGATGTGTTTTGATGCAGGAAGGGAGAGTAATTGCTTATGCTTCTAGGCAACTTAAAGGTTATGAATTGAATTATCCAACTCATGATTTGGAATTAGCAGCAATCATTTTTGCTCTAAAGATTTGGAGACATTATTTGTATGATCGACAGTTTGAAATTTTCACTGATCACAAGAGTTTAAAATATATTTTCACTCAGAAGGAGTTGAACATGAGGCAGCGAAGATGGATAGAACTTCTGAAGGATTATGATTGTGCCATCCGTTATCACCCAGGCAAGGCCAATGTTGTAGCTGATGCACTTAGTAGGAAATCTACAAGTTTTATGGCTAGTCTGGTCGTGAAGCAATGGAAGCTAATAGAAGAAAATTTTGATTTGAAAGCTTTGAGGAAAGAGCAAGACTCGATGATTTTGATGGCCTCCATTCAAGTGCAGTCTGATCTTATGCAACAAATTAAGGAAGGACAATTACGAGATCCACATTTAATCTACTTGAGGAGTGAAGTAGAAAAGGGATTGAAGCCACAATTTCAAATTTCAAAGGATGGCCTATTGAGATTTGGGGAGAGAGTATGTGTACCAAATGAACTAGATATCAAGAATCAAATCCTAACTGAAAGTCATACTTCAAAGTACACCCTACACCCTGGGAGCACTAAGATGTATAGAGATCTTCAAAGTCATTATTGGTGGGAAGGCATGAAGAAGGAAATTGCAATGTATGTTTCAAAATGTTTGACGTGTCAGCAAATCAAAGTAGAACACCAAAGACCTGGAGGGTTACTGTAACCTTTAGTTATTCCTGAATGGAAATGGGAATGTGTTACTATGGACTTTGTTTCGGGACTACCCAGAACCTCGAGGAAGCATGATGCTATTTGGGTTATCATTGATAGGTTAACAAAATCTGCACATTTCCTACCGATTAATATGACTTATTCGCTTGATAGACTTGCAGATTTATATGTTAATGAAATAGTAAGACTTCATGGTATTCCAAAGGAGATCATCTCTGATAGAGACTCCAGATTTCTCTCTAGATTCTGGAGAAGATTACAGGAATCTATGGGCACTAAAGTCAAGTTTAGTACTGCATATCATCCTCAAACTGATGGTCAGTCAGAGAGAACAATTCAAACACTTGAGGATTTGCTTAGAGCCTATGTTATGGATTGGAAAGGTGAATGGGATAAGGATATTTCACTTGTTGAGTTCACGTATAATAATAGTTATCATTCAAGTATTCAGATGGCTCCTTATGAAGCTCTATATGGGCGAAAGTGCATAACACCTATAGGTTGGGAGGAAGTTGGAGACAGAAAGTTGTTAGCACCGGACAAGGTACAAGAAACTACCGAGAAAATTCAAGTTATAAGGAAAAGGTTAAAAGCTGCTCAGAGTCGTCAAAAGAGTTATGCCGACACTAGGAGACGAGATATTGAGTTTGAAATTGGAGATTTTGTATTCTTAAAAGTCTCCCCTTCCAAAGTCATTATAAGGTTTGGGAAGAAAGGAAAATTAAGCCCAAGATTTATTGGACCTTTTGAGGTTCTTGAGAGGGTTGGTTATGTCGCTTACAGGATTGCCTTGCCACCAGCATTGAGCCATGTCCATGATATATTTCATGTCTCGATGATTAGAAAGTATATGTATGACCCTTCTCACATCATTAAGTATGAGCTGGTGGAGATCGATAAAGATTTATCCTATGTGGAAGAGCCTATTCAGATTATTGATAAGAAAGAAACAGTCCTAAGGAATCGGGTCATCCCACTGGTTCAAGTAATTTGGAGACATCATTCTGGAGAGGAGACAACTTGGGAGCTAGAAGAGGAAATGAAAAAGGTGTATCCTCGTCTTTTCATCGAATAGAGGTACGATAAATTTAGAGGACTAAATTTTTCTTTTAAGGGGGGGGAGAGTGTAACACCCCTCATTTCCGAATGTTCGTATAAATTTCTGGTGATAATGTAAGCATCTATTTTAATTGACAAGAGGTAGAAATAGAGTATGAATCCGAGGTAACTTATTTTTAAGATTTGGGAGATCTGTTCAAAAAAAAAAAAAAAAAGAATCTAAGGACCTATATGTAAACCCTAAGGACCTAATCGTGAATATGATAAAAACAAGGACTAAACTGCAAAATGCACCAAATGACAAATCCCACCGCTTAAGCTTCTCTGCCTTCGTTCTTAAGGAAGCAGTGTGTTTTAGTCCTTGCTTTTAGACTAAAGATTACAGTAGTGTTTTCTTTGCTTTTAGACTCTCTATGCTTGTGTGTTTTAACCAGGGATGAGAGGGGTATTTATAGGCTTCAAGTTGATTCAAACTTGGAGCCTAAAACTTTTCCATCCTGGGTTCCCCGGGCACGGGCGGTGCTACCGCCTACGTTGGGCGGTACCACCGCCCAGTGTCAGTCTGACACTGACACTGCCCTGGGCGGTACCACCACCCAGGTCTGGTAGTACCACTGCCTGGCACCCTGCCAGGGGCGGTACAACCGCCCAGACTGGTGGTACCACCGCATGACATAGTCTCGAAGACTGTGCCACGATAGTAAGACCCTTTGGGCATTGTTTGGGCCTCTTATTGGGCCCAACACAGTTCTTACATGGGCCTAGCTGGCCCCTAATTGGGTTGGCCTAAATCCAAGCCCAATTACGTGCTAACTACGAAATCCTAAGACATTTGCTAAGCTAACCAAGTCCCTATGTCTATTCTTCCAGCGATCTTCCGGCGAACTTCCGACGATCTCTCGGCAATGTTCTGACGGACTCTCGGTAAGCTCCTAGACTTCACGATGATCTTCTTGGCGAGTTCCGATGAGCTTCTCTGGCAAGCTCTAAGACTTCTCGGCTGGTTCTGCTAGAACTTCCGACGAACTCTCGAACTCCTAACGAAGTCACGTCCTTGACTCTGGGATTTCATTTTGCTTCATGCCTTGCTATCGTAGTTAATCCTACACATGTAAAAACATACTTCGATCTAGATAATTAATACTAAGCATTAATCAAGTTGTCCGGCATGTCATTGGTCCCTCGACGCTTCGTCCGATTCTTTGGTGAATCACCCTCTCTTGCGGCCTATTGCCTAATCGGCCAGTTGACTCTGCAACTCCAATATCCTTGGCGCAATATCCACTCTTGGCCCGATGCCCAAATCCATGGCCCGAAGCCTTCTGTCGATTCATCGACCATTCCTTCGGCCCGACATCCAATCTTCTGACATGTTTTCCTCTGGCACAACATGATTCTTCCTGCTTTAATTGTCTTATCTTGATCGAAGCATCCTGCGTCACTCAAAACGCAGATTAAAACATAAACATTTATCGATTGGTTTCATTATCAAAATATGATATTCAACAAAAGAGACAATTAAAGCAGGAAGAATTAATGTTAGGTTGGAGTCGAACATTTCATAAGATTGGACGTCAAGTTGGAGGATCGGTCGACGTGTCGGCAGAAGGCTTCGTGCCATGAGTTCGGGCATCGGGCCTAGAAGAGCGAACAATACGCCAAGGAGATCGGAGTTGCAGAGGTCAACATGTCGATTAGGGAAAAAACCGCAAAAGAGGATAATGCGCCAAAGGACTGGACGAAGCGTCGATGAACCAATAACATGCTGGATAACATGTGATTAATGCTTTACAATAATTGTCTAGATCAAAGTAGTTTTAAGTTGTAATTGGATTGGAATTAGACCAACTCAATTTGAAGGCCCGTTGGGCCTAAGTTAAGGCTGAGTTGGGCCAAATGGATGGTCCACTCGGCCACTTGGAGCCATGCTAGGCGGTGGCGCCGCCTAGGGTGGGTGGTGGAACCACTGGCAGTTAATGCTGCCAGGCAGTGGTACCGCTAGAGCCCGATCTCCGAGGCTCTGTCAGGCGGTAGTACCGCCAGACTAGGTGGTAGTACCGCTTAGTGTCAGAGTGTTAGGAGGTAGTACCGTACTGCTAGTACCCCGAAGACCCGAGATGAGACTAATTTTGGCTCTAAGTTTGAATCCATTTGGAGCCTATAAATACCCCTCTCATCCCTGCTCAGCAAACATAAGAACTGAGAACAAAAACAAGGCAAAACGCTGTTGTAATCTTATGAGAATTCTGCTCCTCTAGTCTAAGTGTTGATTTTTGTTTAAGAGAAACGTGAGTGATGGTGTAAAGGTTCTCTCCTAAGCCTATCAAAAAGAGAATAGAGTTCTAAGGATAGTTGGTCCTCGCCCATTGAAGGAAGACCATTAGTGGATGCCAGTGGCCTCAACGGAGGAGGAATCGGGAGTGGACGTAGGTTACGACGACCGAACCACTATAAAACTCGGTTTGCATTTCTTTTTTGCTTTTCATTATCATTGATATTGTTTTAATTGCTTATTGCACTTATTCTAAGTCAAGCACACCTTCAACATTTCCAACACGGTTTTTTCATTGAACGAAAATTTTCGAATTGTTGAGGTTTTTATCGAACACTAATTCACCCCGCCTTCTTAGTGTCGATTTCGATCCTAACATATGAAGCCAAAGGAATTTATTCTTTAAATTGTTGTGAATGTAAGTCTTCGATGGATGAAAAGTGAGAGAAAAAAAAAAGCGAAATAAAGAGAGAGAGAGAGAGAGAGAGAGAGAGAGAGAGAGGAAAAGGGGGAAGGTGAGAAGGAGGGATGGATTACCATCATAATTTACCATTAGGCTGGAAATAGTAGTTTTCAAGACACTAGTAGTAAGTCCATGAAGTCCAGTAATTAGCACATGTCTCCGTTTAGTCACATGTCAGTCCATTATATAGGTTGTATGATCCTCGTATTTGCATGTTAGTGGATAAATAAAGTCTTTTAAAGAACTGATGGATAATCCAAATATGAGAATCGGATGGAGAACTCTCCCATTTTCCATAATAATGGGAGAGGATCCTATCTCCTAACTTATAAGAGAAAAAATAAAATCCTATATACTTTTCAAACTATACTATAAGATTTCTGCATACATTCAGTCAGCTACAAGAAAACAGAATTTTAAATCTTGTTATAGATCAAAATAATCTTTACAAATTGGCCCAATACTAAAGAAGAAAACAAATATCAGAACTGTAACAAGATTATAAAATAATCATTATGCTATGGTGATGAGTTGTGAAAGCAACCTAGAAGTAGAAGAGGGACATGTGCCCCTAACAATGTTCCATTCTCTATGTATTCCTTCAATAGATCAGAAAAAATGAATTATGCAAAAATTATAGATGATGACCATACTCAAATTTACCTCATTTTTTTATTGATGATTGTGGTAATTGGAAAATAATAATTTCTAAAAAAATACATGTTTAATTGAAAACACCAAATTCATCTTAAGGAAACTATCTTTATGAGCAAGTCCAGCAGACATTCCAAATATTTAGTGATTTATATATCAACATGACATCATTTCAAATTGGTTTATATTTGGAGATTTTAAAGCAAAAGAATTAATAGCTCTCTCTCCTATTCGAACCTAACCTGATGTGTCAAGCTAAGGAACTCTTCTTTATCATAGAGAATTAAAGCTTTGACTGGCACCAAGGGGTCCTACTAAGATGATACCAAGAATATTGGCTATAATCAACTCATAACAACTAGATTTAATAAATCCCACAATGAGTAAATTCTTAAGAGATATAAACATATATGAACATGAAGCTTTGCTTCAACTTCATTGCAGAATTACGCAATCCATCACCATTTTTATTTTAATTCATCACCATTAATTGTCGATATGCATATGGCAAATATATGTTCTGTCTCATATTTTAATCTTTCAGAAACTTTAGGCTTAATCTATTGTAAATAGGTTATAGTTGTTATCCTTTATTGCATCAATAGAGTTAGTATATAGACCTTCTTTTATACAAAACACATCATAACAAATCTCTAAAAACTAGTTGCTTTTTCTAAATAAAATAAAATCAACCATATACAAAATTTCTTTCTTTCACTATGTGTTTCCCTAAAATTTCTTAATGAATAAAAAAACTTTGATATTTGATCTTCTAAGCACCATGTAAATTGATTCTTGAACATTTTTGTTTTTAATTTTACCCAATCATCAATCACCCTTATACGGCATATTTTGGCCCCCAAGACATGTCAGGTTAGAATCCGTACTAAGGCACTGCTCGGCCTCAGGAACCCCGATACGACGTCGCCCCCAAGACATGCCAAGTCAGAATCCATACTAAGGCACTACTTGGCACGTCCACCACGCCAACCTGCGTACGACCGACCCACGTACAGTAATATAAAGACCTCTAGCCAGCATCTGGCAGAGGAGGCAAAAAAATCAATTGATCACTCAACTGACTTGCTCATCGGAGGGGCCTCGTTGGGTGATCCCGACGAGGGCCATTTTTGTAGGAAAACGCGATCACCTCACGAAGGCGAGCTGCCAACCACCCGGGAATCGTCGTCTAGTACACGAAGGAGAACAACCAATTGGCCCGGATCCCGACCAATGCCAACCAGCACCCCTTCCCGAGGGCGCGTCACCTCACGAAGGCGAGCTGCCAACCACCCGGGAATCGTCGTCCAGTGCACGAAGGAGAACAACCAACCAGCCCGGATCCCGATCAACGCCAACCAGCACCTCTTCCCAAGGGCGCAGCCACCTCACGAAGACGAGCTGCCAACCACCCCGAAGAAGGAGAGATGCAGCTCGGCATACACAGCGCCCGGATCAGCACACCAAGGAACGCTGATCAGCACCCCATCATGAGTGCCCGGTCGACCTCGGCATCCAGCTCAACCGATAGAAGACTCCCGACATCGACCCTGGACCAGGTCATGCTGACTCACCAGCCACGGCACATTTGTTCACTAACATTTTTGCGTTAGAAGGAGGGCCATGTCGCAGGAGCATCCTGCGGGAGCTCTCCCCGAGGGAGAACTACCGGTCGATCACCCTTCTGTTGGGCCTGGAGATCAGCCCCTCCCTATTCTTCGAGATGGGGGGATCCCGGCCTCGACGCCAAATCGCTACTGGCGCTCGTTCAATGACCCGGGGTTACCACCTCCTGGACTTACCACGGGACCCTCGGCCGTGTTGCACGAGGCGTTCCTCAGCCTGACCAAGCAAGCACAAGCGATGGCAAGGATGATGTAGACGCTCGTCCCACTCATTCCCCAAATCATGCAGCTAGCAGCTCCTTCAACCGGCCTGACCCAGCAGCGGTCGAGCGGGGAGCAGGTCGGTGCCGGAGAAGCCCGAGAGCAAGCAATGGACCTGAGAGGCCCGCCCTAGCAGAGCATACCCGCACCCTATCAAATCACACCACTTCGCTCCGAGCTCGACACCATATCGTCCAACTCGGCGGACGACTCGTTCAGGATCTAGCTGTCCCGGGTCAACCAACGCTTGGATGAGTTCCAACGCGAGTTCCAGAAATCGCAGTGCGAGTCGAACGAAGGCGGCTTGGGCGGATCCCCTTTCACTCAGGAAATACAGGACAAGCCTGTACCCCTTAACTTCAGGTTACCCGCATTGGAGACGTACAACGGCGGCTCCAACCCTGCAGAGCATGTCGCCGTGTTTCGGGCTTAGATGGCCCTCTATGGCACCTCCGATGCACTGTTGTGTCGGGCATTCCCGACCGCCTTCAGGGGACCGACGCGAGCATGGTTTAGCCGACTGCGCTAGTCCTCAATCGCATCCTTCGACCAGCTCGCCAGGGAGTTCAAGCAGAATTTCCTTGCCAGCGTGCGACCCAGGCCTTCCACGGCCACCCTGCTCGCGTTATCTCAATACAAAGACGAGTCGCTCTCTCAGTTCGTGGCACGATTCACCACTGAAATCCGGGGATTTCCAAACGCTCACCCCTCTTTAATCATGCAGGCGTTTCTGATGGGCCTGAAGCCTTCAAGGTTCTTCTAGTCACTGATCGAGAAGCCGCTAATAACCATCCCCGAGATGCTCCAGCGCGCCAACCAGTACATCGTCGCCGAAGCTCTAGAGGCGGGAAAGGGCATGAACATCAAAAGATCAAGGGCAGAACAATCCCGGGGAACGACTTCAGTAGCCCCGGTGCAACCCTATTAGAGGCCCGACTGACAAGAGCTACTGCTCCCGAGGCCTCCGCCTCTCCCTCTGAGCACGTTCCACTGGGACTACGGCCACGACACGGAAGATTGCCGTGACCTCCAGAATCAAAGCAAGGACTTCATCCGAAAAGGTCACCTCGGGTGCTATCTCGAGGAACCCTGAGAAGCAACTCCACGTCCCAGGGGACCCATCGAAAAATGCCTCGTCATCCAAAATCTCCTGCCAAAAAGCCACTCGCGGCAAGAGGTCCACAGGCTCTCCAGATCGATTCCCGACCTACGGCTCACTGGCCCAGCTCTTGCTCGAGCCTCTCTAGATTGGTTCCCGACCTGCGACTCGCGGGTGTTGAATCTCGGATTTTGATGATGAAGTCAATTGTCATTTGTTGTCTAATCTATGTGTTGAGATAAGTGTGCAGGATTAACTACGATGAAAGATAGACAAGCAGCAGGAGTTGCGCCGGAGTCAAGTTCATGATCACGTTGGGAGTTCGAGAGTTCGACGGAAGTTCGGACGGTCGTCGGAGGTTCTGCGAGAACAGATCCGAGAAGTCCAGAAGCTTGCCAAGCGAAGCTCGTCGGAACTTGCCAAGTGGATCGTCGCAAAGTCCAGGAGTTTGCCGGAAGTCCGCAGGAGCATCACCGAGGGTTCATCGGATGATCGATGGAAGTTCGCCGGAAACTCGCCGGAAGGAGCGATTGACGCACCGAAGCAAAGCTGCAGAAGTTGTCTTAGATTTAATCGTAGTTAGCACGATGATTAAGTTGGAAAATGGGAGGTGATCCCATTGGCTTAATCTTGGGGCAATTGGGCCCCTGAAAGATTGAAATTGGGTCGAATGGAATGAACCATTTGGACCCTGATTGCACTAGGAGGTGCAACCGCCCAGGCCAGGAGGTGGCACCGCCTGGGCTAAGCCTCCCAGCGAGACTGGGCGGTGCAACCTCCCCAGCCGGGAGGTGGCACCGCCTGAGCTCAGTCTTCGAGCTAGACTGGGCGGTGCAACCTCCCTGGCAGAGAGGTGGCACCGCCTGAGCTCAGTCTTCGAGCTAGACTGGGCGGTGCAACCTCCCTGGCAGAGAGGTAGCACCGCCTGAGCTCAGTCTTCGAGCTAGACTGGGCGGTGCAACCTCCCTGGCAGAGAGGTAGCACCGCCTGAGCTCGGTCTTCGAGCTCTGCCAGGCGGTGCAACCTCTCCAGTCAAGAGGTGCAACCGCCTGATCCCGGAATTCCGGGATTTGATCGTTTTGAGCTCCAAATTTGAATTGGGTTGGGGCCTATAAATTCCCCATCCATTCAACACTGAAAAGATACAGACCTACACCGAAATCTTGATCTTTTCTGTGATTCTAAGAGCTCAAAAGTGATTGTAAAGCCTTTAAGTCTCCTCCTTCTGTTCTTCAAGTTTTCAGTTGTAAAGTGAGGAGAGAAAGGTCTGTAAAGGTTGTCTCCTGAGCCTGTCAAAAGGAGAGAAACTGTAAAAGGGCAGTTTGGCCTTCACCCATTGAAGGAAGGCCCCTAGTTGACGTCGGCAACCTCGTCGGTGGAGGAAGCCAAAAGTGGAGTAGGTCAGGACTGACCGAACCACTCTAAATCTCTGGTTTGCGTTTATCTTTGAGCACTTTATCTTTACTGCAAACCTCCTCCACTACTACTGCTCTCTGCGCTTTCACGAACAAGTTCTAAGTGCTGTTCTTCCGAATCTGCATTCAGACGTAAAATCGTGTTTTAGTACATTACAGTTTACGTTTACGTTTTGATTCTGCAGAACTGTCCTCTGTGCTTTTGCAAACGAGTTTCTTTGCAGTTTACACTTACAATTTGATTCTATTTATAACTGCAAACTGTCTTCTGTAATTTTACGAACGAGTTTCAACATTTAGACGTAAAACTGCATTTAGACGTAAATCGGCTTTCCTCGCACAATCGTCAGATTTCAGTTTACGTTTACGTCTTGATTTCAACTGCATACTGCCCTCTGCGAATATACAAACGAGTTTCAAAGTTCAGACGTAAATCTACGTGTAAGACGTAAATCTGCGTGTAAGACGTAAATCTGCGTTTAGACGCAAATCTGCGTTTAGACGTAAATCTGTTTTTTGCAGATTACCTTTTGAGCTGTACAACAACAGCACATTGTCTTTATACTTCTGCTCAATCTGTGCTTAGACGCAATCTGCGTTTAGACGCAATCTGCGCTTAGACGCAATCTGCGCTAAGACGCAAACTGCGCTTAGACGCAATCTGAGTTTAGACGCAATCTGCATTTAGACGCTAACTGCGTTTAGACGCTAACTGCGCTTAAACGTAAACTGCACTTAATCATAAGTAATCTTAGAATCGGTTTTTGCATCAAAATAGTCTTTGTCGAACGAACGCAGCCTTCGCTTTTTAATCGCTGAAAAATATCCGCTGCACTAATTCACCCCCCCCCCTCTTAGTGCTCTCGATCCTAACAATTGGTATCAGAGCCCGGTTAACTCTCAAAAGGATTAAAACCCAAGAGAGATGGCTTACGCCGGAAACCAAGAGGGCCATTCTATTACACGTCCACCCATGTTTAATGGGACGGACTACACCTACTGGAAGACCCGAATGAGGATCTTTCTTATTTCTATGGATTTTGAACTGTGGAATCTTGTCGAAAATGGTTTTTCAAAGTCTTCTCTTCCAATGATCGATTGGAATGATTTGGAGAAGAAGGCTTTCGCTCTAAATACAAAGGCTATGAATGCCTTATTTTGTGCACTTGATAAAAACGAGTTTAACCGTGTTTCAACTTGTGAAACTGGATTCGATATTTGGCACACACTCGAAGTGACCCATGAGGGCACAAGTAGAGTAAAAGAGTCAAAAATCAATTTGCTGTTACACTCCTTCGAACTTTTTCGGATGAAACCGAGTGAAACCATTGGCGACATGTTTACCCGTTTCACGGATGTCGTCAACGGTCTAAAAGGACTCGGAAAGAGCTTTTCGGATTTTGAGCTTGTTAATAAGATACTAAGATCCCTTCCTAAGAGTTGGGATCCTAAAGTCACCGCTATTCAAGAGGCAAAAGATCTGCGAAATTTCCCTCTTGAAGAACTAATCGGGTCATTAATGACCTACGAAATGACTTGTAAAGCTCATGAAGAGCTAGAAGACATCCTTCCAAAGAACAGGAAGGATATGGCACTCAAAACTTCAGAATGCCACTTGAGAGAAAACTCAAGTGATGAGGACTGTGATGATGACTTGGCACTTCTAACAAGAAAGTTTAAAAAGTTCTTTAAAAGAAACAAGTTTAAGAATGATGCAAAAAATAAACTTGAACCCAAAAAGGACCAAGTAATCTGCTATGAATGCAAAAAGCCGGGACACTACAAGAGTGACTGTCCCCAAGTCAAGAAAAGAACAACAAAGAAGAAGGCGCTCCAAGCAACATGGGATGATTCAAGCGCATCTGAGGAAGAGGAGTCCAACACCGAGCAAGTTGCTCATTACGCCTTAATGGCTATCGGAGAGGAGGTAACGGATTCATTAAATGCTGATTTATCTTTCGATGAATTATTAAATGCTTTCAATGACTTATTTGACGAATGCAAGAGTATAAGTAGAAAATATAAATTGCTGAAAAAGGTGCATGATAGTCTTACTTGTGAGTTTGATAAGTTAAAAGTCGAACATCATGATAGTTTAAATTCATGTATCAAATGTCATGATTTAGAAACTTTACAAAAAGAAAACTTGCTACTCAAGGATACCTTGAAGAAATTCGAGGTTGGTAGCAAGTCGTTGAACATGATCCTTGCAAACAAGGGTCACGTTCCAAAAAGGAGCGGAATTGGATTTGTGAGAAGTCCTCACCAAAATCCAACCTCCTTCATAAAAAGCTCCATCTTACATGTTCAACACCAAACCAAGTGCAACTTTTGTTGCAAATCTGGACATAGGACACATTGTTGTCCATTCAAGAAAATAAGTCCAAACAAACTGATTTGGGTTCCTAAAGGAACCATGATAAACTCGATGCAACATGATAGAAAATGTAGATCTATTTATGAGGCACCCAAAAGCAAATGGGTTCCTAAAGATCATCCCTTCCTATAAAAACATTAAAATTTTAAGCCGGAGCAAGAAATAATATTCTGCTCCTTGACTCTCGATGGTCAGAAATCAAGAATCAAAAAGGAACTCACAACGCTTAAGTAACAAGTGAAAGTTATGAAATCACAAATACGAATTGGATACGACCTTATTAGAAACATATGATATCCAAATTCACATACCTCCTTGATCTTCAAAACCCGTTAACACTATCATCTACGAATTGATTCTTGTATCATGAAACTAAATATGTCATGATCTTAAAAGGGATACCAAACAAACTATCAACATACGTATGCACGTTAAAAGATCTATTTTGATCATGCAAGAGCTTCTTCCGTAAATAAAAACTCATACGAAGTCATGTAACAAACGCTAATTGCTCTGAAACTCTCCTCAAGGCAAAGGCTCTCTGATCAAATCATATTAGGTGCTCACTGGCTGCAGGCGGTGGCACCTCTCCAGCTGGCGGTTGCACCTCCAGCTATCACGGGTTGCCAGAGGTTGCACCGCTCCAGCCAGAGGTGCAACCGCCCGCAACTCTGCCTTTTTAAACCCACACTAGGGCCGGCGGTGAAACCGACCCCAACTCACCCCCATTTCCTCCTCTACTCTTCCAAGTCTCCTCCACTCTCATTTCACTCCTCTAAGCCGTCCAAATACCTTCCATTTCGGAGCAAAACATCAAGAATCCTTCCCTCTCTTGAAGATTTCACAAAGGTACTCTTTAAGAAGCTTTTAAATTCTGTTTTGTTCTTCATTTACTCTAGCTCATCATCATCCCACTAAACAGCAGTAATTATGGGATCTAGAAGATCCTCAAGGGACAAGGGAAAGAGGAGATTAGTAGAAGAATTTGATTTCACTCTTTTCGATTCAAAATACCATGCTGAAAGATTTCCCTCTTTCGAACTTAGATGTATCACTAAAGGAAAATACGTAGATCTAAATGAACTAAGAGACTTAGAGACCATCCAATGGTTTGCAAACCTAGGTCTACTTCCAATCTTGCAGATTAACGAACCCATCTATCCTAGGCTTGTTAGATTATTTTACAATAACATACAAATAGATGATGAAGGAAGGATGTCCACCTATCTTTTGGGACAACACATCTCAATCACTGATAGATTCATTTGTGATATGATAGGCATTCCCATAAAAAGCATAGGACTCTACTTTAGAGGATCATGGGATGATGAAAGTATTGGAACATCCTATGTTGAAGCCTTAGGAACAATCTTTGCCAATCCTAACATAGCATTAGTTCCTAAAAGTTGTGAACATCTATTGCCTTTGAACACTAAGATACTTCATTATATCATGACTAGTATAATTCTCCCTAAACAATACCATCATGATGAAATTAGTCAACTAGAATTAGGAACTATGTACTCAATCATGAAGGGACATGACATCTGTCTTGGCTATCTTATTCAACAAAATATGTTAGAATTATCAAAAAAGGATATGATGCTCCCATATGGTGGTATAATCACTAGAATAATAAAAGCTTACGACATTCTAATATCACCAGAGGAAGAAGTAATGAAAGTAGATCGATACAGCATAATAAACAAAAATCTACTTCACCGACTAAGATGTTACTATAGAAACGGTAACTGGGTTAGACTCCCTAGAAGGACTGATCATCCTCAACCTGAACCAGAACCGGAAACACCAGTATTTAGGGGTACCCAATCTCCTCCGACCCTTCCCTTTGAGGAAACACATCCAGTTGAGCAAACTCATACATCCATTGAAGAAATTGGGATTCGTATGGATCGATTTGAACAGAGACAAGAACGGATTGAACAAAGACAAGATCAAATCCTATCTGAGCTGCAGCAGATTCATAGTCAATTTAACTCCTTGTTTAGGCACTTTAATTTTCCACCGCATCAATGAACTCATTGAACACCTGTTGTTGTTGTAAACTTCTCACTTCTGATGTACTGAATATAAACATCTATTATGGTAAAAGTTATCTCAGATTTTTATGGTATCATTACTGTTTTGGCATGTGATATGTCCAAATTAAGAATGTTGAGCTTTGAAACGAAAAGTTTTGAAAACCTTGTGCTTTGATTCGAAGAATGTTGATATGTCCGAATACTTAAATTTGTTAAAATTATTTTTCGGACTATATTGTATGATCAAATCACTTGATTGCCATGTCTCTATGATTATATGCAACAAAATCTTCTCCGAATGCATCTTATTTTTCGAATGCTATGAACCAGATTTTTCGAATGCACTTTCATGAAAAATAAGTATCTGAAATAGATTTGATGAAGTGATTCATGTGTATGTTTTCCATCCTGCAAAATCTTTACATGGACAATGGATTATAACACAAAGGGGAAGAAGTATTTAGAGCAATCTATGTGAAATTCCTCTATAAGCTTGCTTTGATTAATTTCCTGGTATCATGATTATTATGCTTTTTGTTGATGACAAAGGGGGAGATATATATATATGAATTGATAAACACTGCCATACTATAAGTGATGCTATAAACACTGCTATGATTATGCCATCCTTGCATCACCAAGAGATACAAAAACATGTGCTAAAGTTTGCATTATGCCCTGAGTTGATATGTTATCATGTGAAGAAAATGCAAAAACTTACTAGTATATTTCAAATGTATGCATCATGTAATAGTGCTTCACAGCTTTATATGATAATGTTCATACTACATGATGAATGGTTACAAACACAATCATACAAATCTGATGATGTATGTCAAGCCCTGACATCATCTTTGAAGAGATACATCATGATGAGTATCATGATGGGAGTATTGATAAGTTTAACTGATCTAACTTATCAATACGTCACTTGAATTCTTAGGTCTTGAATTCAAGGTTGACTTATCTCAACTATGGCATATAGACAGGGGGAGTTAAGGATAACTCCATTATCAATTGATTGTCATCATCAAAAAGGGGGAGATTGTTGAATCTCGGATTTTGATGATGAAGTCAATTGTCATTTGTTGTCTAATCTATGTGTTGAGATAAGTGTGCAGGATTAACTACGATGAAAGATAGACAAGCAGCAGGAGTTGCGCCGGAGTCAAGTTCATGATCACGTTGGGAGTTCGAGAGTTCGACGGAAGTTCGGACGGTCGTCGGAGGTTCTGCGAGAACAGATCCGAGAAGTCCAGAAGCTTGCCAAGCGAAGCTCGTCGGAACTTGCCAAGTGGATCGTCGCAAAGTCCAGGAGTTTGCCGGAAGTCCGCAGGAGCATCACCGAGGGTTCATCGGATGATCGATGGAAGTTCGCCGGAAACTCGCCGGAAGGAGCGATTGACGCACCGAAGCAAAGCTGCAGAAGTTGTCTTAGATTTAATCGTAGTTAGCACGATGATTAAGTTGGAAAATGGGAGGTGATCCCATTGGCTTAATCTTGGGGCAATTGGGCCCCTGAAAGATTGAAATTGGGTCGAATGGAATGAACCATTCGGACCCTGATTGCACCAGGAGGTGCAACCGCCCAGGCCAGGAGGTGGCACCGCCTGGGCTAAGCCTCCCAGCGAGACTGGGCGGTGCAACCTCCCCAGCCGGGAGGTGGCACCGCCTGAGCTCAGTCTTCGAGCTAGACTGGGCGGTGCAACCTCCCTGGCAGAGAGGTGGCACCGCCTGAGCTCAGTCTTCGAGCTAGACTGGGCGGTGCAACCTCCCTGGCAGAGAGGTAGCACCGCCTGAGCTCAGTCTTCGAGCTAGACTGGGCGGTGCAACCTCCCTGGCAGAGAGGTAGCACCGCCTGAGCTCGGTCTTCGAGCTCTGCCAGGCGGTGCAACCTCTCCAGTCAAGAGGTGCAACCGCCTGATCCCGGAATTCCGGGATTTGATCGTTTTGAGCTCCAAATTTGAATTGGGTTGGGGCCTATAAATTCCCCATCCATTCAACACTGAAAAGATACAGACCTACACCGAAATCTTGATCTTTTCTGTGATTCTAAGAGCTCAAAAGTGATTGTAAAGCCTTTAAGTCTCCTCCTTCTGTTCTTCAAGTTTTCAGTTGTAAAGTGAGGAGAGAAAGGTCTGTAAAGGTTGTCTCCTGAGCCTGTCAAAAGGAGAGAAACTGTAAAAGGGCAGTTTGGCCTTCACCCATTGAAGGAAGGCCCCTAGTTGACGTCGGCAACCTCATCGGTGGAGGAAGCCAAAAGTGGAGTAGGTCAGGACTGACCGAACCACTCTAAATCTCTGGTTTGCGTTTATCTTTGAGCACTTTATCTTTACTGCAAACCTCCTCCACTACTACTGCTCTCTGCGCTTTCACGAACAAGTTCTAAGTGCTGTTCTTCCGAATCTGCATTCAGACGTAAAATCGTGTTTTAGTACATTACAGTTTACGTTTACGTTTTGATTCTGCAGAACTGTCCTCTGTGCTTTTGCAAACGAGTTTCTTTGCAGTTTACACTTACAATTTGATTCTATTTATAACTGCAAACTGTCTTCTGCAATTTTACGAACGAGTTTCAACATTTAGACGTAAAACTGCATTTAGACGTAAATCGGCTTTCCTCGCACAATCGTCAGATTTCAGTTTACGTTTACGTCTTGATTTCAACTGCATACTGCCCTCTGCGAATATACAAACGAGTTTCAAAGTTCAGACGTAAATCTGCGTCTAAGACGTAAATCTGCGTGTAAGACGTAAATCTGCGTTTAGACGTAAATCTGCGTTTAGACGCAAATCTGCGTTTAGACGTAAATCTATTTTTTGCAGATTACCTTTTGAGCTGTACAACAACAGCACATTGTCTTTATACTTCTGCTCAATCTGTGCTTAGACGCAATCTGCGTTTAGACGCAATCTGCGCTTAGACGCAATCTGCGCTAAGACGCAAACTGCGCTTAGACGCAATCTGAGTTTAGACGCAATCTGCATTTAGACGCTAACTGCGTTTAGACGCTAACTGCGCTTAAACGTAAACTGCACTTAATCATAAGTAATCTTAGAATCGGTTTTTGCATCAAAATAGTCTTTGTCGAACGAACGCAGCCTTCGCTTTTTAATCGCTGAAAAATATCCGCTGCACTAATTCACCCCCCCCCCCTCTTAGTGCTCTCGATCCTAACAGCGGGCCCAGCTCTTGCTTGAGCCTCTCCAAATTGGTTCCCGACCTGCGGCCCGCCGGCCCAGCTCTTGCCCGAGCCTCGCAAGATCATTTCCCGACCTGCGCCTTGCCGGCCCAACTTCCTACCCGGGTCGCTCCCGACTGGTGACTTCCCAGACTCAATTCGGAGCCGAGCTCACATACTCGGTCCCCAGATTCAGTTCGGAGCGGAGCTCACAAACTCGGTCCCCAGACTCAATTTGGAGCCAAGCTCACAAACTCGGTCCCCAGATTCAGTTCGGAGCCGAGCTCACAAACTCCATCCCTAGACTCAATTCGGAGCCAAGCTCACAAACTCAGTCCCTAGATTCAATTCGGAGCCAAGCTCACAAACTCGGTCCCCAGAATCAATTCGGAGCCAAGCTCACAAACTTGGTCCCCAGATTCAGTTCGGAGCCGAGCTTACAAACTCGGTCCCCAGACTCAATTCGGAGCCAAGCTCACAAACTCGGTCCCCAGACTCAATTCGGAGCCGAGCTCATAAATTCGGTCCCCAGATTTAATTCGGAGCCGAGCTCACAAACTCGGTCCCCAGAATCAATTCGGAGCCGAGCTCACAAACTCGGTCCCTAGACTCAAATCGGAGTCGAGCTCACAAACTCGGTCCCTAGACTCGATATGGAGTCGAGCTCACAAACTCGGTCCCCAGACTTGATACGGAGCCGAGCTCACAAACTCGGTCCCCAAACTCGATTCGGAACCGAACTTATTAGTTCCCTAGGTCCGATTCAGGGCCGAATCTATCCACTTGGCCAATCTAACGCCCGAGCCGCATCTCGGCCAATACAACGCTTGAGTCGCATCTCGGCCAAATCCAGCGTCCGAGCCACGCACATCGGCCATCCAATGCCCGTCAAGGGCGGAACAATCCCGGGGAACGACTTCAGCAGCCCCGGTGCAACCTTGCCAGAGGCCTGACTAACAAGAGCTACTGCTCCCGAGGCCTCCGCCTCTCCCTCTGAGCACGTTCCACTGGGACTACGGCCAGGACACGGAAGATTGTCGTGACCTCCAGAATCAAAGCAAGGACTTCATCCGAAAAGGTCACCTCGGGTGCTATCTCGAGGAACCTTGAGAAGCAACTCCACGTCCTAGGGGACCCATCGAAAAATGCCTCGTCATCCAAAATCTCCCGCCAAAAAGCCACTCGCGGCAAGAGGTCCACAGGCTCTCCAGATCGGTTCCCGACCTGCGGCTCACTGGCCTAGCTCTTGCTCGAGCCTCTCTAGATTGGTTCCCGACCTACGACTCACGGGCCCAGCTCTTGCTTGAGCCTCTCCAAATTGGTTCCCGACCTGCGGCCCGCCGGCCCAGCTCTTGCCCGAGCCTCGCAAGATCATTTCCCGATCTGTGCCTTGCCGGCACAACTTCCTACCCGGGTCACTCCCGACTGGCGACTTCCTAGACTCAATTCGGAGCCGAGCTCACAAACTCGGTCCCCAGATTCAGTTCGGAGCGGAGCTCACAAACTCGGTCCCCAGACTCAATTTGGAGCCAAGCTCACAAACTCGGTCCCCAGATTCAGTTTGGAGCCGAGCTCACAAACTCGGTCCCTAGACTCAATTCGGAGCCGAGCTCACAAACTCAGTCCCTAGATTCAATTCGGAGTCGAGCTCACAAACTCGGTCCCCAGAATCAATTCGGAGCCAAGCTCACAAACTTGGTCCCCAGATTCAGTTCGGAGCCGAGCTCACAAACTCGGTCCCCAGACTCAATTCGAAGCCGAGCTCACAAACTTGGTCCCCAGACTCAATTCGGAGCTGAGCTCATAAATTCGGTCCCCAGATTCAATTCGGAGCCGAGCTCACAAACTCGGTCCCTAGACTCAAATCGGAGTCGAGCTCACAAACTCGGTCCCTAGACTCGATATGGAGTCGAGCTCACAAACTCGGTCCCCAGACTCGATACGGAGCCGAGCTCACAAACTCGGTCCCCAAACTCGATTCGGAACCGAACTTATTTGGTCCCTAGGTCCGATTCAGAGCCGAATCTATCCACTTGGCCAATCTAACGCCCGAGCCGTATCTCGGCCAATCCAACGCTTGAGTCGCATCTCGGCCAAATCCAGCGTCCGAGCCACACACATCGGCCATCCAACGCCCGAGCTATGCATCTCAGCAAATCCAATGCCCGAGTCGCACCTTGGCCAAATCCAGCATTCAAGCCACGCACCTCGGCCATCGAACGCCCGAGCCACGCATCTCGGCCAATCCAACGCTCGAGCCACGCCTCATCGCACCTAGGCCAATCCAACACCCGAGCCACGCCTCAACGCACCCCGGCGAATCCAACGCTTGAGCCACGCCTAAGCGCATCTCGATCAAACTAACGCCCGAGTCATATATCTCGGCCGATTTGACGCCCGAGCCACATCTCGAACAACCTAACGCTCGAGTCATACCTCGCGGCCGATCTGATGCCCAAGCCGCATCTCGAACAACCTAACGCTCGAGTCATACCTCGCGGTCGATCCGATGCCCGAGCCGCATCTCAAACAACCTAACGCCCGAGTCACACCTCGCGGCCGACCCGATGCCTCTCCCCGTCCGATGCCCGAGCCACTCCACGTTGATCCACGACTCGCAGCTCTAACCGGGTCACCTCGGTCCGCTCGCCGACTCACAAAATCGAGGTCCGTAACTCCGACCAACGCCAAACCAGTTATCCGACCGACCAAGCACGACAGGCCCCGATAGCCCGATTCGCAGAATCAATCCTGCCCGAGGCATGGGGCGTTGTCCCTATAATCCCCCCGCCCCTCCCCCCCCCCCGACAAGTCAATTCAGTTTCCTCTCCTAAGCGATCAATATCCCTCCAACTCAGGTATGCCTCCTGGCCCGTTAAGGCCCCCCAAGACACGCCAAGTCAGAATCCGTACTAAGGCACTGCTCGGCACGTCCACCACGCCAACCTGCATACGACCGACCCACGTACAGTAATATAAAGACCTCTAGCCAGCATTTGGTAGAGGAGACAAAAAAATCAATTGATCACTCGACTGACTTGCTCATCGGAGGGGCCTCGTCGGGTGATCCCGACGAGGGCCATTTTTACAGGAAAACGCGGCCACCTCACGATGGTGAGCTGCCAACCACCCGGGAATTATCGTCGAGTGCACGAAGGAGAATAGCCAACTGGCCCGAATCCCGACCAACGCCAACTAGCACCCCTTCCCGAGGGCGCGGCCACCTCACGAAGGCGAGCTGCCAACCACCCAGGAATCATCATCCAGTGCACGAAGGAGAACAGCCAACCGGCCCGGATCCCGACCAATGCCAACCAGCACCCCTTCCCGAGGGCGCAGCTACCTCGCGAAGACAAGCTACCAACCACCCCGGAGAAGGAGAGATGCAGCTCAACATACACAATGCCTGGATCAGCACACCAAGGAATGCTGATCAGCACCTCGTCGTGAGTGCTCGGTCGACCTTCGCATCTAACTCAACCTAAAGAAGACTCCCGACATCGACCCGTGGACCAGGCCGTGCTAACTCACCAGCCACGACACATTTGTTCACTAACAACCCTAATCCAAAACTTTTTAATGTGATTTATTATCTTAATTACTCTCTAATAAGAGCAGCTATAAATATGGTACTAAGTTCTTCCTCCATTTAATAGACATTTTTTTATTCTTAAACTAAACTAGTCAACCAAACTATCTCATGATCCCTTCCAACCATAATAAATGTGTCAATTGGTCCCACACTTTTACCCATATTCATCCTTGTTAGTCTTATTTTACCTTATTCAATCCAAGAAACACATAATTATTACTTCTAAATTTAACACCATCATTTACTACTAGAATTAAGCCATGTATAGAATGTACATTAGCTAATTTACAAAAAAAAACCACCTTTCCTTGATCTCCATATTATTAACAAATATCTTGTGATCATCATCCTTTAGAAGTCCACGGTTACCTAAATCTTTGATATTTCTTTCTTTAACTTTTGAAAAAATATCATTTTTTCTATCGTTAGTACCTAGCTTACTGTAAGACTTTAGATAAGCCTTGTACTTTTGTCATGCATGCAATTTATATTTGCCTCTTTTTAGTCACCTACATATATACTAAATTTTCCTTATTTTATAATTTCATCAATCTTTCAAGCACAATCTTTTAGGTGTGATTGCTTTTTGAACTTATATCGTCACCAACTCTCTCTCAGATGTACACCTCTACTCTTAGATTCTTAAAATGAATCTTTTCATGTTTCTAATCTCAGTGATCATCAAAGTCCACAGGATTAAGAGTAAACTTATTCAAGTTTGAAACCTCTTCGTTCTCCATCCCACTTCTATAAAATCTTAAATTATGTCTTTAAAATTATCCTATCTAATTCTGGTACAATTTACTATCTTCTTTTCTCTTCCATTTTCAAAAAAGTGAATACCTAAAACAACCAATTGATTTATTCATGAACTTTTTATTATGTATAACTTTACGATCTTTAAAATATACCATATAATAAAAAAAAGGTCCAACTATATCCATGTCTACTCTTATAAGTAATCTGATATTCATCACTTTTCTTGAAGCATCAATAACAATGAAATCATTAATGTAGCAAAATCCAAAATCGTTCCACCCTCTTTGTTCCTCTCCTCATATCCAAAGCCCTCATATATTCCTTTAAATTCACCATCTTCTCTCTCTATATGATCATTCAAATGTCCTCCAATTATAGATTTTCAATAAAAGTTACTACAATTATATCCCAAAATCTCTTGATTTTACAACATTACTTTGACCCCTATCTATAAAAGATACTTACACCAATGTATGTTTAATTATCTAGTATTAACAATCTCTTACATCTTTTCCCTTGACCCATTTAACCAACTATGCAGTATATATATATATATATATATATATATAATGATATAATGTGTCAATCTAACCCCTTTTCTGAAAATATTCATATATTCCAATTCTACCAGCCTAATTCTATTGTCTTAGATTATTTACCTTGCCCACACCGGTCCAAAATAGAGCAAGAAACTCTGTAAAAAAAAGATGCTAGACCAGTTTTCCCTTTTAATAGATCCGAACATAACCATTTTTTTCTTTTAAAATTACTCAAACCGACCCCTTCTAGGGCTACCAACTCCTCACGAACCCATTTTACTTTATGTATAACCACCGCCGAGTGTTCACCCTCCCCACAAACCCTGAATATTCTCCTCTTTCTTTTCTTCCTTTTTCTCGACGGCCTCCTTAATCTAACCTCCATTTTTCTTCCTGCTTCCTTCTCCCTTCTTCAACCGTCGGTAATATCATTTTAGTTTGAATGTTGTGAGTAATCATTTTAGTTAAAACAAAGTAAGCAATATAAAATACCATATTAGAAAGTTTTAATGACTATATAATAATTACATCATAAATGCATACGAACTTGTTGCTAATGAAATTATAATTTCAACATGAAGGGCTCGGACTAGGTACTTGACTTCAGCACCCTTTCCGGGGCCAATATAAATCTTTTGATTTCGGTAAGCAAGCCTAAACAAAACTTTGGATCAATGAGCATAATTGAAACCATGATCATAAGCACTCTAGAAAGAGTAATGAAAATTGAAACTAGATAGCATAATCCAAGAAAATTCGTTCTACCAAGTGACACTATCCAATTATTCCGTATCTACATATTGCAATTCTGGTTACCTGAGAAATGAACAGTCCAAAACCATTAATAAATTACTCACTAATTTTATCAAAACAAATACACCTTAATAAGGAAAGACCAAAGGTCGAGGAATTTATAGATTATGAAATTTTGATTGTACTATTCCATGACAATTTTAAAAAACAAAGAGAAAGACCCATGTTATGAGAATGTCATTTGGTCACTAATCCTTGTAAAAAATGATAAATAACAATCATCACGAAAGAACTCTAGGATCACAAGAAAGGTAGCTTTGCATTTAATATTCCATTTAAAATCATAAAAATATATAAAAATTATATTTTTCTTCAGAATTTTTGACTTCTTCATATTCTCTTTGATTTTTTTAAATTCGTTTAACCAGGATCCCGAGCTCAAAGCAATATTAACATAAGCAATGAACCCGACAGCACCTAAACTTATTCAGCCAGATAGAAAGCAACCACGATTGTGAGTGTTTGAATTTAAGTCACAAACATTGAAAAGTTCAACATTATATGACCCTAATAAATATAACCAATCATACAACATTTCTAATCTTCACCTGTTGTTTTATTGTTGGAAACACTTTATGAATTTTAAAGGAGACAAATACAACAAGATGTATAAGTTACTAAATATGACATGTCATGTAAGACTAGGTAAGTGACATCAATGAAATATTTTCTATGTAACATTAGAGGATGCAGTTCATGCCAAAAAAAACCTCAAAAGATATATTTTTTGAATTTCATCATTCAATAACCCAAAGCAATAATATACTCATAAATTCTAGACCTCTAGAAATGCACACTTAGAGAAACCATAGGACTATTCACTACATCATGTTCAACCGGGGGAATAAGAAACATACTTTTGATCAAGATTCACAAGTTCGGTCCGTACTGGCTTGGTACAATACGTATCGAGGCATACCATATCGAGCGGTACGCCTAAAATATGATATAGGTTGGTAAAGGTTGAAATTTTGACCGTTACTACCCAATACAACCCTGTATCGGGTGATACGGGGCCAAAAATTTGGCACCGGCGGGTAGCAGGCAGTCTGCGTGCCGACTGCCGAGAGGCTCTTGGACCAATATGTACTGCCTATATCGGGCAATACACATCGAAATTAAAAACCATATTTTTGATAAGTGGAGCAGTATAAGCTAATTGTGCAAATTATTCAAGTGATTAATCAACAGAAAAAGTATTATCTTTAGTGCCTTAATATTCAACTCCAACAAGGTAGGCTTTCTCTGAACAAACCTATATTCTTAGTATGATAATTCTTTGGTTTTAAAATGATGGAAAAATGAGCTAAATATCAGTTTGCAATATATTTTTATAGAAAAGTGCAAAGTGAAAGCATACAAATAACAAGAAAAAGTAAAAGCTAAAGGAATTGAGATGTGTAAAAATATTATTGATGAATGCTCCGGTGACAAATGAATATCTAGAATGTAATTCAAGAATTAGTTAATGTCTCTTTTTTCCTTCTTACATAAACATAACAGAGACTAACAGAAGTCACAATTCCCATAGAGTAATTGCCAATAGTTCGCAAGAAATATTACAGAATGTTGAGGGTCAAGCCAGAAGTTAAACAAGAATGAGAAGCAAGTAAACAAATAGACTATTCAATAATAAAATTTGAGAAACCCCTAAATATATTTTCTAGTAAAGGACTAATATAATAGTTTTAAAAAAAAGATAAATGAACCTGATTCTCGAATTCAAATAAGTGAAGCATCAATGCTCTGAGCCTCTTTATCCCTAATGAACAAAAGAAAAAATATGCCTTGATCATAAAATAAAAGAAAGATAAGCCTCAACATATGACTAAAGCATCACAAATGACAATTTATAAGAAAGTTGTTGCAGGTGAAATATCCATATAGCATGAACCATGAAGCAATTTGCTAACAAGCTAATCATCATGGTGATTGTCGTGATGTTATAATAAGCATTTCATGACTTAAATGTTTCAACTGGAATTATCATGTCAATTTAAACATTTTACCATATGCGATATTAGGAATTGCAAAAAACAATCGCTAACTTAATCTCATTAAATAAACTGGGAATTGGCATGAAGAAATACTGATTCAGAGGTCAGTTTTATGCTTGCAAGGCGCACAATTCAAACCACAAGGCGTGGATGCTGAAACTTGTGATAAATGATAGCAACACCATAATTGAAAATACTGAAAACAGTAGTCATGTCATTTGTTGGTGAGCATCTGTATGAAACTTAGCTAGCTTCTCTAACAATCTCATGAAGATTGCTACTAGTCTTCTACAAACCAACAGCTGATTCAGTAAAAGATAAATCCCAGAGACTAAAATAATCATAAATTAGAACCTTCACTAAGATCCTTTTATCCAGAAGGACCAGAACTACACTATCACTATAATCAAGCATTTATTAACTGTTGGTATAGTAAGCTAACTTCCACAATTTAGAACTTGTCAGGCCCTATCTTGAGACCAGCAAAAGACATAGTCTATTCATATAAAGACATGTATCTCTGTTCATATCACAGAAAAAAAAACCATAATATACAGAATCATAATGCCTCATTTTCATCAAACTCATAGAATTATTTGTTTGATATATCTTTACTATTATATTATTCGATTTGGTTTACTATTCTCATAGGTCTAATGACTACTGTTTAAAATAGAAATTATGACACATCATACTAAAATTAGAATATTTTAAGCTTGGATTTCACTCTTGAATTAATCTTTTACGGAGATTATTCACTATATACTAACTTACTGAAACCATTTCGGATTAGAAATTATACACTCTATAACCAGTTTTTTCAACAGCATTTGAGTGGTTGATGAGGACAGCTCTTTTGATTGTCAAACATAATTATAATTGCATAATTGTCATGCTTCTCTCCCTATATAATCAATCAAATGTCCTCCAATTATAGATTTTGAATAAAAGATTCTCCTTAGATTATATTACCTAAATTTTCTAAAAATTCCCCTTTGATTTAATCACTTAAGACAAATGTAAGAGGCATAAACAATGAATCAAAATATTTTCTCATGACACAGATTATAGTAATATAATTATATTCCAAAATCTCTTGATTTTACAACATTATTTTGAGGCATATCTATGAATGATACTTGCATAATTTTACTGTGGCAATCTAACCCCTTATATTCCATGTTATTAGCCTAATCCAATTGTCCCCTTATCTATTTTACACCACAGTTGAAACCTAATATCATAGTTTTCTTCCAAACAGTCTAGAAGTCCACCTTCACATTTTAGTATACTTTGGTGGTAAATATGTCTCACATCTAATCTCAATGATGACCTAATTTTATTATGAAACAATTAAGATTATGCATATGAGTTCTCAAATGTTTTTCAAGCTGGCTCTTAGTGGCATTACACAACCCTCCACCTTTTTCATTCGGGCTTGGGACCGACATCGGCGGTGTTAAAAACATTTGTACAGATATTCTCCTTACAAGAGAGAGAAAACCTGAAAAACGTAGTAGGAATTTAAAAATGACAATTGTAGAAATGGAAACAAGTATGTCCAAGTACATGGCTTTACTTCCTGTTAAATCACACAAATCAGACCTTGTATGACAATACCATTTTTTTTGCACCTTTTGTTCAATTTTCTAATCCATATATGAACTAGTTAGCACAGATGATCATAATAGCAAATGATTTGATGGCATTCTTCATAAGGGAAGACCTTTGAAGATCAAGAGATAGCTTCATTAACAAGCATACTAAAAGAAAATAAATGGAAAGTAAGAAATTACCAAGAGATTGGAAGAGAATCTTTTAGATAAAAATTTATAAGAAAGGAAATAATTAAATTGCTCAAACCATCAATGACTTGACTTAAGGAGCCATACTATAATATCAAAAAACAAACATTCAAAATTTCTTAAACTATCAGGAATTAAGTTATCTGTTATCATTTTTGTTGTTGTGGTCAAATGCAACTTCTATTTCAGCAGACCCTAAGAGTTATGCAATAACATATACAATATTTGTAACTTGGATTACATATAATGTCTCTAGGATTGCATCCCTAACTTTTAGATTGCTAAGGCATAATGAAACAAGCAACAATAACATCTAATGCAGGGAAGTCAAAAACTAAAAATGAATAACAAATGCATGTTTAGTGACATGACATTGGCTCCCATGAAATCTAAAATAGCTAAAATTGAAAAAGCCTAGTGGGCACTTGCTTATAAGCCTTCATGAATTTTGCACCCTTTTGGTTGAAGAGACTGACAATGAGAGCAGTTTCATCATACATCCTAACATCCCCACCAAGTGCCTTCTCTAAGTTACACAATCATCTAGAAGTAAGATTCCATACATTACCGGAAATAAGGTTAATTCAAATCAAAGATGCATCAGAATTACTCTTGAAATAAAATAAATATACACAACAAGGTCTACAATCTCACTCTAATATCAGTTTCAATATTCTATGAGACCAGCATGGTACTAATATATTGGGTCATACATCACCTGAAAAGATAATAGAAAAAACAAAACAAACTAGCATTGGACCGTATGGTCTAAAACCAATCCATAGTCGAAGGTACTACAGCGGAAGCACACTGCTTAAATCCATGCAAACGACAATTAAAAGACAAGGACACTATTTGAATATATTGCATTGGAGTTTTTGTAACTTACACTATTCAGATACTAAAACTATCCATGCTTGTGAAGTTTTTTGTTATTTTTGACATTAAAGAAATATCATCGACAAATCTGAATGAAAGTGTAAGATAATTAGATATCGACAACAAACGATAGATATCATCAAACATCATAAAAATGTCTTAATTGAGATATACTCGACTTGAAAGAAATCTTGGCAGAAACTTTCTACCAACTATGCATTACTCTTACTCTAAAATGGTGAGCTAGAAGATTTCATTACATTTATAAAATACATTTAAATGGCAGAAATTAACTTATCTTTCCCACTTTTTACCAAATGGCAGAAAGTAACTCAGAAAGTAATGCATTACATCAGAGACACAACAAAATTTTCCTTTGCATACGTGATCTTTTAAATAATAAAATCTATTAAATTTTAATTTTCTTAAATTTGTAATATTTCTACAAATCTTTATCAACATAAGCAGATTTTTGACCTTCTAGCTTTCAATTAAATCTTTATTTTTGAAATTATTTTAAATATTTTACATAATTGTATTGTGTTATTATATTTTTTTTATCAGCTTCTTCTTACTCATTATAAGTATTTCTTCATAAAATTATCGATTATTTTTTTCTAATGATCAAAAAAATTTGGTTATTTTCCAACTTGGTGGCGAATGCCATCAACAGGATACATAATAATTAGTAATTTTACCTCAAATAAGTGTATTTTCTTTCAAGTCATAAAAGATATCTTATATATTCCAACTTATTTTTCCTCAATATTTTTTTTCATGTTACTATTCTAGAAAGCACTAATTCAAGTAACCAACGTATAACGACAATATCAATGTGGTCATTTGCTGGCATCAGTATATTGTACAGTTTTAAAATATTCAACTATTTGTTTGTATACTTGTTCGTGTTATACCCATAGATTTAAATTTTAATCAGTTTGATTGATAATGACTGTCCGGGCATGATTTAAGATGTGGACTGCCTCATTTCAAGCTGTATGGTATTATTTTTTTCCTTTTTTATAAAAAAATGCTAGGACCGTTTTCCCTTTTCAAAGACTCAAATCAAATCATTTTTTCTTTTAAAATTACTTGAACTGGTTCTCCTTCTGAGGTTCGTGTCTCCTTACAAGCCTGTTTTGCTCTTTCTGCAACCACCGCCAAGTGATCTCATCTTCTTTTCCGCCTCTTCCACCATAGCATCATTCTACCTCCATTTTTCTTCCTCTTTCCTCCTTCCTTCTTCTCCCTTCCTCACCCCTAGTAATGTCATTTTAGTTTATATTATTGCGAGTAAAGTCATTTTAGTTAAAGCATAGTAAGAAATATAAAATACAACATTAGAGAGCTTTAATGACTACATAATAATTATATCATAAATGCATAAGAACTTCTTCTTGATAAAATTACACATTCAATATAAAGGGCTTGGATTGCAAACTTGACTTCATCACCCTTTCTAGAGCCAATATAAAGTCTTTGATTTCAATAAGTAAGCCTAAACAAAACTTTGGATCAGTTGGCATAACTAGAATCTTGATTACAAGCACTCTAGAAATGCTATTGTAAGTTCAAACTAGACAGCATAAGACCTGACGAAGAAAATTCATTCTACATATTGCAATTGTGGTTACCCAAGAAATGAAGAGAATAAAACCATTAATAGTTTACTCCCTAATTTCATCAGAAGAAACACACTCAATTGGGAAAAACCTAAGGTCAAAGAGGGTTTATAGATCATTAAATTTTGGTTATACTATTCCATAACAATTTTGGAAAGGAGAAGAGAACGACCCATATTATAGGAGTGTCATTTGGTCAAAAAGTTACTCCCTAATTTCACCCGAACAAACACACTCAATTAGAAAAAATCTAAGATTAAGGAGAGTTTATAGATCATTAAATTTTGATTGTAATATTCCATAGAAATTTTGAAAAGGAGAAAGCAAAGAGCCCATATTATAGGAGTGTCATCTGGTCAATAATCCTTCTCAAGAATATGACAAATAACAACCACCAAGAGAAAACTCCAAGATCACAAAAAGGGTAGCTTTGCATTTAATATTTCTATTTTAAGGCCACAAAAAAATTTGAAAATTACATTTGCTTTCATAATTTCTGACTTTCTGAGATTTTCTGATTTTTTTTAATTTCTCTAACCCAATTCCCTCGCTTCAAGCGACATTAACGTAACCAAAGAACCCGCTAACACCAAAGCTTATTCAGCCAAATAGAAAGCAACTACGATTGTGACTATTTGGATTTAAATCACAACCATTGAAAAAATCAACATTATACAACCCCAATAAATATAACCAATAATACAACATCTCAATGGATGGCAATAGCTATCCATGATGTCTTCACCTATTAGTGTTGTTGACAACACTGGATGACTTTTATGAATCTTAAAGGAGACATATATAAAGAGATGCACAAATTACTAAGTATGACATGTCATGTAGGACTAGATAAGTGACATCAATCAAATATTTCCTATGTAAGATTAAATAATGGAGTTCATGTCAGAAAGATGCCTCAGAAAGATATATTTTCTGAATTTCATCATTCAATGACACAGCCAAAGCAATAATATACTCCTAGATTTTAGACCTCTAGAAGTGCACACTTAGAGCAACTATAGAACTATTCGTTGCATCATGATCAATGGGGGAAATAGAAACATACTTTTGGCAAGTGTAACAGCATGAGCTAATTGTGCAAATTCTTCAAGTGATTCATCAACAACAAATGATGATGTTGATAATTCAGTGCCTTTACATTCAACTCCAACAAGGTAGGCTTCCTCTTGACAAATCTATATTCTTAATATGATAATTTTTTATTTTTAAAATGATGAAAAAATAAGCTAGATATCAGTTTGTAATATATTTTTCCAGAAAAGTGCAAATTGAAAAAGACAAATAAAAGAGAAAAAACAAAGGCTAAAAGAATTGAAATGTGTCTAAAAATATTATTCATGAATAATCTGTGATAAAAGAATATCTAGGATGCAATTCAAGAGTGAGATAATGTCTCTTTTGTCTTTCTTAACAGAAAGACTAATAGAAGTCATAATTCTTGTATAGTAATTGTCAATAATTGGCAAGCAAGGTTACAGAATGTTAAGGGGCAAGCCAGAAGAGCAAGCAAAAAATAATGACTTTTCAATAATCAAATTTGAGAAATCACTAAAGATATTCTCTAGTAAAGGTAATATAATAGCATGAACAAAAAAAGATACTCAAACCTGATTCTCAAATTCTATAAGTGAAGCATCTTTGCTCTGGGTCTCTTTGTCCCTGAATGAACAAATAAAGAATGTGCCTTAATCATAAAATAAAAGAAAGATAAACCTCAACATATGAGTAAAGCATCACAAATGACAGTCTATAAGAAAGTTGCTGCAGGTGAAATTATCTGCATACCATGAACCATGAAGTAATTTGCTAACTTAATCATCATGATGATTATAATCAAAAGATATTAGGCAAATCTATTATACAAAACTGAAAACAAATGAGGTCTGCACTGATATGATTACTAAGTTGACATAAAGAAGTACATCACGTTGCATTTTAACTCATGAATAACATAAAATTTGATATAAAAGAAAAACTGAATCTGGTTAGCATCAAATAAGACTATGTAGCAAAATTCCTATTCAATAAAGCTAGACAAGAATGGACATGATAGATAGGAAGAGCTGTAGAGTTTACTAATGAATCATGATAGAAAGATATATTTTCTGAATTTCAATATTCAATGACAGCCAAAGCAATAATATACTCCTAGATTCTAAACCTCTAGAAATGCACACTTAGAGCAACCATAGAACCATTCGCTGCATCATGTTCAATGGGGGAAATAGAAACATACTTTCGATAAGTGTAATAGCATGAGCTAATTGTGCAAATTCTTCAAGTGATTCATCAATAGCAAATGTATTATATATTCAGTGCCTTTACATTCAACTCCAACAAGGTAGGCTTCCTCTAGACAAACCTATATTCTTAATATGAAAATTATTTAGTTTTAAAATGATGATAAAATGATCTAAATATCAGTTTGCAATATATTTTGCCAGAAAAGTGCAAAATAAAAGAGAAAAATCAAAGGCTAAAGAAATTGAAATGTGTCTAAAAATATTATTCATGAATGATCTGTGATAAAAGAATATCTATAATGCAATTCAAGAGTGAGATAATGTCTCTTTTTTCTTTCTTAACAGAAAGACTAACAGAAGTCACAATTCCTGTATAGTAATTGTCAATAATTCACAAGCAAGGTTACAGAATGTTAAGAGGCACGCTAGAAGAGCAAGTAAAAACTAGACTTTTCAATAATCAAATTTGAGAAACCACTAGAGATATTCTCTAATGAAGGGCTAATATAATAGCTTCAACAAAAAAAGATACTCAAACCTGATTCTCAAATTCTAATAAGTGAAGCATCAATGCTCCAGGTCTCTTTGTCCCTGAATGAACAAATAAAGAATGTGCCTTGATCATAAAATAAAAGAAAGATAAACCTCAACATATGACTAAAGCATCACAAATGGCAGTCTATAAGAAAGTTGTTGCAGGTGAAATTATCTGTGATGTTAGGAAAATCTAAAGCATCACAAATCTAAAATAGTTAACAAATGCTTGATTTATGATACTTAATCATCACGGTAATTATAATCAAAAGATGTTAGGCAAATCTACTGTACAAAACTGAAAACAAATGGGGCCTGCACTGATATGCTTACCAAGTTGACAAAAAGAAGTACACATTATGTTGCATATCAACTCATGAACAACACAAAATTTGATATGAAAGAAAAACTGAATCTGGTTAGCGTTAAGTAAACTATGTAGCAAAATTCCTAATCAATAAAGCTTGACAAGGATGGACATGACAGATAGGAAGAACCGTGGAGTTTTCTAATGCTCCAATTTGAGCTCAATCAAATAGGAAATACTGGACTTGATGCCACTTTTGATTTCAGATCTGAGATTAGCTTTGTTAGGTTGAAAATCTTCAAGCCAAACTAACTAGAATGGTCAAAGCCACACAACTGGGCCAAAATAAGCATGTCAATTAAATGACTCAAAGAAACAATCACTTAAATGTTTCAACTGGAATTATCATGTCAATTTAAACCTTTTACATATGTGATATTAGGAATTAAAATCAATAATCACAACAGCTGCTGATAGCTTATTCTCCTTAAATAAACAGGCAAGGTGGAATGAAGAAATACCAATTCAGAGGTCAGTTTTATACTCACAAGTAGCAGATTAAAACTACAGCACGTGGATGATGAAACTCGTGATAGATGACTGCAACAGCATAATTCAAAATACTGAAACAGTAGCCATGTCATTAGTTGGCGAGCATTTGTATGAAACTTAGCAAGCTTCTCTAACAATCTCATGAAGATTGCTACTAGTCTGCTACAATGCAACAGCTAATCAGCAAGAAAAATCCTGTAGACCGAAATAATCACAAATTAGAACGTTCAGACTCAATGAAGATCTTTTTATTACTATAATCTAGAAGGACCAGAATGACATTATCACTATAATCTAGCATTTGTTAATTGTTGGTATCGTAAGCTAATTTTCACAATTTAGAACTTGCATAATATCCTATTTGACTCCATTTATCAAGTCCTATCTTAAGACCAGCAGAAGACAGTCTATTAATGGAAAGCCATGAGCCTCTGTTCTTATCACAGAAAAAAAATGTAATAAACAGAATCATAATACCTCATCTTTATCAAACTCATAAAATTATTTGTTTGATATCTCTTTACTATTAAATATTCAATTTGGTTTGCAGTTCTTATAAGTATGATAACTACATTCTACAGAAATTATAATACATCCTTTTAAAATTGAAATATTTTAAGCTTGGATTTCACTCTTGAACTTATATTTTACTTGGAGGTTATTCACTATATAGTAACATATTGAAATCATTTAAGATTACAAATTATACACTTTATAACCAGTTTTTTCAACGGCAAGAAAAGTCTGAAATTCAGGAGGCTACATTACAATCATAAGAAACCTCAACTCAGCAAAAACAAAAAAAATATATAAACAACTACCTCGTTGGTCTAATTATGCATAATTAGCATAAACAAACAAAGAATAAGATTAGCATGAAGATTATCAAATTTAAAGAAGGAAAAAAAAACCATTTATCTAAAAAGGCAGAACTATAATAGTAGAATGTAACATGGTTAAAAATATTAAAACTAGGACACATAAAATATAGCAACAATGATGTAGGGGTTATAGATTACATGTACCATCAATATGGCAAAGGTTATAACAATATATGTGCAAAGCTGAAAGAAAAATTGGATACAAAAATCAGACTTGTAGCTGTATCCACCTAGGCTCATTTTAAATAGACCTAAAATGCTGTAAAAATTAAAGCATGGTTCTAAATTTTTCATCTTAGGCACTTGCACTCATATCTAAAGATCACAAATCTATAATGCTTGTATAAAAATATGTTGCCTCTTTGATGCCACAAACTTCTCTATGCAATGCTACCAGCAATGGATTTTCTTCTCAAGTACTAAAGAAGTCTTCTGTATTATTCTCATAATATTTTCCAACCATCAGCATTTTCATCTAGTGCTTGAGAAGTCAACATGAAGATTCTCAAATTTAAAGAAGGAAGAATTAACAAATCACCTAAAAACATACAACAAGAATGTAACATTGATAAAAATATTAAAACTAGAACACATAAAATATAGAAACAATAATGTAGTGCTTATAGATTGTATGTGTCATCAATATGGTAAAGGTTATACCAAGATATATGCAAAGCTGAAAGAAAAATTGGATACAAAATCAAACTTGCAGCCGCAACCACATTGGTTCGTTATATAATAAACCTATTAAAATGCTGTAAAAATTAAAGCATGGTTGTAATTTCTTACTTAACTTAGGCTCTTGCACTCGTATATGAAGATCTTAAATGTATGATGCTTGTATGAAAATATGTTACCTCTTTGATGCCACAAACTTCTCTATGCAATGCTATCAACAATGGATCTTCTTGTCAAGCACTAAAAATGTTTTTCGTATTACTCTCGTAATCTTTTCCAACCATCAGCAGTTTCATCTTATGACACTAAATTGGGCAAAGGGCATAGTGTTTGCTTTAGGTTTTGGTGGTTTGGGAGTCTCAAAGACATTCCAGAACTTGAGTGTCTCATCTTCTGCAGCAGAAGCTACTACACCACCCAATGGGCTCCCAGCTAAGTAAAGAACACGAGATGAATGACCAAAAAGCTCAGCTTTTCTCGTCATGGATGTGTAATTCCATAGGGTGAGTTGATTGTTTGGAAACCCATGGGAGGTCAGCAATTCAGATTTGTTCTTGTCCCACAACAACGCACAAACTTCAGAGCCGGTATCAATTGAGTTCAAGCAAACACCATTAGCAGCATTCCAAAACTTAATGCAATGATCATTGCGTCCTCCACCAGAAGCCAGCAGATTGCTCCTGGTAGGGCACCAATCAAGGGCCCTCACAGTGGAAGTGTGGTTGTTGATCTTGTGAAGCAATTGATGTTGGCACGGATGGTGATTTGCAACAGCCATGCGGGCGTCCCATATGTGCACAAGTTTGTCCTTCCCTCCGCTTGCCAGATATCGCCCAAACAACTCGGACCATTTAAGACTACAAACTTCAAGTCGATGCCCTTTATAGTCACAGATGGCCCGGTCATCTTTTCTAATGTCATAATCAACAACACTACCATCGGATTTCCCAGTCGTCAAGATTGCATTACTTCTCCAGGCAAGTGAACAAACAAAGGAGTGGCTGTCACCTTGGATCCCAACCAACAGACGTCCTGTTGCTGCATCAACCAGATCTAAATCTGAATTGCCAAATGCGACAGCGAGAACTTTGCCGTCTGGGGACCAGCTGATGCTAGTGACAGGGCTGTTGTTTTCTAAGGCTCGTGAAAACTTCGTACCAGACTTATTCGCAGCATTCCATATGTACACTGTGTCATTGAGGCCAATCGCCAACACATTATTGCTTCCCCAGTCGAGGAGATTCAACCTATCATCATCTATGATGTCATAAGCAGCCAAAACCCTATCTGGATCTTTTGGGATTCGTCTCTGTTGCTTCTTGTGCGGTCGATTGTCCTCGTCAAATTGGCACACCTTGTCGGCCGGTGATTCGGGTGCACTCTTGAATGCGAAAATGCGAGATCTGTTCTTCAAAATACATTGAACAAGAAGTTTTTGGTACGCTGCACTCGATGGGGATTCTATCGAACCATCACGCTGAGGTCTGGAAGGCATGGTTAGAGCACAGCGCGCGAAGTCCATGTCCATCGCCGATCGGACCGGGATGAAGCGGTCGTACTCCACACGCCTGGAACGAGAAGAAGCCATCTTGCCAATCGAAACCAGAACGAGAAACGCCGAGGTGACGAGAGACAATCAAGAAAACCAGAAAGATCGAACTTCCCAAAAGAAACTTGAAAACCCAGACGATCGATAACCAAGAATTGATCAAAAAGAACCCCGAGAACAACAAAATTTCTGACTTTTGGTCACGGAAATTGTCAAGTATATCAACCAAAACGAAACCAAATCATCAAAATTCAACAATATCTTGAACCCTAAAAAATTTCGACAGCGAAGCGAAACGAAACCTCAAGCAAAGGAAAAGGAATGAGATCACCACAACAAGAATCTAAATTCTCCCCTAAATCGGAGGAGAGGACGCTCACTCCCAGCCGACGATCGGTCGAAGCTTTATCCTTTCGTCGGAGAGCAGCTCCGACCTTCGCAGAAAGACGAGATCGCCAAGAGAGCAAAAGGAGAGCCGAGAGCAGAGCGCGCGAGAGCCGAGAGAGGTTATGAGGTTCGCAAAAGGGTGGTCTCGGCTTATATAGACGCCACCGACCCAGCCTTGTGTTATATCGTGAAATCGTGCCGTTATATTCAACCGACCAATGTGTACTGACGTTGAAACGTCCCGTTATGTTTAACTAATAAGGTAACGGCATTGAAATCGCACCGTTATATACACATTAATCACCGTCAAATTTATGTTGCGTTACAATTTCCTGAGGAATTCTGTCGTCGAAGAGGTAGCAACAATTGCTTGTAATTGAGCGTTTCACTTCAACGACAAAATATGTTAGAGAACAAACTCAAGACGGAAGTAGAGATGAAAGCAGATCATATGTTGATCTAATCAAAGAACTAGTGGATTCTGGAGTTTGATTCTACTGTCTTCAAGAGTCAGATAAAGGCCTAAGACGTGATTTTTTCTTATTTATCTCTAAAAACTCATCATCTTCGTAGCTGATGAGATTATCATTTTTAAGAAATATTTTAAACTGATAAAATTCCTACTAATACAATGAGACATGGTATTTTTTTTACTTGTCTATGTAAAGAAAATCCTAATTTTGTAGTTGTTGATATTATCATTTTTAAGTAATACTTACAAACCAATAAAATTATCATTAGTATTATATCTAACAAATAAGATTCTAACATTAATGTTAAACTTAGTAATTTTTTTGGACATAAGAAAAATTTTGATTCCAACACATTATACATCTAACGGTATCATGAGCTTGTGTCATCTTAAGATACTATACAAAATCAAAACTCAATATCACAATATCATTTACCTTGCTCCGATAAAAATAACTTCCATTGATATGTTTCAAAAATAATTATTATAAAAAAGGTAAATACCATCAAATATTGTGTGATCAATATAATAATAGAATAAGTATGCTCTTGTCCTTGACTTTTATTACATAGTTTAGATGATTTAATTGTGGAGTTTATCCAAACCAAATATGCCTCACATGGTATCTCCTCCTTCCTCTACTACTTTCTCTCCTATATTGATATCACTAGTCTTTTCGCCTTCTATTTCCATCATGCTCTTATATCTTTCTCCTCATCATTAATAGCTTCTTAATTTTTGGATATATTCATTTCTTCTTGTACACTATTTTGTTATTCTCTCTGCCTTTAGCCACACTTAGTCTCTCCCTTTCTTTTAGTACTATCTCTTATCGCCCTATATGCCTTCTATACTCACCCATGTTGTTTTATCTAAAAAATATGCTAGATTAAACTTAGAAAATCTTAAAATTAGCAAACTTTGAAAAAATATTGATTCACCTTTGAAATGTTGTATCTCATATTTGGGTAAAGTCTAGAGTATAATGGACTTCATTTTTATTGATACATTAAAAAATGAACATGGTTATATTAAGAAGGGTGATTGCTTGGGAAAATACCTACCTTGCATGTTTGTCCTGATTAGTCACCCCCCATCTCTTAAAATATTATCACCCATCTTTCTCGCTATTATGTTGGATCGGTGGAAGACATCCCATTGATTAGTCCGACCTCATTAATTACTATTAGAATGGCTATCAAATAGACTTCTCTTCATTAAAATTAAATCCAATTAACTCTTCTTTCTCTCATCTCTTGGTTCTCCTAACTTCCTCCACTCTCTCAAATATCCATTCTGTAGACAAATTATTTGTTCACCTCAGTCATAAATTGAACCCCTTTGTCAGCTTTTCTACTTCCTCTCCAACGTTGGCTATCTTGCTTTGTATCAAAACTTTAACCCTTATTCCTATGCTACAGTTTCTATGGATCCCACTCCAATCTTGTTTACTCTCAATTGAGAAAACCCGACAAGCATTTCTCCTATCTTGAGTGGCTCTACCTATAGAGTATTTTAGTTTGAGTTTTTTTATTTTTTCTTGGGTTTTTCCTCTCCGATGATAGCCTAAACCCTCAAACAAATAACATTTTAACCTGTCTTATCTCTTCCAAACCATTAAACTCTAGTAATGCCTAACATCCCCTTCATCTCCTTTAATGTCAATGTATAATAGCATGAAATTATATCGTTATATTCAACTGACCAATATGTAATAGCATTCAAATCACACCGTTATATACACCTAATCACCGTCAAATTTCTATTATGTTATAATTTCCTTCGGATTTATCTCTAAAAAATCTTATAATTTTAAAGAAATATTTTAAACTGATAACAGTCTTACTAATATAACGGGACACGATTTTTTTTATCCATGGAAAGAAAATATTAATTTTGTAGCTGTGTTGATATTATTATTTTAAGTAACATTTATAAACGGATAATATTCTTATTAGTACGGCATGTTATGATCATCAACTCACAATATGATCATTTAAATTCGATAGATATTTTATTGTTAATGTTAAACTTAATAATTCAACAATCTTAATTCTAATGAATTACGAATTTAATTGATTTTGTATCAAACATGAGCTTGTGTCATCAAATTTTTGTTACATCGATAGACGTGATCAAAACCCAATGTCTCATGTACGTGTCAATTAGTTTTTATCGCTTCATGTTGACCTAATCCACTTTGCCTGTTGAATATTTGTCCCCTAGTTTATTTATATCAAGTGAGGATAAGAAAAAGTAAATATCATCAAATACTGTGTGGGCAAATATGATGATAAGCCAGGTTTATTATTTAGTTTAGAGGATTTAGTTATGATGCTAATCAAACCAGTTCATCTAACTAGTTTACTAACACCATAATCCTTTCCTTCTTTCTTCTCCTCGTTACTAGTTCCCTCTCAATTTTTCGTCACTCTCATCTCTCCTTTACTATTGTCGTTCTTTCCACGTGAGCTCATTTCATGTTAAACTCTTTCTCCCTCTCCTTCATTGTTATTCTCTTCCTTTGTTTGACCATTACTTCTTGTCGCCTATGCCTTCCATCATGCTCATCCTTGCCACCTTATCTTAAAAAATACGGCAGATTGAATTTTTTTACAAAAAATAAAATTAGAAAAAAATATTTATTCATCATTGAAATATTATTTCTCATATTTTGTAAAAGTCTAATATATAATATACACTATTTTTGTTATTACACAAATAAACGAACTAATAAATGAACATGGTTACATTTATTTTTAGAATCAATATGAAACAATCTAAAATTAGAATTAGAAAATCCCTAAAATTAACCAAAATTAGAAATATATATTGATTCATTATGTAGATACTTAGTGCCCATATTTGGTGAAAGTCTGAGATGAAATGAATATTATTCTAGCAGTTACACTAATGAATTTACGTGGCTAAACTGGTTTATAAAATCAACTTATAAACATGTCAAATTGGTTTTAAAAATTATAAAATAATTAGAACTATTAAATTCGATTAACTCATTATTGAGTTGTCTGTTTTTGGTGAAAGCTTGAGATCCAATGGATAAGTATTCCAACGTTAAAAATGATAGAAGAACACTTATTCAAAGAATCAACATTAAAACATGTCATTCTAGCCTTAAAAGGTCCCTAAAATTAAAAATGATAGAAAAAAAATGATAGATACACTATTAAGATATTGTTGCCAATCTGTGATGAAAATTTGAGATGCAATAGACAAGTATTCTAGAATTACATTAAAATCAGTTTGGTTATACTTGTTTATAGAATGAACTTGAAAATGTGCGAGAAAACTTAGGAAATCCATAAAATTAAAATTTACTATTGAAATGTTGTTACCCATCTATGACGAAAGTTTGGGGTGCAATGGACACCTATTCTGAATAAGTGTAACAACGAATATTCTGAATAGGTGTCTATTGCATCACAAACTTTCAGCACAAGTGTAACAACGTTTCTATTTTTTTGGTACTTTATGGACTTTTAAAATTCTATTTGGGAAGCTTTAGTTAATTCTATAAACAAGAATAATCACACTCATTTATCAATGCAAAATATGGAAGGCAACTGAGGGTGCAAGAGGCGATGGCTGAGGAGAGGGAGAGGTGAGATTGTGAGATTAACTGAGACAAAAAAAAGAAAAGAAAAAAAAAAGAGGTTGTAGATGAACAGATAGTAGTCGTCGAGGAGAGGAATACGATGAAAGATAAGGAGTGCGATTACAGTTGAGGAGAGTGAGAGGTAGGCATGACTAAAGGTAGGGTTAATTACATATGGAAAATATTATGGCATGACTAAAGGTAGGGGTAATTACATATGGAAAATATTATCACATGCAGTTAGTTATGTTTAGAATTTTGAACTTTACACTTTAAAAAATTATATTGATATTTTTATATTTATGAAAGTAAAGCTTTTAACTCTGCTTCTCCTCACACCATTAACTTTACTGAAAAAGATACCACATGTGTTATTATGTACAAAAATGATAAAATGATAATTTTGATCATCACTAACAGTAAAGAACCACTGACCTTACACGAAGCCAAAGGCATTGGATAAGATAATGAAACAAGAGAAATGAGACAATACATGAAATGAATATCACCACTAACAATATGGTTGGATAGGCCATCCGAGAGAATAGCGAAAGCTGAAGGAGATAATAGTAAAGCAAGATAAATGGGATAGTGCAAGAGATAAGGATCGCCTCTGACATCATCATTAGGTAGATTGTCTGAGAGAATAACGAAGTCAGAGGGGAGGACAGGGCCAAAAGAATTTAATATCAAAATGTGTTTCTAAACCACTATAATAGAAACATAAGAAAACTAATGTGGTAACGAAAATTACGTACGTCCAACCATTGTTCTCAAGAATTTCAGCAATGGTTTCTCTTTGTATTTTGGCACTTCTTAGCTCAAAACTCTCACTTTAGATGGTATAGAAAATCTTTTAGACTTGAGAGAGAGATAGAGCCCAGGAACCAAAACTATCATTTATATAGATGTTCTCCTATCAAGAATATCTATTATCACCAACTTCGTAACGTTTAAGAATTAATTCAAATTTGTAATGTTTGAACAGTAATGAAGATTTTTAATAATAATAGTTATATTTATAATGAATGAAAATTTAAAATATTTAAATCATAATAAATGAAAAATTGATGATAATGAATGATGAACTTAATGAGAACAATTATATTCTCCCACTTGGTCCATATGCTTAGTTTAATAATTTAAATTAATCTTTATCGAATAATTTTCTTAAGAAATAAATACATAAATCATATCGATAAGTCCTCTAAGAGTGAGTATTATCATGTATCATGATGTATTTAGTTTCTTGAGAATTAATCTTAGTATGATAATTTTGCTTAATGAATAAACCTTATGTTTATTCTTGGTCTAATACAAATAGATTTTCTCAAACTAATATACACATGAATGAGAAAATATCATAATATATATAAGAGTTTCAATATAATTACAAAATAGAACCAAGTCCTATTTTTTCTACATGATCCTTGAATTTCAGAGGTGGCATGTCTTTAGTCAAAAGATCATCAATCATCAATCATCAATTCAGTGCTAATATGCTCAATGACTACTTTCTTTCCTTTTACACATTCTCTTATGGCTAAATAGTTAATGTCGATGTGTTTACTTCGACTTTCACTTTTATTATTTTTATCCATAAAGACAACAGTTAAATTATCACAAAAAATTCTTAATGGCATAGAAATAGAATCCATGAGTTTAAGTCTAAAAATGAAACTCTTAAGCCATACACTATATGAAATAGCCTCAAAATAGGAGACAAACTCAACTTCCATGGTAGAAGTAGCAGTCAAGGTCTGCTTGATGCTTCTCCAAGAAATAGTTCCACCAGCCATCATAAAAATATGTCATGATATTGATTTACGAGAATCAACACAACTAGCGAAGTCTAATTCTAAGTAACCAATCACATACAGATTGTTTGTATGTCTATATATAAGCATGTAATCTTTTGTTCCTTGAAGATACCTCATCAAGGAACCAAAGAGCTCGTCGGCAAGCTCGCCAAGAGTTCATCGTGAGCTCACCAAGAGTTTGTTGAGAGTTCGTCGGGAGTTCGCCAAGAGTTCGTCAGGAGTTCGCTAAGAGTTCGTCGGGAGTTCACCAAAAGCATGTCGAGAGTTCACTAGAAGTTTGTCGAGACTTCATTGGAAGAACGATTGATATACCGGACAAAGATTGCTTAGTTAATGCCTTAATTGTCATAGTTAGAACTTAGATTGAGTTAGGATTGAGAGGTAATCCCACTAACTCAGTTAGGGGCTAACTCGGCCCAAATTAGGACTAAATTGGGCCAAGAGAAAGGCTCATTCGGTGACTAAAGCTAGGGCCGACGGTGGCATCGCTTTAGAATCGGTCTCCCAGGTTGTTTGGACGGTGGTATTACCGGATGGTGGTATCACCGGCAGTTAATGCTATCAAGCAGTGGTACTGTCCTGTCAGGCGATAGTACCACTAGACTGGGTGGTGGTACCATCCAATGTTAGAGTTTCATGTAGTAGTACAGCTAGTACCCCGGAAACCCGGGATGAGGTACCCTTTGGCTCTAATTATGAAGTCATTATCGCATATAAATATCTCATTCCTTTCTGCATGAAAAGGTATCAAACTGTGAATAAAATCTTGAAGTGTTGGGGTGTGAAAGAATTGTAAAAGTGCTAAGTGTCCTACTCCTCTCTTTCTTCAACTTTGTTATCATTAGAGAAGAGGTGTGAGGGTTGTAAGGGTTGTCTCCTAAACCTGTGAAAAGGAGAAAGATTTGTAAGAAGGTGGTTGGTCTTCGCCTATTAAAGGAAGACCATTAGTGGATGCTAGTGACCTCAATAGAGGAGGAATCGAAAGTGGATATAGGTCACAACGACCGAACCACTATAAATCCGGTGTGTTCTTTCCTTATTGCTTTCTTTCACTATTTAGCTATATTCTACACTTTGTATTTACTCTAAGTCATTATTTTTATTACTTTCCGATACAAATTTTGCCGAAACGATTATATCGAAAGAAATTTTTTGAATCAACAAAATTTTTATCGCTGCACTAATTCACCCCCCTCTTAGTGGCGTATTGATCCTAACATTTGTAACTAATCAAATCTTTTGCTTGAAGATGGTTTATTAATAGTTATATTATTAATCTTGATGATTTTTATGATGAAACTTATTTTTTGATTTTAAACGTTGATGCATGGTTTTTGGCATAAAAGAAAAGAACATGCTTATATGAAGTTAATCACATAAATCGAATAAAAAAAATGGGAATGCATTTTTTCTTAAAAATGCCATTATCCCTAAAAGTTTATCGAATCTTTCAAAAAGAGATTAGTGAATCTATTTATATTATTTTTTATGAATCTCTTGAATTATGAAAGTGGTTTTGATGATTTAAATTTAAATAAGTTTTATTCAAATCTTTCATTTCGAGATTTTTTTTTTTTGAATCAAGATCTCTTATTTGATCTCCTGTGTTTCTTTTTGCTATTTACTAAAGAGAAATTTTATCCAAATCATGATCTTGAATTCTCAAAATTATAACTTGAGATTTTCTTTATATGAATCAAGATCCCTTACTCTTTGTTAACATATGATTTTGTCATTAAAGAGAAGATTTATCCTAATGAATCATGTTTTTTCTCTTGATTCCTCTATCTTTATAACTTGAGATTTATTCTACATGAATCAAGATATGTTATTCTTCTATGAATCATTTTGCCATTTAGTAAAGAGAAAATTTATCCAAATAAACCATGATATGTCACTTGACTTATTGATGGTTACAACTTGAGTTTTATTATGTACACTCCCTTGTATTCATGAATTGTATACCTCATTACTCTTGATTTAAATTTATCTTTTTTATCATGATTTGAAAATTGATGTAAAGAGAAAAGAATTATAACATTATATTATTCCCTTCTTTTCGACAATGATAAAGGGGAGAAAGGATTGATAGTTTTATTATGTACACTCCCTTATATTCAGAAGATTGGACGTCGGGCTGAAAATTGGTACTACCAGGTCAAGCAATGGAACCGCTTGTGAGATAGTGTACGTCTCCATGAAACTTGGGTAGTGGTACCGCTAGGGCTAGTTATGGGTCACTGAATGGACCTTCCACTTGGCCCAAAATAGCCCCAACTTCTAATATGTTCTACCCTGACCCAACGTCTGATTCTTCTGACATTTTCCACTCCGATGTCTAATCTTCTGATATATTCTACTCCGGTTCAATGTCTGATTCTTCCTACTTTAATCGAATTGTCTTTCCATGATCGAAGTTAGTCCTGCATCACTCAAAACATACATTAGATTATAACTTCATCAATTGATTTCATCATCAAAATTTGAGATTCAATAGAATAGTGCTTGAGCTAGGTTCTCTAAACTCGCTCAACTCTATTATGCTCCCACTGTGTCCATCAAGAATGTGTTCCTCCTTACAGAACACTACTCTCTTGGCTATAATGATCTTTTGGTCATCAAGGTGATAGAAATAATATCCACAAGATTTCTTGGGGTATCCCATGAACTTGCACCGTTCCATCCTAGATTTCAATTTGTCGGGGTTATGTCTCTTAATGTGAGTAGGGCAGCTCCAAATCTTAACAACCTTAAGATCGGGCTTCTTCCCTTTCCATATCTCATATGGTGTAGAAACTACCAATTTAGTTGGAACTCTATTCAGAAAGCAAGTTGCGGTCTCTAGGGCGTATCCCTAGAATGAGACAGGTAGATCGGCGAAAGTCATCATGGACTACAGTATCTCTAGTAGTGTGTGGTTCCACTGTTTAGATATATCATTGAGCTAAGATGTATAAGAAGGTGTCCATTAGGATAGAATCTCATGGTCCTTGAGGAACTAGGTGAACTTTGTACTCAAGTACTCACCTCTTCGATCTAATTAAAGAATCTTAATACTTTCTACTCTGGTTCTCCATTTCATTCTTATACTCTCTGAATTTCTCAAAGGCTTCGAACTTGTACTTCATCAAGTACACGTGTCCGTACCTAGAGAAATCATTAGTGAAAGTAATGAAGTTGGAGTAACCACCTATGACAAGAGTTGACATGAGACCATATATATCACTATGTATGAGTTCCAACAATTCAATAGCTCTCTCTCTAGTTCCACTAAATGTAGAGTTGGTTAGTTTTTCACGAAGGCAAGGCTCGCAAGTTGTATATGACTCATAGTCAGATGGATCTAGATATACATCATTTAGCAACTTTTGAATCATTCCCTCATGGATATGACATAGCTTACAATACCATAGGTATGCACTATTCATCTCATCTCGTTTCCTCTTGGTCACACTTACATTCAAGATATGTGGAGTAATGTCTAGTATAAACAAACCATTATGCATGTTCCTCTCGTGATGATCTTATCATCCAATAATTTTAAATAATCATTGTTCTCAAAAACTAATTTATATCTACTAATTGTCAAACATGAAATAAAAATAATTTTTTTGATAATAGAAGGAACAAAATAACATGCATCCAATGCAATAATAGCTCTACCAAGTAGATATAGAGTGACCTTACCAACAATCACTACAGCAACTTTTGCTCTATTACCCATCTTGAGGTCCATCTCGCCTCTCGTTAATCTCTTAGGTCTTGCTAAAACCTACTATGAATTACAGATGTGATAAGTACTACCAGTATCTAATACCCATATACTATTATAAAAGTCTTATAATTGGAGATTGATCATGAACGTGCCTGAAAGCTTCTCCAAGCTTCTATTTCACCTTTTTTGCAAGGTAATCTTTATAGTTCCTCTTTCAATGCTCGTCTTTGTCATAGTGGAAGTACTAACCTTTATTCTTTGCCGGGTTCTTCTTAGCAACCTTTACTTTACCCGGTCTGCCCTTGCCCTTACCCTTCTTAAGAGACTTTTCTATCTTCCTTTTCTTTCTAGTCTCACCAGCATAAAAAACTAGCTTCTCTTTACTGATAATGCTCTCAGCTTCCCTCAACATATTAAGGAGCTCAAGGAGAGTTATCTCAAGCTTGTTCATATTAAAATTCATGATGAACTAAGAAAAATAATCTGGTAGGGACTGAAGCACAAGATCCACACATAGGTTATCCTATAGGACCATTCATAACCATGTGAGTTTCTCTATCCATTTAATTATCTTAAGGACATGGTTCTGAACCGATGTCCCCTCAATCATCCTAGCACGGAAGAGACTTTTGGATATCTCACATTGTTGAGTCATTCCCTGTTCCTCAAATAATTTATGGATATATAGGAGAATGGATCTAACATCTATCTTTTCATGTTATCTTTGTAACTCAAAAGTTATGGAGCCCAACATGTAACACTAAGTATGATTGGAGTCATCTATATACTTCACGTACCAAGTGATCTATGTTAGGATCGCACTAAGAGAGCGGGGGCGGGGGGGGGGGAGGGGGGGGCGGCTGGGGGTGAGGGTGAATTAGTGCAGCGGAAAACTTTCGATGATTAAGACTGTGTTCGTACGATAAAAATGATTTCGATGTGAAAGCCGATTCAGAAAGTTCTTTAACTCAAGATCTAGCGAAGTACAGTTGAAGTAAAGCAATGGAGGTAGTTTGCAGTTAAGATAGAGTGTAGAATGTAAATGCAAACCGAGATTTAGAGTGGTTCGGTCAATCTTGACCTACATCCACTTTTGGCTTCCTCCTCCGATGAGGTCACCGACGTCCACTAGAGGCTTTCCTTTAATAGGCGAAGGCCAACCACCCTTTTACAGCTTTACTCCTTTTGACGGGCTTAGGAGACAACCCTTATATATTTTCACTCCTCTCTTGAACGATCAAAACTTAGACAAAAAGAGGGAGAAGAACTTTTGACCTTTATAACAATTTTGAGCTCTAAAATTCTCATAATAAGATCAAGATTTTGGTGCCCTTTCATGCAGAAAAGGGTGGGGTTTATATAGGCCCCAACTGGTTTGAATTTGGAGCTCAAATCTGTCATCTCCCAAATATCCAGGGTCCTGGCGGTACTACCGCCATAACTGGGCGGTACTACCACTCGGAGACCGAGCTCAGGCGGTACAACTGCCTGATAGGGGTGGTACCACCGCCTAGAATTCCTGGAAGACCAAGACTCCTGGGTGGTGCCACCGTCGGCCCTGGCGGTGCCACCGCTTGGCAGGAATTCTAGGTCCGAATGGGCTAATCCATTCGGCCCAATTTGGGCCTATCAAGGGCCCAATTGTCCCCAAATTAAGTTAATGAGCTCACCTCCCATTCCTAACTTAATCTATATGCTAACTATGATATTTAAGACATTAATATTGCAACTTGCTCCGGTGCGTCAATCGCTTCTTCCGGCGAGCTTCCGGTGAACTACCGGCGAACATCCGATGAACCCTCGATGATGCTCCGGCGGACTTCCGGCAAACTCCTGGACTTGCGACGATCCACTTGGCGAGTTCCGACGAGCTTCTTTGGCAAGCTCCTGGACTTCTCGGATTTGTTCCCAGAGAACCTCCGACGACCATTTGGACTTCCGTCGAACTCTCGAACCCCCAACGTAGTCATGGTCTTGACTCCGGCACAACTCCTGTTGCATGCCTTACTTCCAACGTAGTTAATCCTGCATATGTAAAACAAACTTCGATCTAGATAATTAATACTAAGCATTAATCAAGTTGTCCGACATGTCATTGGTCCCTCGACGATTCGTCCAATTCTTTAGCGTATCATCCTCTCCTGCGGCCTATTGCCCAATTGGTCAGTTGACTCTGCAACTCCGATATCCTTGGCTCAATACCCGCTCTTCTTGGCCTGATGCCCAAATCCATGGCCCGAAGCCTTCTATCAATACATCGACCGATCCACCGACCCGATGCCCAATCTTCTGACATGTTCCTCCGGCCCAATATGATTTTTACTACTTTAATTGTCTTATCCTGATCGAAGCATCCTACGTCACTCAAAATGCAGATTAAAACATAAACACAATTATCAATTGGTTTCATCATCAAAATACGAGATTCAACAATCTCTCCCTTTTTTATGATGATAACCAATTGATGACGGAGTTAAACTTAACTCCCGGAGTTTAAACAAACTCCCCCTATCAATATGCTGTATTGATAGAAACTCTTGGATTAAAAAATCCAAGCAAAATGTCATGATAAAATCATGACATATAATCAACATACTTCTCCCCCTTTATCATCAACAAAAAGGAGAAGTACCATAATCAAGTGTTTGTGATATATGTTCAACTCATTGTATGAAAAACATAGTATCAAATTTTATCATCATGCAATCTAGCAATTAAAGATGTGCAAGTTTAGCATGTTTGCTTTTCTTGAGATAGCAACTATTTGCTTCTCTTTAGACTACAAGCTAGCAATTTTTACGATGTGCAAGTTTTACTATATACAAGCTAGCAAAAATTTTGAAAGTAAATGCAATATAACTTTCTTGCGTAAGCTCATGATTCTTGCTTCCTATTGCAATGTGCAAGTTGCAAATTTTGCTTTTTGACATAGGCAAGATAGCACTTTTGTAATTTTTGTTTCTTAAGATAGGCAAGCCAAACTAGCAAGAGACAATGTTTTACACGAGGCAAGCAAACAATTTGGCAAGTGTTACATTTGCATCTTCTCTTTAGATGTGCAAGAAAGTAAGCAAGTTTTTGCATTTTCTTAACTTGTGCAAGCTAGCTAATTTCTCTTTGAGATGATCCTTTACATCAATTCAAGATAGCACATTAGCAACTCTTTCTCCCCCTTTGTCATTGGCAAAAAGAAGGGAAGACCCTTTACATCAATTATGACAAAGGTAAGTACCAATCTTATTTGTACATCATTATATTTTCAAATTAAAGCATGCATATTTTTAAAACCTTACATTTCTTTTTTTTTTATGCATGATATTAAAAATAAATCAATCATCACTGCAACTCATCATGTATATTATTAAAATATAAAATCATCAAACATGATACAAATATTTATTTTCAAAATATTCATCATTATTTTGAGCACATCATAGACATTCATAATACATCATTTTAGCAACAAATCATAGTATTTCAAATCATTAATATTTCACATCATAATGGTATCAATTTTGTCAAATTATATCCCACCATGCATGATCAAAATTTCTCCCTATTTTATCATTGTAAACAAGAAAGAAGAAGGGAAGAATAAAATAGTATAAAATATTTTAATCATTTCAAGGCATACAAGCCATAAATACAATGACATCATGTCATGAAAGATAATATCACTTGAATACCAAAAGACATGATTCATATAGTAAATCTCTTCTTTAAATAAAATACCAAGAAAAATCATAGGAATACAAAGAAGAGATCTTGTTTTAAAAGAAAATCAAGTAATAAATCCAAGAACTCACAAGAAGAATCATAATTCATTAGAAAATCTCCTTTTAAGAAAATACCAAGTAGAATCGTAGGAGAACAATAAAAAAAATGTTGATTCATAACAAATCTTTCAAGTTATAATCAATTCATGAATACCGAAAGAACATTCAAGATTCATTTGGATAATTTTTCTTCTTTAGTAAATGACAAGAAGAAACATGGGAGTAAAAAAAAATAAGATCTTAATCATAAACAATTTTAAGTTATAAATCACGAGAAATCAAGATCATGATTTCGATAAAAATTTATTCAAATTTAAATAATCAAAATCATTTTCATGGTCCAAGAGATTCATAATGGTGATATAAATAGATTCATTTATCTCCTTTTTAGAAAAATCAAGAAAATAGAAAAAATAAATTTTTCTAGGAGAAACCTTTTCTCTTTTTAATTGTTTCAATTCATGTGACTTATTTCATTTATGCCAAACAAAAATGTGCATCAACGTTTAGGATCAAAAAATAAATTTCGTCATAAGAACCATCAAGACCAATAACTCACAAAAATCATCATGTATAACTTTAAAATCTCATACATAAAATCATCAAATCATGGTATCAAAACTTCAATATTACAACATCAAGCAAGGTTTCATTGAACATAATTTTGAATGATTCTTATAGATATCTAAAACTTCTTTAGTTTTAATTTATATGATTGACTTTATATTAGCATGCTCAAATTTTGTTCTTATGTCAAAACTAATGACAAGGTTCATAAAAAAAATCATCAAGCCTTCCATACAAAAGCCATGCATCGTCATTGAAAAGCAATATGGAAATCATCAAAATACACATTCTTGCTTATCAAGCATATACATAAGATTAATCTTACTATGTGTACAATCATTAGATTTATATATAACATTTTATTGCATTAACATAAAACATGCAATTTGTCATTTTCAAAATTACGAGCATGATCATATTTTTACATTTTCATTTTTATACATTTAATTTTTAAGAAAATAAATTCAAAATAAATTAAAAAAATGGATCATGAAAAGTATCATGTAATTTCGAAGTAAATTAGGGGGATTTCGATTACCTCATCATTGAAGGTGGTTAAGTCGTAGTTTGCCACCTCGCCTTTCTTGATTTTCTCCTCGTCTTCGGAGGAGCTCGATTCATCCCACTTTGTGTTCTTCTTCTTACGTTCAAAGTAAGTAGTTCCATTCTTTTTGTTCTTAAATTTTTGTTTCATTAATTTTTTAAATTTCTTAGTGAGTAGTTCTTGTGCCACCGCTTGGCAGGAATTCTAAGTCCGAATGAGCTGATCCATTTGGTCAAATTTGGGTTTGTCAAGGGCCTAATTGCCCCTAGATTAAGTTAATGGGATCACCTCCCATTCCTAACTTAATCTACATGCTAACTATGATATTTAAGACATTAATACTACAACTTGCTCCGGTGCATCAATCGCTTCTTCCGGCGAGCTTCTGGCGAACTTCCGGTGAACATCCGATGAACCCTTGGCGATGCTCCGGTGGACTTTCAGCAAACTCCTGGACTTGCGACGATCCACTTGGCGAGTTCCGACGAGTTTTTTGGCAAGCTCCTGGACTTCTTGGATTTGTTCCCGTAGAACCTCCGACGACCGTCCGGACTTCCGTCGAACTCTCGAACCCCCAACGTGATCATGGTCTTGACTCCGGCGTAACTCCTACTACATGTCTTACTTCCACCGTAGTTAACCCTGCACACGTAAAACAAACTTCGATCTAGACAATTAATACTAAGCATTAATCAAGTTGTCCGGCATGTCATTGGTCCTTCGATGCTTCGTCATATTCTTCGGCGCGTCATCCTCTCCTGCGGCATATTACCCAATTGGCCAATTGACTCCGTAACTCCGATATCCTTGGCGCAATACCCACTCTTCTTGGCCTGATGCCTGAATCCACGGTCCGAAGCCTTCTATCGATACGTCGACCGATCCACCGGCCCGACGTCCAATCTTTTGACATGTTCCTCCGACCCAACATGATTTTTCCTGCTTTAATTGTCTCATCCTGATTGAAGCATCCTACATCACTCAAAACACAGATTAAAACATAAACATAATTATCAATTGGTTTCATCATCAAAATACGAGATTCAATAATCTCATCCTCGCTTGCCCCTTCCTCGGGCGTAGGTATCACTATATCATGGACGTACACGATTTTCTCTACCATTAGAACAATTCTCAAGTTGTAGATCCATTCCGTATATTTTGGACTGCACTTGCATTTTGATGCAAAGATTTTGGAAAGAAGGTTGCCAATCTTGACACATGATATCTAACAACTAGCATGGAAAGACCAGCCAATGTGCTGAATGGGGGCTTCATACCAAACCAATATAGAAGGTCCACAATGACGTTCCTGCAATCTGTAGATCATTTTTGTTGTGCAGAAAGGTGGAGGTAGCAAATAAGCACCGAGGACTTCAATAATAGGAAAAAAATCTTACTGCACAGGGAGAGACAGCAGCATACATTTGATTTCCCAAAATTTTGTTGTGACCAAAGCCTCTTACCGTAGCAGCCATTTCTACCTTGCATAATCTGATTGCATTTGACCGAGGATAAGGCCGAGAAAGGAAAGAAAGAACTTCCCCAATGAAGTCCTTGTTTCCGTGAAACCTCTGAAGGTTGTCCATTAACTCTGCTGATTGATCCAGTACATTCAGACTTATGATGATGAAACATAATACATGTCTGAAAAGCACCAGGCATGGATTTCTTGCTGTAACCTGGAATTGTATGACCATAACTTGATACAAAAGCTAAAGGATAGAAACATACAAACATTATCAAACAAGAATTATCTTCATGCAGATGGAAGTATTTGATGGGAATATCACTCTAGAATTAGGATAAATTACACTCGCTCACAAAACAAATCAAAACATTTCCCCACCCCACTTGTCTCATTTAGAAGAATATTAGAGATTAATAACTGAAAAATTCAAAAATCATTTTCCAATAGCTAATGTGGACTGAAATCCCAAATAGAGTATGTAGGAAGATACCAAATCTGTATATGCTTCAAGGAGATATGCAGAAGATATGCGGACTGGAATCCCAGCGATCAATCTTATATCAATCTCTTCTCGTAACACAGTTCTTCACAAGGAATTAAGATGATGAGAGCTAGAGATACGAAAGCAAATGCAAAATAAAATTTATCACCTAGAATTTACTAATTGACCAACAATGTTACATAACGAAAACATAGATTGTAATATAAAATCACTAAATCAAGTCTTAAATTGATTTGAAAAGAAAGTATATACATTCACATGGAATGTCCAAAGAATAATTTAATTAATGTAAGCTTCTTCATAAACTCATTGTTGAATCACCTAAACTGAGCAACTAGCAATGTTGAGCATGTGGAAAACAATAACACAAAAGAATTACCAGTAACTAATATCAAACATATCATCTCCAATTATTTCAGCATTTAATGCAAAAATAACTGAACAAAATGTCTGGAAAAGAAATAAGAAATAAAAGAAAAAACATATAACTAGATTTGTGGAAAATAATCCTGGTACATGGCAGTCCAAATCCTTTCAGCAGATGGATCTGCATACTCAGTGTATCTCTCATGGTTCAGTTGTAGAATTATAGGTTATTGCAGCAGAAGCAAAAAACAAAAAACAAAGGTGCACTGTACCCATAAAGTTTTAGCTCACAAACAACTACCACATCCAAAATGAATCATAGAATTAAATCAAACCAAGAGAATAATGTAATTAGTCTCATCAAATATAGATTGCAAAACTGGTTCTCACACACATATATGGGGTAAATTTTCAAAAAAAATCCTAAGTTCGAGAATTTTCTAGATAACACCCCAAGTATGAAAAATTCTCACAGAGTACCTCTTTTTGTCAAAATGAGCATTCCACTCCTATCAGCCACCACCCTCCACCTAGTCCCTAGTCATGCCCTCGCCCTATCGATTGACCCCTCCACCGCACCAGCCACCCCGCCTCACAGGACCCGCGATGAAGGTGCAACCTCCGCGGCCAACAATGGAGGCTGCAGCCAATGGCAAGGATGCCCAGGAGACCATGCTGACGAGGAAGGGGTGCGAGGAGGCTGTGCAGTCCCTTTGCAACTAACGACCAAGGTGCGGCAACAAACCTCGCTCGAGGGCTGCAAGCGATAGCGGCAAGCCCTCCTATGAGGGCTGTGGGCCGAGTGGGGCGACCACAGTTGTAGGCGGTAGCAGCAGGCCCTTGCGCGAGGGCTGCAAGTGGCAATGATGGGCTCTCACGCAAGAGTTGCAAATGGAGGGAGGCGGCCAACCGTAGGGCAGGGGCGGGCGGACAGGGTTACGAGTGATGATAGTGCTCCCTCGTGTGAGGGCTGCAGGTGGCAACGGTGGGCCTTTTTGCAATGGTTGCAGGTGGCATAGAGAGGGTTGCATGCAAGCGGAGGCGGCGATAGATCCCCGAAAAAAAAAAAAATTTTAAAATTTATTTGGGTTAAAATGATCATTTCACACGATCAGGGGAGCTCTACAGGAACATTTCAAACTTAGGGCACTATCTGAAAAATTATCAAGCTTAGGAGCTTTTCCTAGGAATTTATATATATGTATATATGTATGTGTGTATATGTGTGTTTATATATATATATATATATATATATATATATATATATATATATATATATATATATATATATATATATATATATATATATATATATATATATATATATATATATACACACACACATACATATATATACATATATATATATATATATACATACATATATGCATATATATATATACATACATATATATACATATATATATATACATACATATATATGTAGCTCGGCTCACAACACAACTCCTTTGACCCATTGCCCCTCGAACACTTGATGCCCGCTAACCCTACTTGTCATTTGCTCTAATACACCTTCTCCTCCTCCACTGCCTCCTTATCCTCCTCACTGGAGAGTGGAGGGTATTTATAGGATTTATTGCTAAAGGCAGAGGAAGGGATGTTAGGGACAATCTTCGAGTTGATAGCAATTACATGGGCAATAAAGGCCATCCAAATCCATTTTTCTAGTGATCTTCGATGGCTTGAGAATTGATGCCACTAGTGGCAGTAGAGAAGGTCTTAGGCTTACCCTAAGGTTTCAACTATTGCTACTAAGGATCTATCAAGAGGATGAAGGAAAACATTGCACATGCTCCAACCAAGAGGATGATGTTGAATCTCAGATTTTGATGACGAAACCAATTGATAGAGTTTATGATCTAATATGCGTTTTGAGTAATACAAGACTAGCTTCGATCATGAAGATGTTAGGATCAAGAGTCGGGGTTGGCACTAAGAAGGGGTGGGGTGGGGGGGTGAATTAGTGCAGCGGTAAAAATTACGTCTTCAAAAACTTTCGTACGATTAAAATCGTTTCTGACGTAAAACCGTTTCGTAAAGGCAATACTTTGAACGCGTACGTAAACGCATTGAAGGCAGTAAGTGATTAAAGAGGTTTGTAGTATGTAAATGGCAGGAAATAAATGCAAACCAGAGTTTTATAGTAGTTCGGTCAACGTGATCTACATCCACTTTCGGCTTCCTCCTCCGACGAGGTCACCGGCGTCCACTAGAGGTCTTCCTTCAATAGGTGAAGACCAACCATCTTTTATACCCCCCTTCTCCTTTCGAGTTTAGGAGACAACCCTTACAAGCACTCACACTCCTCTTACAAAATTCTAAACTTTGAGTGGAGGAGGGAAATTCTAAAGAGATTGCAGCAGCGTTTTCTTTGCTTTTAGACTCTCTGTGTTTGTGTTTTAACCAGGGATGAGACGGGTATTTATAGGCTTCAAGTTGATTCAAACTTGGAGCCTAAAACTTTCCCATCCCGGGTTCCCCGGGCACGGGCGGTACTACCACCTGCGCTAGGTGGTACCACCGCCCAGTGTACCATCGCCTAGGGGGCAGTGCTGGGCGATACCATCGCCCAGACTGGCGATACCACCGCCTCGCACCCAGCCAGGGGTGTTACAACCGCCTAACATAGTATCGAAGACTGTGCCACGACGGTAAGACTTCTTTGGGCATTGTTTGGGCCTCTTATTGGGCCCAACATAGTTCTTACATGGGCCTAGCTGGCCCCTAATTGGGTTGGCCCAAATCCAAGCCCAATTACGTGCTAACCACGAAATCCTAAGACATTTGCTAAGCTAAACAAGTCCCTATGTCTATTCTTCCGGCGATCTTCTAGCGAGCTTCTGGCGATCTTCCGACGAACTTCCGACAATCTCTCGGCAATGTTCCAGCGGACTCCCGGCAAGCTCTTGGACTTCACGACGATCTTCTTGGTGAGTTCCGATGAGCTTCTCTGGCAAGCTTCGAGACTTCTCGGTTGGTTCAGCCAAAACTTCCGACGAACTCTCGAACTCCCAACGAAGTCACGTCTTTGACTTCGGGACTTCATTTTGCTTCATACCTTGCTATCGTATTTAATCCTACACATGTAAAAACATACTTCGATCTAGACAATTAATACTAAGCATTAATCAAGTTGTCCGGCATGTCATTGGTCCCTCGACGCTTCGTCCGATTCTTTGGCGCATCGTCCTCTCTTGCGGCCTATTGCCCAATCAGCCAGTTGACTCCGCAACTCCGATATCCTTGGCGCAACATCTGCTCTTCTTGGTCCGATGCCCGAATCCACGGCCCGAAGCCTTCTGTCAATACGTTGACCGTTCCTCCGGCCCGACGTCCAATCTTCTGACATGTTTTCCTCCGGCACAACATGATTCTTCCTGCTTTAATTGTCTCATCTTGATCGAAGCATCCTGCGTCACTCAAAACGCAGATTAAAACATAAACACTTATCGATTGGTTTTATCATCAAAATTCGAGATTCAACAATCTCCCCCTTTTTTATGATGACAACCAATTAACGAAGGAGTTAACCTTAACTCCCGGAGTTTAAACAAACTCCCCCTATCAATATGGCATATAACTCTTGGATTCAAAAATCCAAGCAAACATGTTATGATAAAATCATGCATGACATCAACATACTTCTCCCCCTTTGTCATCAACAAAAAGGAGAAGTCCAACTATTCATGTGTTTGGAATACAAGTTTAAACCATTGCATGAAAAACATAATATCAAATTTTATCATCATGCCATTTGTAAGCTAGAAAATTTAGTAAGTGTTACATCATGCTTAGAACATTCAAGCTATCAAGTTTTAGATATGCAAGTTTTACAACATACAAGCTAGCAAATTTAAAGATGTGCAAGTTGGCATATTTGCTTTTCTTTGTGATGTGCAAGATAGCATTTCTTTATAATGTTCAAGATAGCAGGTTTTACATCATGCTAGCTAGTAAATTAGAGATGTTCAAGAAAGCAACTCTTGCTTCTTGAAGTATGCAAGTTGCAAGCTAGCAAATTTTTGCTTCCTTTACAATGTTTAAGCTAGCAATTTTGCTTCCATTGCAAAGTGCAAGTTAGCATGTTTTGCATCTTTTGAGATGTGCAAGATGGACTATTTTGCCTCTTTTTGAAATGTGTAACTTGGCAAACATTGCTTCTCTTGAGATTTGCAAGATAGCACTTATTACTTCCTTTTTAAGATTAGCAAGCTAGTAAGTTTGCCTCTTTTCGTAATGTGCACGCTACGAATTCTTTCTCCCCTTTTGTCATCGGCAAAAAGAGGGGAATAACAAAAACAATGGTGCAATTCATTAATTTTCAAATTATGACAAAAATAAAGTATCATTCTTATTGCAATATGTCATAGTTGAGATAAACCTTGAATTTAGATTGAGTTCAAGTCAATGCAATTCTAATCATGATTCACATCATATGCAATACATCATGTACATTATTATCTTAAGTATTGCATGCATTATTTCAAATTCATGAATATTTCATGCATTCATATCATCACATAAAGAATATCAATAAAAATTAGTTGGGTGATGAGATAAATATTTCATGAATACAAGGATTTGTACATAAAAATCATATCATGAGAGATAAAATATTAAAGATCGTGTAAATATCAAAAGACATGATTTATTTTAATAAATAATTTCTTTAATAAAATGCAAGAAGTCATGGTGAACGATCTTGATTTATATAAAGTTTCAAAACATAATTATCAAGATCATGATTTTGATAAAACTCATTCAAATTCAAATCGTCAAAATCATCAAAATCTCAACATTACTTTCAAGAGATTCAAAATGGCATACATAGATTTATCATAATAATCATCAAAAACAATAAGATAGAGAAAAATAATTTTTAAGAAAAAAATGTATTCCTCTTTTTATTTTTTCAATTCATATGATTTTATTTCATTTATGCCAAATAAAAACATGTATCATGTTTAAAACCGAAAGTGCAAGATTTATTACGACAAAGATCAATAAGACACTTTCATTATGGTAAAAATCGATAATCCATAAATCGAAAGATTCATCATGCATAATTTTGAATTATAAAACTATTAAAACATGATTTCAAAGCTCAAGTTTTTGTATGAAAACATACATCATAGTTTAAAACTGAAAAGGCAAGTTCATTAAAAAATCGATAATCCATAAATCTCAAAAAAAATCTTTATACATAATTTCGAAAAATAAATTTATTAGGCATGATATCATCAAACATGATTTCATAAGGCATTTTTAATCAAAATCATTTTGTTTATCATAAAATATAATTTTCATGATTATTTTCAAAATTACTAGAATGATAAGCATGATTCATAATTTTTTTTCATTTTCATTATTAAACATGCACTTTTCAAGAAAATTAATTCTAAACTAAATTAAAAATAACTCATGAAAAATATCATGTAATTTTAAAATAAACTAAAGGCTTTTTTATTACCTCAACGTCGAAAGTCGTTAAGGCATAGTTTGTCACCTCGCCTTTGTTGATTTTCTCCTCATCTTCGGAGGAGCTCGATTCATATCCCAAATTTTATTCTTTTTCTTGCGTTCAAAGTAAGTAGTTGCGTTCTTTTTGTTCTTTAATTTTTGTTTCATGAACCTTTTAGATTTCATTTGTAGTTCAAGTTCACTATCACTTGAGCTTATGCTTGAGTAGTCTTCAAATGTTCTATGTCCCAAATCCTTCCTGTTCTTTGGAAGGTGATTCTCAAGTTCTTCACGTGCATTGCACGTCATTTCAAAGGTCATTAGAGACCCGATAAGTTCTTCGATCAAAAAGGTATTCAAATTTTTTGATTCTTGTATAGCCATTATTTTTGAATCCCAATTCTTAGAAAGCGATCGTAAAATCTTGTTAACGAGTTCAAAATCCGAAAAACTTCTACCAAGTGCTTTTAAACCATTGACGACATCCGTGAAACGGGTGTATATGTCTCCAATGGTTTCTCTTGGTTTCATATTAAAAAGTTCAAAATCATGCATTAAAAGATTGATCTTCGAAAGTTTTACTCTAGTAGTGCCTTTGTGTGTGATTTCAAGAGTGTGCCAAATATCGAAAGTCGTTTCGTACATAGAAATTCGATTAAACTCGTTTTTGTCTAAGGCGCAAAATAAGACATTTATAGCCTTTGCATTTAAAGAAAATGTCTTCTTCTCCAAATTATTCTAATGGTTCATTGGAAGAAAAGACATTTCAAATCCATTTTCGACAATATTCCATAAATTTAAATCAATCGAAAGAAAAAAAAACTCTCATTCGAGGTTTCCAATAAGTGTAGTCCGTCCCATTGAAAAAGGGAGGACAAATGAGAGAGTGACCCTCTTGAAAGCCGAAAAGAGTCATTTCTCTTGGGTGTTAAACCAAATGAGAAATCACGAGGCTATGATACCAATTGTTAGGATCAAGAGTCGGGGTCGGCACTAAGAGGTGGGGGGGAGGGGGGGGGGGAGGAGAGGGGGGTGAATTAGTGCAGCGGTAAAAATTACGTCTTCAAAAACTTTCGTCTGATTAAAATTGTTTCCAACGTAAAACAGTTTCGTAAAGGTAATACTTTGAAAGGTACGTAAACGTATTGAAGGCAGTAAGCTATTAAAGAGGTTTACAGTATGTAAATGGTAGGAAATAAATGCAAACCAGAGTTTTAGAGTGGTTCGGTCAACGTGACCTACATCCACTTTCGGCTTTCTCCTCCGACGAGGTCACCGGCGTCCACTAGAGGTCTTCCTTCAATAGGCGAAGACCAACCACCTTTTACACCCCTCTTCTTCTTTTCACAGGTTTAGGAGACAACCCTTACAAGCACTCACACTCTTCTTACAGAATTCTAAACTTAGAGTGGAGGAGGGAAATTCTAAAAAGATTACAGCAATGTTTTCTTTGCTTTTAGACTCTCTATGCTTGTGTGTTTTAACCAGGGATGAGAGGGGTATTTATAGGCTTCAAGTTGATTCAAACTTGGAGCCTAAAACTTTTCCATCCTGGGTTCCCCGGGCACGGGCGGTGCTACCGCCTACGTTGGGCGGTACCACCGCCCAGTGTCAGTCTGACACTGTCATGGGCGGTACCACCACCCAGGTCTGGCAGTACCACTGCCTGGCACCCTGCTAGGGGCGGTACAAACGCCCAGACTGGTGGTACCACCGCATGACATAGTCTCGAAGACTGTGCCACGATAGTGAGACTTATTTGGGCATTGTTTGGGCCTCTTATTGAGCCCAACACAGTTCTTACATGGGCCTAGCTGGCCCCTAATTGGGTTGGCCCAAATCCAAGCCCAATTACGTGCTAACTACGAAATCCTAAGACATTTGCTAAGCTAAACAAATCCCTATGTCTATTCTTCCAGCGATCTTCCGGCGAACTTCCGACGATCTCTCGGCAATGTTCTGACGGACTCCCGATAAGCTCCTAGACTTCACGATGATCTTCTTGGCGAGTTCCGATGAGCTTCTCTGGCAAGCTCTAAGACTTCTCGGCTGGTTCTGCTAGAACTTCCGACGAACTCTCGAACTCCTAACGAAGTCACGTCCTTGACTCTGGGATTTCATTTTGCTTCATGCCTTGCTATCGTAGTTAATCCTACACATGTAAAAACATACTTCGATCTAGATAATTAATACTAAGCATTAATCAAGTTGTCCGGCATGTCATTGGTCCCTCGACGCTTCGTCCGATTCTTTGGTGAATCACCCTCTCTTGCGGCCTATTGCCTAATCGGCCAGTTGACTCCGCAACTCCAATATCCTTGGCGCAATATCCACTCTTGGCCTGATGCCCAAATCCATGGCCCGAAGCCTTCTGTCGATTCGTCGACCATTCCTTCGGCCCGACATCCAATCTTCTGACAGGTTTTCCTCCGGCACAACATGATTCTTCCTGCTTTAATTGTCTTATCTTGATCGAAGCATCCTGCGTCATTCAAAACGCAGATTAAAACATAAACATTTATCGATTGGTTTCATTATCAAAATCTGATATTCAACAGAAGAGACAATTAAAGCAGGAAGAATTAATGTTAGGTCGGAGTCGAACATTTCATAAGATTGGACGTCAAGTTGGAGGATCAGTCGACGTGTCGGCAGAAGGCTTCGTGCCATGAGTTCGGGCATCGGGCCTAGAAGAGCGAACAATATGCCAAGGAGATCGGAGTTGCAGAGGTCAACATGTCGATTAGGGAAAAAACCGCAAAAGAGGATAATGCGCCAAAGGACTGGACGAAGCGTCGATGAACCAATAACATGCTGGATAACATGTGATTAATGCTTTACAATAATTGTCTAGATCAAAGTAGTTTTAAGTTGTAATTGGATTGGAATTAGACCAACTCAATTTGAAGGCCCGTTGGGCCTAAGTTAAGGCTGAGTTGGGCCAAATGGATGGCCCACTCGGCCACTTGGAGCCATGCTAGGCGGTGGCGCCGCCTAGGGTGGGTGGTGGAACCACTGGCTGTTAATGCTGCCAGGCAGTGGTACCGCTAGAGCCCGATCTCCGAGGCTCTGTCAGGCGGTAGTACCGCCAGACTAGGTGGTAGTACCGCCTAGTGTCAAAGTGTTAGGAGGTAGTACCGTACTGCTAGTACCCCGAAGACCCGAGATGAGACTGATTTTGGCTCTAAGTTTGAATCCATTTGGAGCCTATAAATACCCCTCTCATCCCTGCTCAGCAAACATAAGAACTGAGAACAAAAACAAGGCAAAACTCTGTTGTAATCTTATGAGAATTCTGCTCCTCTAGTCTAAGTGTTGATTTTTGTTTAAGAGAAACGTGAGTGGTGGTGTAAAGGTTCTCTCCTAAGCCTATCAAAAAGAGAATAGAGTTCTAAGGATAGTTGGTCCTCGCCCATTGAAGGAAGACCATTAGTGGAAGCCAGTGACCTCAACGGAGGAGGAATCGGGAGTGGACGTAGGTTACGACGACCGAACCACTATAAAACTCGGTTTGCATTTCTGTTTTGCTTTTCATTATCATTGATATTGTTTTAATTGCTTATTGCACTTATTCTAAGTCAAGCACACCTTCAACATTTCCAACACGATTTTTTCATTGAACGAAAATTTTCGAATCGTTGAGGTTTTTATCGAACACTAATTCACCCCGCCTTCTTAGTGTCGATTTCGATCCTAACATATGAAGCCAAAGGAATTTATTCTTTAAATTGTTGTGAATGTAAGTCTTCGATGGATGAAAAGTGAGAGAAAAAAAAAAGCGAAATAAAGAGAGAGAGAGAGAGAGAGAGAGAGAGAGAGAGAGGAAAAGGGGGAAGGTGAGAAGGAGGGATGGATTACCATCATAATTTACCATTAGGCTGGAAATAGTAGTTTTCAAGACACTAGTAGTAAGTCCATGAAGTCCAGTAATTAGCACATGTCTCCGTTTAGTCACATGTCAGTCCATTATATAGGTTGTATGATCCTCGTATTTGCATGTTAGTGGATAAATAAAGTCTTTTAAAGAACTGATGGATAATCCAAATATGAGAATCGGATGGAGAACTCTCCCATTTTCCATAATAATGGGAGAGGATCCTATCTCCTAACTTATAAGAGAAAAAATAAAATCCTATATACTTTTCAAACTATACTATAAGATTTCTGCATACATTCAGTCAGCTACAAGAAAACAGAATTTTAAATCTTGTTATAGATCAAAATAATCTTTACAAATTGGCCCAATACTAAAAAAGAAAACAAATATCAGAACTGTAACAAGATTATAAAATAATCATTATGCTATGGTGATGAGTTGTGAAAGCAACCTAGAAGTAGAAGAGGGACATGTGCCCCTAACAATGTTCCATTCTCTATGTATTCCTTCAATAGATTAGAAAAAATGAATTATGCAAAAATTATAGATGATGACCATACTCAAATTTACCTCATTTTTTTATTGATGATTGTGGTAATTGGAAAATAATAATTTCTAAAAAAATACATGTTTAATTGAAAACACCAAATTCATCTTAAGGAAACTATCTTTATGAGCAAGTCCAGCAGACATTCCAAATATTTAGTGATTTATATATCAACATGACATCATTTCAAATTGGTTTATATTTGGAGATTTTAAAGCAAAAGAATTAATAGCTCTCTCTCCTATTCATACCTAACCTGATGTGTCAAGCTAAGGAACTCTTCTTTATCATAGAGAATTAAAGCTTTGACAGGCACCAAGGGGTCCTACTAAGATGATAGCAAGAATATTGGCTATAATCAACTCATAACAACTAGATTTAATAAATCCCACAATGACTAAATTCTTAAGAGATATAAACATATATGAACATGAAGCTTTGCTTCAACTTCATTGCAGAATTACGCAATCCATCACCATTTTTATTTTAATTCATCACCATTAATTGTCGATATGCATATGGCAAATATATGTTCTGTCTCATATTTTAATCTTTCAGAAACTTTAGGCTTAATCTATTGTAAATAGGTTATAGTTGTTATCCTTTATTGCATCAATAGAGTTAGTATATAGACCTTCTTTTATACAAAACACATCATAACAAATCTCTAAAAACTAGTTGCTTTTTCTAAATAAAATAAAATCAACCATATACAAAATTTCTTTCTTTCACTATGTGTTTCCCTAAAATTTCTTAATGAATAAAAAAACTTTGATATTTGATCTTCTAAGCACCATGTAAATTGATTCTTGAACATTTTTGTTTTTAATTTTACCCAATCATCAATCACCCTTATACGGCATATTTTGGCCCCCAAGACATGTCAGGTTAGAATCCGTACTAAGGCACTGCTCGGCCTCAGGAACCTCGATACGACGTCGCCCCCAAGACATGCCAAGTTAGAATCCATACTAAGGCACTACTTGGCACGTCCACCACGCCAACCTGCGTACGACCGACCCACGTACAGTAATATAAAGACCTCTAGCCAGCATCTGGCAGAGGAGGCAAAAAAATCAATTGATCACTCAACTGACTTGCTCATCGGAGGGGCCTCGTCGGGTGATCCCGACGAGGGCCATTTTTGTAGGAAAACGCGATCACCTCACGAAGGCGAGCTGCCAACCACCCGGGAATCGCCGTCTAGTACACGAAGGAGAACAACCAATTGGCCCGGATCCCGACCAATGCCAACCAGCACCCCTTCCCGAGGGCGCGTCACCTCACGAAGGCGAGCTGCCAACCACCCGGGAATCGTCGTCCAGTGCACGAAGGAGAACAACCAACCAGCCCGGATCCCGATCAACGCCAACCAGCACCTCTTCCCAAGGGCGCAGCCACCTCACGAAGACGAGCTGCCAACCACCCCGAAGAAGGAGAGATGCAGCTCGGCATACACAGCGCCCGGATCAGCACACCAAGGAACGCTGATCAGCACCCCGTCATGAGTGCCCGGTCGACCTCGGCATCCAGCTCAACCGATAGAAGACTCCCGACATCGACCCTGGACCAGGTCATGCTGACTCACCAGCCACGGCACATTTGTTCACTAACATTTTTGCGTTAGAATGAGGGCCATGTCGCAGGAGCATCCTACGGGAGCTCTCCCCGAGGGAGAACTACCGGCCGATCACCCTTCTGTCGGGCCTGGAGATCAGCCCCTCCCTATTCTTCGAGATGGGGGGATCCCGGCCTCGACGCCAAATCGCTACTGGCGCTCGTTCAATGACCCGGGGTTACCACCTCCTGGACTTACCACGGGACCCTCGGCCGTGTTGCACGAGGCGTTCCTCAGCCTGACCAAGCAAGCACAAGCGATGGCAAGGATGATGTAGACGCTCGTCCCACTCATTCCCCAGATCATGCAGCTAGCAGCTCCTTCAACCGGCCTGACCCAGCAGCGGTCGAGCGGGGAGCAGGTCGGGGCCGGAGAAGCCCGAGAGCAAGCAATGGACCTGAGAGGCCCGCCCTAGCAGAGCATACCCGCACCCTGTCAAATCACACCACTTCGCTCCGAGCTCGACACCATATCGTCCAACTCGGCGGACGACTCGTTCAGGATCTAGCTGTCCCGGGTCAACCAACGCTTGGATGAGTTCCAACGCGAGTTCCAGAAATCGCAGTGCGAGTCGAACGAAGGCGGCTTGGGCGGATCCCCTTTCACTCAGGAAATACAGGACAAGCCTGTACCCCTCAACTTCAGGTTACCCGCATTGGAGACGTACAACGGCGGCTCCAACCCTGCAGAGCATGTCACCGTGTTTCGGGCTTAGATGGCCCTCTATGGCACCTCCGATGCACTGTTGTGTCGGGCATTCCCGACCGCCTTCAGGGGACCGACGCGAGCATGGTTTAGCCGACTGCGCTAGTCCTCAATCGCATCCTTCGACCAGCTCGCCAGGGAGTTCAAGCAGAATTTCCTTGCCAGCGTGCGACCCAGGCCTTCCACGGCCACCTTGCTCGCGTTATCTCAATACAAAGACGAGTTGCTCTCTCAGTTTGTGGCACGATTCACCACTGAAATCCGGGGATTTCCAGACGCTCACCCCTCTTTAATCATGCAGGCGTTTCTGATGGGCCTGAAGCCTTCAAGGTTCTTCTAGTCACTGATCGAGAAGCCGCTAATAACCATCCCCGAGATGCTCCAGCGCGCCAACCAGTACATCGTCGCCGAAGCTCTAGAGGCGGGAAAGCGCATGAACATCAAAAGATCAAGGGCAGAACAATCCCGGGGAACGACTTCAGTAGCCCCAGTGCAACCCTATTAGAGGCCCGACTGACAAGAGCTACTGCTCCCGAGGCCTCCGCCTCTCCCTCTGAGCACGTTCCACTGGGACTACGGCCATGACACGGAAGATTGCCGTGACCTCCAGAATCAAAGCAAGGACTTCATCCGAAAAGGTCACCTCGGGTGCTATCTCGAGGAACCCTAAGAAGCAACTCCACGTCCCAGGGGACCCATCGAAAAATGCCTCGTCATCCAAAATCTCCCGCCAAAAAGCCACTCGCGGCAAGAGGTCCACAGGCTCTCCAGATCGATTCCCGACCTACGGCTCACTAGCCTAGCTCTTGCTCGAGCCTCTCTAGATTGGTTCCCGACCTGCGACTCGCGAGCCCAGCTCTTGCTTGAGCCTCTCCAAATTGGTTCCCGACCTGCGGCCCGCCGGCCCAGCTCTTGCCCGAGCCTCGCAAGATCATTTCCCGACCTGCGCCTTGCCGGCCCAACTTCCTACCCGGGTTTCTCCCGACTGGTGACTTCCTAGACTCAATTCGGAGCCGAGCTCACATACTCGGTCCCCAGATTCAGTTCGGAGCGGAGCTCACAAACTCGGTCCCCAGACTCAATTTGGAGCCAAGCTCACAAACTCGGTCCCCAGATTCAGTTCGGAGCCGAGCTCACAAACTCCATCCCTAGACTCAATTCGGAGCCGAGCTCACAAACTCGGTCCCCAGAATCAATTCGGAGCCAAGCTCACAAACTTGGTCCCCAGATTCAGTTCGGAGCCGAGCTTACAAACTCGGTCCTCAGACTCAATTCGGAGCCAAGCTCACAAACTCGGTCCCCAGACTCAATTCGGAGCCGAGCTCATAAATTCGGTCCCCAGATTTAATTCGGAGCCAAGCTCACAAACTCGGTCCCCAGAATCAATTCGGAGCCGAGCTCACAAACTCGGTCCCTAGACTCAAATCGGAGTCGAGCTCACAAACTCGGTCCCTAGACTCGATATGGAGTCGAGCTCACAAACTCGGTCCCCAGACTCGATACGGAGTCGAGCTCACAAACTCGGTCCCCAAACTCGATTCGGAACCGAACTTATTCGTTCCCTAGGTCCGATTCAGGGCCAAATCTATCCACTTGGCCAATCTAATGCCCGAGCCGCATCTCGGCCAATACAACGCTTGAGTCGCATCTCGGCCAAATCCAGCGTCCGAGCCACGCACATCGGCCATCCAACGCCCGTCAAGGGCGGAACAATCCCGGGGAACGACTTCAGCAGCCCCGGTGCAACCTTGCCAGAGGCCTGACTAACAAGAGCTATTGCTCCCGAGGCCTCCGCCTCTCCCTCTGAGCACGTTCCACTGGGACTACGGCCACGACACGGAAGATTGTTGTGACCTCCAGAATCAAAGCAAGGACTTCATCCGAAAAGGTCACCTCGGGTGTTATCTCGAGGAACCTTGAGAAGCAACTCCACGTCCTAGGGGACCCATCGAAAAATGCCTCGTCATCCAAAATCTCCCGCCAAAAAGCCACTCGCGGCAAGAGGTCCACAGGCTCTCCAGATCGGTTCCCGACCTGCGGCTCACTGGCCTAGCTCTTGCTCGAGCCTCTCTAGATTGGTTCCCGACCTACGACTCACGGGCCCAGCTCTTTCTTGAGCCTCTCCAAATTGGTTCCCGACCTGCGGCCCGCCGGCCCAACTCTTGCCCGAGCCTCGCAAGATCATTTCCCGACCTGTGCCTTGCCGGCACAACTTCCTACCCGGGTCGCTCCCGACTGGCGACTTCCTAGACTCAATTCGGAGCTGAGCTCACAAACTCGGTCCCCAGATTCAGTTCGGAGCGGAGCTCACAAACTCGGTCCCCAGACTCAATTTGGAGCCAAGCTCACAAACTCGGTCCCCAGATTCAGTTTGGAGCCGAGCTCACAAACTCGGTCCCTAGACTCAATTCGGAGCCGAGCTCACAAACTCAGTTCCTAGATTCAATTCGGAGTCGAGCTCACAAACTCGGTCCCCAGAATCAATTCGGAGCCAAGCTCACAAACTTGGTCCCCAGATTCAGTTCGGAGCCGAGCTCACAAACTCGGTCCCCAGACTCAATTCGAAGCCGAGCTCACAAACTCGGTCCCCAGACTCAATTCGGAGCTGAGCTCATAAATTCGGTCCCCAGATTCAATTCGGAGCCGAGCTCACAAACTCGGTCCCTAGACTCAAATCGGAGTCGAGCTCACAAACTCGGTCCCTAGACTCGATATGGAGTCGAGCTCACAAACTCGGTCCCCAGACTCGATACGGAGCCGAGCTCACAAACTCGGTCCCCAAACTCGATTCCGAACCGAACTTATTCGGTCCCTAGGTCCGATTCAGAGCCGAATCTATCCACTTGGCCAATCCCACACTTTTACCCATATTCATCCTTGTTAGTCTTATTTTACCTTATTCAATCCAAGAAAAACATAATTATTACTTCTAAATTTAACACCATCATTTACTACTAGAATTAAGCCATGTATAGAATGTACATTAGCTAATTTACAAAAAAAAACAACCTTTCCTTGATCTCCATATTATTAATAAATATCTTGTGATCATCATCCTTTAGAAGTCCATGGTTACCTAAATCTTTGATATTTCTTTCTTTAACTTTTGAAAAAATATCATTTTTTCTATCGTTAGTACCTAGCTTACGGTAAGACTTTAGATAAGCCTTGTACTTTTGTCATGCATGCAATTTATATTTGCCTCTTTTTAGTCACCTACATATATACTAAATTTTCCTTATTTTATAATTTCATCAATCTTTCAAGCACAATCTTTTAGGTGTGATTGCTTTTTGAACTTATATCGTCACCAACTCTCTCTCAGATGTACACCTCTACTCTTAGATTCTTAAAATGAATCTTTTCATGTTTCTAATCTCAGTGATCATCAAAGTCCACAGGATTAAGAGTAAACTTATTCAAGTTTGAAACCTCTTCGTTCTCCATCCCACTTCTATAAAATCTTAAATTATGTCTTTAAAATTATCCTATCTAATTCTGGTACAATTTACTATCTTCTTTTCTCTTCCATTTTCAAAAAAGTGAATACCTAAAACAACCAATTGATTTATTCATGAACTTTTTATTATGTATAACTTTACGATCTTTAAAATATACCATATAATAAAAAAAAGGTCCAACTATATCCATGTCTACTCTTATAAGTAATCTGATATTCATCACTTTTCTTGAAGCATCAATAACAATGAAATCATTAATGTAGCAAAATCCAAAATCGTTCCACCCTCTTTGTTCCTCTCCTCATATCCAAAGCCCTCATATATTCCTTTAAATTCACCATCTTCTCTCTCTATATGATCATTCAAATGTCCTCCAATTATAGATTTTCAATAAAAGTTACTACAATTATATCCCAAAATCTCTTGATTTTACAACATTACTTTGACCCCTATCTATAAAAGATACTTACACCAATGTATGTTTAATTATCTAGTATTAACAATCTCTTACATCTTTTCCCTTAACCCATTTAACCAACTATGCAGTATATATATACATATATATATAATGATATAATGTGTCAATCTAACCCCTTTTCTGAAAATATTCATATATTCCAATTCTACCAGCCTAATTCTATTGTCTTAGATTATTTACCTTGCCCACACCGGTCCAAAATAGAGCAAGAAACTCTGTAAAAAAAAGAGGCTAGACCAGTTTTCCCTTTTAATAGATCCAAACATAACCATTTTTTTCTTTTAAAATTACTCAAACCGACCCCTTCTAGGGCTACCAACTCCTCACGAACCCATTTTACTTTATGTATAACCACCGTCGAGTGTTCACCCTCCCCACAAACCCTGAATATTCTCCTCTTTCTTTTCTTCCTTTTTCTCGACGGCCTCCTTCTTCTACCTCCATTTTTCTTCCTGCTTCCTTCTCCCTTCTTCAACCGTCGGTAATGTCATTTTAGTTTGAATGTTGTGAGTAATCATTTTAGTTAAAACAAAGTAAGCAATATAAAATACCATATTAGAAAGTTTTAATGACTATATAATAATTACATCATAAATGCATACGAACTTGTTGCTAATGAAATTATAATTTCAACATGAAGGGCTCGGACTAGGTACTTGACTTCAGCACCCTTTCCAGGGCCAATATAAATCTTTTGATTTCGATAAGCAAGCCTAAACAAAACTTTGGATCAATGAGCATAATTGAAACCATGATCATAAGCACTCTAGAAAGAGTAGTGAAAGTTGAAACTAGATAGCATAATCCAAGAAAATTCGTTCTACCAAGTGACACTATCCAATTATTCCGTATCTACATATTGCAATTCTGGTTACCTGAGAAATGAACAGTCCAAAACCATTAATAAATTGCTCACTAATTTTATCAAAACAAATACACCTTAATAAGGAAAGACTAGAGGTCGAGGAATTTATAGATTATGAAATTTTGATTGTACTATTCCATGACAATTTTAAAAAACAAAGAGAAAGACCCATGTTATGAGAATGTCATTTGGTCACTAATCCTTGTAAAAAATGATAAATAACAATCACCACGAAAGAACTCTAGGATCACAAGAAAGGTAGCTTTGCATTTAATATTCCATTTAAAATCATAAAAATATATAAAAATTATATTTTTCTTCAGAATTTTTGACTTCTTCATATTCTCTTTGATTTTTTTAAATTCGTCTAACCAGGATCCCGAGCTCAAAGCAATATTAACATAAGCAATGAACCCGACAGCACCTAAACTTATTCAGCCAGATAGAAAGCAACCACGATTGTGAGTGTTTGAATTTAAGTCACAAACATTGAAAAGTTCAACATTATATGACCCTAATAAATATAACCAATCATACAACATTTCTAATCTTCACCTGTTGTTTTATTGTTGGAAACACTTTATGAATTTTAAAGGAGACAAATACAACAAGATGTATAAGTTACTAAATATGACATGTCATGTAAGACTAGGTAAGTGACATCAATGAAATATTTTCTATGTAACATTAGAGGATGCAGTTCATGCCAAACAAGACCTCAAAAGATAGATTTTTTGAATTTCATCATTCAATAACCCAAAGCAATAATATACTCATAAATTCTAGACCTCTAGAAATGCACACTTAGAGAAACCATAGGACTATTCACTACATCATGTTCAACCGGGGGAATAAGAAACATACTTTTGATAAAGATTTACAAGTTCGGTCCGTACTGTCTTGGTACAATACGTATCGAGGTATACCATATCGAGCGGTACGCCTAAAATATGATATAGGTTGGTAATGGTTGAAATTTCGACCGTTACTACCCAATACAACCTTGTATCGGGTGATACGGGGCCAAAAATTTGGCACCGGCGGGTAGCAGGCAGTCTGCGTGCCGACTGCCGAGAGGCTCTTGGACCAATATGTACTGCCTATATCGGGCAGTACACATCGAAATTAAAAACCATATTTTTGATAAGTGGAGCAGTATAAGCTAATTGTGCAAATTATTCAAGTGATTAATCAACAGAAAAAGTATTATCTTTAGTACCTTAATATTCAACTCCAACAAGGTAGGCTTTCTCTGAACAAACCAATATTCTTAGTATGATAATTCTTTGGTTTTAAAATGATGGAAAAATGAGCTAAATATTAGTTTGCAATATATTTTTACATAAAAGTGCAAAATGAAAGCATACAAATAACAAGAAAAAGTAAAAGCTAAAGGAATTGAGATGTGTAAAAATATTATTGATGAATGCTCCGGTGACAAATGAATATCTAGAATGTAATTCAAGAATTAGTTAATGTCTCTTTTTTCCTTCTTACATAAACATAACAGAGACTAACAGAAGTCACAATTCCCATAGAGTAATTGCCAATAGTTCGCAAGAAATATTACAGAATGTTGAGGGTCAAGCCAGAAGTTAAACAAGAATGAGAAGCAAGTAAACAAATAGACTATTCAATAATAAAATTTGAGAAACCCCTAAATATATTTTCTAGTAAAGGACTAATATAATAGTTTTAAAAAAAAGATAAATGAACCTGATTCTCGAATTCTAATAAGTGAAGCATAAATGCTCTGAGCCTCTTTATCCCTAATGAACAAAAGAAAAAATATGCCTTGATCATAAAATAAAAGAAAGATAAACCTCAACATATGACTAAAGCATCACAAATGGCAATTTATAAGAAAGTTGTTGCAGGTGAAATATCCATATAGCATGAACCATGAAGCAATTTGCTAACAAGCTAATCATCATGGTGATTGTCGTGATGTTATAATAAGCATTTCATGACTTAAATGTTTCAACTGGAATTATCATGTCAATTTAAACATTTTACCATATGCGATATTAGGAATTGCAAAAAACAATCGCTAACTTAATCTCATTAAATAAACTAGGAATTGGCATTAAGAAATACTGATTCAGAGGTCAGTTTTATGCTTGCAAGGCGCACAATTCAAACCACAAGGCGTGGATGCTGAAACTTGTGATAAATGATAACAACACCATAATTGAAAATATTGAAAACAGTAGCCATGTCATTCGTTGGTGAGCATCTGTATGAAACTTAGCTAGCTTCTCTAACAATCTCATGAAGATTGCTACTAGTCTTCTACAAACCAACAGCTGATTCAGTAAAAGATAAATCCCAGAGACTAAAATAATCATAAATTAGAACCTTCACTAAGATCCTTTTATCCAGAAGTACCAGAACTACACTATCACTATAATCAAGCATTTATTAACTGTTGGTATAGTAAGCTAACTTCCACAATTTAGAACTTGTCAGGCCCTATCTTGAGACCAGCAAAAAACATAGTTTATTCATATAAAGACATGTATCTCTGTTCATATCACAGAAAAAAAAACCATAATATACAGAATCATAATGCCTCATTTTCATCAAACTCATAGAATTATTTGTTTGATATATCTTTACTATTATATTATTCGATTTGGTTTACTATTCTCATAGGTCTAATGACTGCTGTTTAAAATAGAAATTATGACACATCATACTAAAATTAGAATATTTTAAGCTTGGATTTCACTCTTGAATTAATCTTTTACGGAGATTATTCACTATATACTAACTTACTGAAACCATTTCGGATTAGAAATTATACACTCTATAACCAGTTTTTTCAACAGCATTTGAGTGGTTGATGAGGACAGCTCTTTTGATTGTCAAACACAATTATAATTGCATAATTGTCATGCTTCTCTCCCTATATAATCAATCAAATGTCCTCCAATTATAGATTTTGAATAAAAGATTCTCCTTAGATTATATTACCTAAATTTTCTAAAAATTCCCCTTTGATTTAATCACTTAAGACAAATGTAAGAGGCATAAACAATGAATCAAAATATTTTCTCATGACACAGATTATAGTAATATAATTATATTCCAAAATCTCTTGATTTTACAACATTATTTCGAGGCATATCTATGAATGATACTTGCATAATTTTACTGTGGCAATCTAACCCCTTATATTCCATGTTACTAGCCTAATCCAATTGTCCCCTTATCTATTTTACACCACAGTTGAAACCTAATATCATAGTTTTCTTCCAAACAGTCTAAAAGTCCACCTTCACATTTTAGTATACTTTGGTGGTAAATATGTTTCACATCTAATCTCAATGATGACCTAATTTTATTATGAAACAATTAAGATTATGCATATGAGTTCTCAAATGTTTTTCAAGCTGGCTCTTAGTGGCCTTACACAACCCTCCACCTTTTTCATTCGGGCTTGGGACCGACATCGGCGGTGTTAAAAACATTTGTACAGATATTCTCCTTACAAGAGAGAGAAAACCTGAAAAACGTAGTAGGAATTTGAAAATGACAATTGTAGAAATGGAAACAAGTATGTCCAAGTACATGGCTTTACTTCCTGTTAAATCACACAAATCAGACCTTGTATGACAATACTATTTTTTGTGCACCTTTTGTTCAATTTTCTAATCCATATATGAACTAGTTAGCACAGATGATCATAATAGCAAATGATTTGATGGCATTCTTCATAAGGGAAGACCTTTGAAGATCAAGAGATAGCTTCATTAACAAGCATACTAAAAGAAAATAAATGGAAAGTAAGAAATTACCAAGAGATTTGAAGAGAATCTTTTAGATAAAAATTTATAAGAAAGGAAATAATTAAATTGCTCAAACCATCAATGACTTGACTTAAGGAGCCATACTGTAATATCAAAACACAAACATTCAAAATTTCTTAAACTATCAGGAATTAAGTTATCTGTTATCATTTTTGTTGTTAAGGTCAAATGCAACTTCTATTTCAGCAGACCCTAAGAGTTATGCAATAACATATACAATATTTGTAACTTGGATTACATATAATGTCTCTAGGATTGCATCCCTAACTTTTAGATTGCTAAGGCATAATGAAACAAGCAACAATAACATCTAATGCAGGGAAGTCAAAAACTAAAAATGAATAACAAATGCATGTTTAGTGACATGACATTGGCTCCCATGAAATCTAAAATAGCTAAAATTGAAAAAGCCTAGTGGGCACTTGCTTGTAAGGCTCCTTCATGAATTTTGCACCCTTTTGGTTGAAGAGACTGACAATGAGAGTAGTTCCATCATACATCCTAACATCCCCACCAAGTGCCTTCTCTAAGTTACACAATCATCTAGAAGTAAGATTCCATACATTACCGGAAATAAGGTTAATTCAAATCAAAGATGCATCAGAATTACTCTTGAAATAAAATAAATATACACAACAAGGTCTACAATCTCACTCTAATATCAGTTTCAATATTCTATGAGACCAGCATGGTACTAATATATTGGGTCATACATCACCTGAAAAGATAATAGAAAAAACAAAACAAACTAGCATTGGACCGTATGGTCTAAAACCAATCCATAGTCGAAGGTACTGCAGCGGAAGCACACTGCTTAAATCCATACAAACGACAATTAAAAGACAAGGACACTATTTGAATATATTGCGTTGGAGTTTTTGTAACTTACACTATTCAGATACTAAAACTATCCATGCTTGTGAAGTTTTCTGTTATTTTCGACATTAAAGAAATATCATCGACAAATCTGAATGAAAGTGTAAGATAATTAGATATCGACAACAAACGATAGATATCATCAAACATCATAAAAATGTCTTAACTGAGATATACTCAACTTGAAAGAAATCTTGGCAGAAACTTTCTACCAACTATGCATTACTCTTACTCTAAAATGGTGAACTAGAAGATTTCATTACATTTATAAAATGCATTTAAATGGCAGAAATTAACTTATCTTTCCCACTTTTTACCAAATGGCAGAAAGTAACTCAGAAAGTAATGCATTACATTAGAGACACAACAAAATTTTCCTTTGCATACGTGATCTTTTAAATAATAAAATCTGTTAAATTTTAATTTTCTTAAATTTGTAATATTTCTACAAATCTTTATCAACATAAGCAGATTTTTGACCTTCAAGCTTTCAATTAAATCTTTATTTTTGAAATTATTTTAAATATTTTACATAATTGTATTGTGTTATTATATTTTTTTATCAGCTTCTTCTTACTCATTATAAGTATTTCTTCATAAAATTATCGATTATTTTTTTCTAATGATCAAAGAAATTTGGTTATTTTCCAACTTGGTGGCGAATGCCATCAACAGGATACATAATAATTAGTAATTTTACCTCAAATAAGTGTTTTTTCTTTCAAGTCATAAAAGATATCATATATATTCCAACTTATTTTTCCTTAATATTTTTTTTCATGTTACTATTCTAAAAAGCACTAATTCAAGTAACCAACGTATAACGACAACATCAATGTGGTCATTTGCTGGCATCAGTATATTGTACAGTTTTAAAATATTCAACTATTTGTTTGTATACTTGTTCGTGTTATACCCATAGATTTAAATTTTAATCAGTTTGATTGATAATGACTGCCCGGGCATGATTTAAGATGTGGACTGCCTCATTTCAGGCTGTATGGTATGAATTTTTTCCTTTTTTATACAAAAATGCTAGGGTCGTTTTCTCTTTTCAAAGACCCAAATCAAATCATTTTTTCTTTTAAAATTACTTGAACTGGTTCTCCTTCTGAGGTTCGTGTCTCCTCACAAGCCTGTTTTGCTCTTTCTGCAACCACCGCCAAGTGTTCTCATCTTCTTTTCCGCCTCTTCCACCATAGCATCCTTCTACCTCCATTTTTCTTCCTCTTTCCTCCTTCCTTCTTCTCCCTTCCTCACCCCTAGTAATGTCATTTTAGTTTATATTATTGCGAGTAAAGTCATTTTAGTTAAAGCATAGTAAGAAATATAAAATACAACATTAGAGAGCTTTAATGACTACATAATAATTATATCATAAATGCATAAGAACTTCTTCTTGATAAAATTACACATTCAATATCAAGGGCTTGGATTGCAAACCTGACTTCATCACCCTTTCTAGAGCCAATATAAAGTCTTTGATTTCAATAAGCAAGCCTAAACAAAACTTTGGATCAGTTGGCATAACTAGAATCTTGATTACAAGCACTCTAGAAATGCTACTGTAAGTTCAAACTAGACAGCATAAGACCTGACGAAGAAAATTCATTCTACATATTGCAATTGTGGTTACCCAAGAAATGAAGAGAATAAAACCATTAATAGTTTACTCCCTAATTTCATCAGAAGAAACACACTCAATTGGGAAAAACCTAAGGTCAAAGAGGGTTTATAGATCATTAAATTTTGGTTATACTATTCCACAACAATTTTGGAAAGGAGAATAGAACGACCCATATTATAGGAGTGTCATTTGGTCAATAAGTTACTCCCTAATTCCACCCGAACAAACACACTCAATTAGAAAAAATCTAAGATTAAGGAGAGTTTATAGATCATTAAATTTTGATTGTAGTATTCCATAGAAATTTTGAAAAGGAGAAAGCAAAGAGCCCATATTATAGGAGTGTCATCTGGTCACTAATCCTTCTCAAGAATATGACAAATAACAACCACCAAGAGAGAACTCCAAGATCACAAAAAAGGTAGCTTTGCATTTAATATTTCTATTTTAAGGCCACAAAAAAATTTGAAAATTACATTTGCTTTCATAATTTCTGACTTTCTGAGATTTTCTGATTTTTTTTAATTTCTCTAACCCAATTCCCTAGCTTCAAGCGACATTAACGTAACCAAAGAACCCGCTAACACCAAAGCTTATTCAGCCAAATAGAAAGCAACTACGATTGTAACTATTTGGATTTAAATCACAACCATTGAAAAAATCAACATTATACAACCCCAATAAATATAACCAATAATACAACATCTCGATGGATGGCAATAGCTATCCATGATGTCTTCACCTATTAGTGTTGTTGATAACACTGGATGACTTTTATGAATCTTGAAGGAGACATATATAAAGAGATGCACAAATTACTAAGTATGACATGTCATGTAGGACTAGATAAGTGACATTAATCAAATATTTCCTATGTAAGATTAAAGAATGGAGTTCATGTCAGAAAGATGCCTCAGAAAGATATATTTTCTGAATTTCATCATTCAATGCCACAGTCAAAGCAATAATATACTCCTAGATTTTAGACCTCTAGAAGTGCACACTTAGAGCAACTATAGAACTATTCGCTGCATCATGATCAATGGGGGAAATAGAAACATACTTTTGGCAAGTGTAACAGCATGAGCTAATTGTGCAAATTCTTCAAGTGATTCATCAACAACAAATGATGATGTTGATAATTCAGTGCCTTTACATTCAACTCCAACAATGTAGGCTTCCTCTTGACAAATCTATATTCTTAATATGATAATTTTTTATTTTTAAACTGATGAAAAAATAAGCTAGATATCAGTTTGTAATATATTTTTTTAGAAAAGTGCAAATTGAAAAAGACACAAATAAAAGAGAAAAAACAAAGGCTAAAGGAATTGAAATGTGTCTAAAAATATTATTCATGAATAATCTGTGATAAAAGAATATCTAGGATGCAATTCAAGAGTGAGATAATGTCTTTTTTGTCTTTCTTAACAGAAAGACTAATAGAAGTCATAATTCTTGTATAGTAATTGTCAATAATTGGCAAGCAAGGTTACAGAATGTTAAGGGGCAAGCCAGAAGAGCAAGCAAAAAACTAATGACTTTTCAATAATCAAATTTGAGAAACCACTAGAGATATTCTCTAGTAAAGGTAATATAATAGCATCAACAAAAAAAGATACTCAAACCTGATTCTCAAATTCTATAAGTGAAGCATCTTTGCTCTGGGTCTCTTTGTCCCTGAATGAACAAATAAAGAATGTGACTTGATCATAAAATAAAAGAAAGATAAACCTCAACATATGAGTAAAGCATCACAAATGGCAGTCTATAAGAAAGTTGCTGCAGGTGAAATTATCTGCATACCATGAACCATGAAGTAATTTGCTAACTTAATCATCATGGTGATTATAATCAAAAGATATTAGGCAAATCTATTATACAAAACTGAAAACAAATGAGGCCTGCACTGATATGATTACTAAGTTGACATAAAGAAGTACATCACGTTGCATATCAACTCATGAATAACACAAAATTTGATATAAAAGAAAAACTGAATCTGGTTAGCATCAAATAAAACTATGTAGCAAAATTCTTATTCAATAAAGCTAGACAAGAATGGACATGATAGATAGGAAGAGCTGTAGAGTTTACTAATGAATCATGATAGAAAGATATATTTTCTGAATTTCAACATTTAATGACAGCCAAAGCAATAATATACTCCTAGATTCTAAACCTCTAGAAATGCACACTTAGAGCAACCATAGAACCATTCGCTGCATCATGTTCAATGGGGGAAATAGAAACATACTTTCGATAAGTGTAATAGCATGAGCTAATTGTGCAAATTCTTCAAGTGATTCATCAACAGCAAATGTATTATATATTCTGTGCCTTTACATTCAACTCCAACAAGGTAGGCTTCCTCTAGACAAACCTATTTTTTAATATGAAAATTCTTTAGTTTTAAAATGATGATAAAATGATCTAAATATCAGTTTGCAATATATTTTGCCAGAAAAGTGCAAAGTGAAAAACACACAAATAAAAGAGAAAAACCAAAGGCTAAAGAAATTGAAATGTTTCTAAAAATATTATTCATGAATGATCTGTGATAAAAGAATATCTATAATTTAATTCAAGAGTGAGATAATGTCTCTTTTTTCTTTCTTAACAGAAAGACTAACAGAAGTCACAATTCCTGTATAGTAATTGTCAATAATTCACAAGCAAGGTTACAGAATGTTAAGAGGCATGCTAGAAGAGCAAGTAAAAAACTAGACTTTTCAATAATCAAATTTGAGAAACCACTAGAGATATTCTCTAATGAAGGGCTAATATAATAGCTTCAACAAAAAAAGATACTCAAACCTGATTCTCAAATTCTAATAAGTGAAGCATCAATGCTCCAGGTCTCTTTGTCCCTGAATGAACAAATAAAGAATGTGCCTTGATCATAAAATAAAAGAAAGATAAACCTCAACATATGACTAAAGCATCACAAATGGCAGTCTATAAGAAAGTTGTTGCAGGTGAAATTATCTGTGATGTTAGGAAAATCTAAAGCATCATAAATCTAAAATAGTTAACAAATGCTTTATTTATGATACTTAATCATCACGGTAATTGTAATCAAAAGATGTTAGGCAAATCTACTGTACAAAACTGAAAACAAATGGGGCCTGCACTGATATGCTTACCAAGTTGACAAAAAGAAGTACACATCATGTTGCATATCAACTCATGAACAATACAAAATTTGATATGAAAGAAAAACTGAATCTGGTTAGCATTAAGTAAACTATGTAGCAAAATTCCTAATCAATAAAGCTTGACAAGGATGGACATGACAGATAGGAAGAACCGTGGAGTTTTCTAATGCTCCAATTTGAGCTCAATCAAATAGGAAATACTGGACTTGATGCCACTTTTGATTTCAGATTTGAGATTAGCTTTGTTAGGTTGAAAATCTTCAAGCCAAACCAACTAGAATGGTCAAAGCCACACAACTGGGCCAAAATAAGCATGTCAATTAAATGACTCAAAGAAACAATCACTTAAATGTTTCAACTGGAATTATCATGTCAATTTAAACCTTTTACATATGTGATATTAGGAATTAAAATCAATAATCACAACAGCTGCTGATAGCTTATTCTCCTTAAATAAACAGGTAAGGTGGAATGAAGAAATACCAATTCAGAGGTCAGTTTTATACTCACAAGTAGCAGATTAAAACTACAGCACGTGGATGATGAAACTCGTGATAGATGACTGCAACAGCATAATTCAAAATACTGAAACAGTAGCCATGTCATTAGTTGGCGAGCATTTGTATGAAACTTAGCAAGCTTCTCTAACAATCTCATGAAGATTGCTACTAGTCTGCTACAATGCAACAGCTAATCAGCAAGAAAAATCCTGCAGACCGAAATAATCACAAATTAGAACGTTCAGACTCAATGAAGATCTTTTTATTACTATAATCTAAAAGGACGAGAACGACATTATCACTATAATCTAGCATTTGTTAACTGTTGGTATCGTAAGCTAATTTTCACAATTTAGAACTTGCATAATATCCTATTTGACTCCATTTATCAAGCCCTATCTTAAGACCAGCAGAAGACAGTCTATTAATGGAAAGCCATGAGCCTCTGTTCTTATCACAGAAAAAAAATGTAATAAACAGAATCATAATACCTCATCTTTATCAAACTCATAAAATTATTTGTTTGATATCTCTTTACTATTAAATATTCAATTTGGTTTGCAGTTCTTATAAGTATGATAACTACATTCTACAGAAATTACAATACATCCTTTTAAAATTGAAATATTTTAAGCTTGGATTTCACTCTTGAACTTATATTTTACTTGGAGGTTATTCACTATATAGTAACATATTAAAATCATTTAAGATTACAAATTATACACTTTATAACCAGTTTTTTCAACGGCAAGAAAAGTCTGAAATTCAGGAGGCTACATTACAATCATAAGAAACCTCAACTCAGCAGAAACAAAAAAAATATATAAACAACTACCTCGTTGGTCTAATTATGCATAATTAGCATAAACAAACAAAGAATAAGATCAACATGAAGATTATCAAATTTAAAGAAGGAAAAAAAAATCATTTATCTAAAAAGGCAGAACTATAATAGTAGAATGTAACATGGTTAAAAATATTAAAACTAGGACACATAAAATATAGCAACAATGATGTAGGGGTTATAGATTACATGTACCATCAATATGGCAAAGGTTATAGCAATATATGTGCAAAGCTGAAAGAAAAATTGGATACAAAAATCAGACTTGTAGTTGTATCCACATAGGCTCATTTTAAATAGACCTAAAATGCTGTAAAAATTAAAGCATGGTTCTAAATTTTTCATCTTAGGCACTTGCACTCATATCTAAAGATCACAAATCTATAATGCTTGTATGAAAATATGTTGCCTCTTTGATGCCACAAACTTCTCTATGCAATGCTACCAGCAATGGATTTTCTTCTCAAGCACTAAAGAAGTCTTCTGTATTATTCTCATAATATTTTCCAACCATCAGCATTTTCATCTAGTGCTTGAGAAGTCAACATGAAGATTCTCAAATTTAAAGAAGGAAGAATTAACAAATCACCTAAAAACATACAACAAGAATGTAACATTGATAAAAATATTAAAACTAGAACACATAAAATATAGAAACAATAATGTAGTGCTTATAGATTGTATGTGTCATCAATATGGTAAAGGTTATACCAAGATATATGCAAAGCTGAAAGAAAAATTGGATACAAAATCAAACTTGCAACCGCAACCACATTGGTTCGTTATATAATAAACCTATTAAAATGCTGTAAAAATTAAAGCATGGTTGTAATTTCTTACTTAACTTAAGCTCTTGCACTCGTATATGAAGATCTTAAATGTATGATGCTTGTATGAAAATATGTTACCTCTTTGATGCCACAAACTTCTCTATGCAATGCTATCAACAATAGATCTTCTTGTCAAGCACTAAAAATATTTTTCGTATTACTCTCGTAATCTTTTCCAACCATCAGCAGTTTCATCTTATGACACTAAATTGGGCAAAGGGCATAGTGTTTGCTTTAGGTTTTGGTGGTTTGGGAGTCTCAAAGACATTCCAGAACTTGAGTGTCTCATCTTCTGCAGCAGAAGCTACTACACCACCCAATGGGCTCCCAGCCAAGTAAAGAACACGAGATGAATGACCAAAAAGCTCAGCTTTTCTCGTCATGGATGTGTAATTCCATAGGGTGAGTTGATTGTTTGAAAACCCATGGGAGGTCAGCAATTCAGATTTGTTCTTGTCCCACAACAACGCACAAACTTCAGAGCCGGTATCAATTGAGTTCAAGCAAACACCATTAGCAGCATTCCAAAACTTAATGCAATGATCATTGCGTCCTCCACCAGAAGCCAGCAGATTGCTCCTGGTAGGGCACCAATCAAGGGCCCTCACAGTGGAAGTGTGGTTGTTGATCTTGTGAAGCAATTGATGTTGGCACGGATGGTGATTTGCAACAGCCATGCGGGCGTCCCATATGTGCACAAGTTTGTCCTTCCCTCCGCTTGCCAGATATCGCCCAAACAACTCGGACCATTTAAGACTACAAACTTCAAGTCGATGCCCTTTATAGTCACAGATGGCCCGGTCATCTTTTCTAATGTCATAATCAACAACACTACCATCGGATTTCCCAGTCGTCAAGATTGCATTACTTCTCCAGGCAAGTGAACAAACAAAGGAGTGGCTGTCACCTTGGATCCCAACCAACAGACGTCCTGTTGCTGCATCAACCAGATCTAAATCTGAATTGCCAAATGCGACAGCGAGAACTTTGCCGTCTGGGGACCAGCTGATGCTAGTGACAGGGCTGTTGTTTTCTAAGGCTCGTGAAAACTTCGTACCAGACTTATTCGCAGCATTCCATATGTACACTGTGTCATTGAGGCCAATCGCCAACACATTATTGCTTCCCCAGTCGAGGAGATTCAACCTATCATCATCTATGATGTCATAAGCAGCCAAAACCCTATCTGGATCTTTTGGGATTCGTCTCTGTTGCTTCTTGTGCGGTCGATTGTCCTCGTCAAATTGGCACACCTTGTCGGCCGGTGATTCGGGTGCACTCTTGAATGCGAAAATGCGAGATCTGTTCTTCAAAATACATTGAACAAGAAGTTTTTGGTACGCTGCACTCGATGGGGATTCTATCGAACCATCACGCTGAGGTCTGGAAGGCATGGTTAGAGCACAGCGCGCGAAGTCCATGTCCATCGCCGATCGGACCGGGATGAAGCGGTCGTACTCCACACGCCTGGAACGAGAAGAAGCCATCTTGCCAATCGAAACCAGAACGAGAAACGCCGAGGTGACGAGAGACAATCAAGAAAACCAGAAAGATCGAACTTCCCAAAAGAAACTTGAAAACCCAGACGATCGATAACCAAGAATTGATCAAAAAGAACCCCGAGAACAACAAAATTTCTGACTTTTGGTCACGGAAATTGTCAAGTATATCAACCAAAACGAAACCAAATCATCAAAATTCAACAATATCTTGAACCCTAAAAAATTTCGACAGCGAAGCGAAACGAAACCTCAAGCAAAGGAAAAGGAATGAGATCACCACAACAAGAATCTAAATTCTCCCCTAAATCGGAGGAGAGGACGCTCACTCCCAGCCGACGATCGGTCGAAGCTTTATCCTTTCGTCGGAGAGCAGCTCCGACCTTCGCAGAAAGACGAGATCGCCAAGAGAGCAAAAGGAGAGCCGAGAGCAGAGCGCGCGAGAGCCGAGAGAGGTTATGAGGTTCGCAAAAGGGTGGTCTCGGCTTATATAGACGCCACCGACCCAGCCTTGTGTTATATCGTGAAATCGTGCCGTTATATTCAACCGACCAATGTGTACTGACGTTGAAACGTCCCGTTATGTTTAACTAATAAGGTAACGGCATTGAAATCGCACCGTTATATACACATTAATCACCGTCAAATTTATGTTGCGTTACAATTTCCTGAGGAATTCTGTCGTCGAAGAGGTAGCAACAATTGCTTGTAATTGAGCGTTTCACTTCAACGACAAAATATGTTAGAGAACAAACTCAAGACGGAAGTAGAGATGAAAGCAGATCATATGTTGATCTAATCAAAGAACTAGTGGATTCTGGAGTTTGATTCTACTGTCTTCAAGAGTCAGATAAAGGCCTAAGACGTGATTTTTTCTTATTTATCTCTAAAAACTCATCATCTTCGTAGCTGATGAGATTATCATTTTTAAGAAATATTTTAAACTGATAAAATTCCTACTAATACAATGAGACATGGTATTTTTTTTACTTGTCTATGTAAAGAAAATCCTAATTTTGTAGTTGTTGATATTATCATTTTTAAGTAATACTTACAAACCAATAAAATTATCATTAGTATTATATCTAACAAATAAGATTCTAACATTAATGTTAAACTTAGTAATTTTTTTGGACATAAGAAAAATTTTGATTCCAACACATTATACATCTAACGGTATCATGAGCTTGTGTCATCTTAAGATACTATACAAAATCAAAACTCAATATCACAATATTATTTACCTTGCTCCGATAAAAATAACTTCCATTGATATGTTTCAAAAATAATTATTATAAAAAAAGATAAATACCATCAAATATTGTGTGATCAATATAATAATAGAATAAGTATGCTCTTGTCCTTGACTTTTATTACATAGTTTAGATGATTTAATTGTGGAGTTTATCCAAACCAAATATGCCTCACATGGTATCTCCTCCTTCCTCTACTACTTTCTCTCCTATATTGATATCACTAGTCTTTTCGCCTTCTATTTCCATCATGCTCTTATATCTTTCTCCTCATCATTAATAACTTCTTAATTTTTGGATATATTCATTTCTTCTTGTACACTATTTTGTTATTCTCTCTGCCTTTAGCCACACTTAGTCTCTCCCTTTCTTTTAGTACTATCTCTCATCGCCCTATATGCCTTCTATACTCACCCATGTTGCTTTATCTAAAAAATATGCTAGATTAAACTTAGAAAATCTTAAAATTAGCAAACTTTGAAAAAATATTGATTCACCTTTGAAATGTTGTATCTCATATTTGGGTAAAGTCTAGAGTATAATGGACTTCATTTTTATTGATACATTAAAAAATGAACATGGTTATATTAAGAAGGGTGATTGCTTGGGAAAATACCTACCTTGCATGTTTGTCCTGATTAGTCACCCCCCATCTCTTAAAATATTATCACCCATCTTTCTCGCTATTATGTTGGATCGGTGGAAGATATCCCATTGATTAGTCCGACCTCATTAATTACTATTAGAATGGCTATCAAATAGACTTCTCTTCATTAAAATTAAATCCAATTAACTCTTCTTTCTCTCATCTCTTGGTTCTCCTAACTTCCTCCACTCTCTCAAATATCCATTCTGTAGACAAATTATTTGTTCACCTCAGTCATAAATTGAACCCCTTTGTCAGCTTTTCTACTTCCTCTCCAACGTTGGCTATCTTGCTTTGTATCAAAACTTTAACCCTTATTCCTATGCTACAGTTTCTATGGAACCCGCTCCAATCTTGTTTACTCTCAATTGAGAAAACCCGACAAGCATTTCTCCTATCTTAAGTGGCTCTACCTATAGAGTATTTTAGTTTGAGTTTTTTTATTTTTTCTTGGGTTTTTCCTCTCCGATGATAGCCTAAACCCTCAAACAAATAACATTTTAACCTGTCTTATCTCTTCCAAACCATTAAACTCTAGTAATGCCTAACATCCCCTTCATCTCCTTTAATGTCAATGTATAATAGCATGAAATTATATCGTTATATTCAACTGACCAATATGTAATAGCATTCAAATCACACCGTTATATACACCTAATCACCGTCAAATTTCTATTATGTTATAATTTCCTTCGGATTTATCTCTAAAAAATCTTATAATTTTAAAGAAATATTTTAAACTGATAACAGTCTTACTAATATAACGGGACACGATTTTTTTTATCCATGGAAAGAAAATATTAATTTTGTAGCTGTGTTGATATTATTATTTTAAGTAACATTTATAAACGGATAATATTCTTATTAGTACGGCATGTTATGATCATCAACTCACAATATGATCATTTAAATTCGATAGATATTTTATTGTTAATGTTAAACTTAATAATTCAACAATCTTAATTCTAATGAATTACGAATTTAATTGATTTTGTATCAAACATGAGCTTGTGTCATCAAATTTTTGTTACATCGATAGACGTGATCAAAACCCAATGTCTCATGTACGTGTCAATTAGTTTTTATCGCTTCATGTTGACCTAATCCACTTTACCTGTTGAATATTTGTCCCCTAGTTTATTTATATCGAGTGAGGATAAGAAAAAGTAAATATCATCAAATACTGTGTGGGCAAATATGATGATAAGCCAGGTTTATTATTTAGTTTAGAGGATTTAGTTATGATGCTAATCAAACCAGTTCATCTAACTAGTTTACTAACACCATAATCCTTTCCTTCTTTCTTCTCCTCGTTACTAGTTCCCTCTCAATTTTTCGTCACTCTCATCTCTCCTTTACTATTGTCGTTCTTTCCACGTGAGCTCATTTCATGTTAAACTCTTTCTCCCTCTCCTTCATTGTTATTCTCTTCCTTTGTTTGACCATTACTTCTTGTCGCCTATGCCTTCCATCATGCTCATCCTTGCCACCTTATCTTAAAAAATATGGCAGATTGAATTTTTTTACAAAAAATAAAATTAGAAAAAATATTTATTCATCATTGAAATATTATTTCTCATATTTTGTAAAAGTCTAATATATAATATACACTATTTTTGTTATTACACAAATAAACGAACTAATAAATGAACATGGTTACATTTATTTTTAGAATCAATATGAAACAATCTAAAATTAGAATTAGAAAATCCCTAAAATTAACAAAAATTAGAAATATATATTGATTCATTATGTAGATACTTAGTGCCCATATTTGGTGAAAGTCTGAATATTATTCTAGCAGTTACACTAATGAATTTACGTGGCTAAACTGGTTTATAAAATCAACTTATAAACATGTCAAATTGGTTTTAAAAATTATAAAATAATTAGAACTATTAAATTCGATTAACTCATTATTGAGTTGTCCGTTTTTGGTGAAAGCTTGAGGTCCAATGGATAAGTATTCCAACGTTAAAAATGATAGAAGAACACTTATTCAAAGAATCAACATTAAAACATGTCATTCTAGCCTTAAAAGGTCCCTAAAATTAAAAATGATAGAAAAAAAATGATAGATACACTATTAAGATATTGTTGCCAATCTGTGATGAAAATTTGAGATGCAATAGACAAGTATTCTAGAATTACATTAAAATCAGTTTGGTTATACTTGTTTATAGAATGAACTTGAAAATGTGCGAGAAAACTTAGGAAATCCATAAAATTAAAATTTACTATTGAAATGTTGTTACCCATCTATGACAAAAGTTTGGGGTGCAATGGACACCTATTCTGAATAAGTGTAACAACGAATATTCTGAATAGGTGTCTATTGCATCACAAACTTTCAGCACAAGTGTAACAACGTTTCTATTTTTTTGGTACTTTATGGACTTTTAAAATTCTATTTGGGAAGCTTTAGTTAATTCTATAAACAAGAATAATCACACTCATTTATCAATGCAAAATATGGAAGGCAACTGAGGGTGCAAGAGGCGATGGCTGAGGAGAGGGAGAGGTGAGATTGTGAGATTAACTGAGACAAAAAAAAAAGAAAAAAAAAAGAGGTTGTAGATGAACAGATAGTAGTCGTCGAGGAGAGGAATACGATGAAAGATAAGGAGTGCGATTACAGTTGAGGAGAGTGAGAGGTAGGCATGACTAAAGGTAGGGTTAATTACATATGGAAAATATTATGGCATGACTAAAGGTAGGGGTAATTACATATGGAAAATATTATCACATGCAGTTAGTTATGTCTAGAATTTTGAACTTTACACTTTAAAAAATTATATTGATATTTTTATATTTATGAAAGTAAAGCTTTTAACTTTGCTTCTCCTCACACCATTAACTTTACTGAAGAAGATACCACATGTGTTATTATGTACAAAATGATAAAATGATAATTTCGATCATCACTATCAGTAAAGAACCACTGACCTTACACGAAGCCAAAGGCATTGGATAAGATAGTGAAACAAGAGAAATGAGACAATACATGAAATGAAGATCACCACTGACAACATGGTTGGATAGGCCATCCGAGAGAATAGCGAAAGCTGAAGGAGATAATAGTAAAGCAAGAGAAATGGGATAGTGCAAGAGATAAGGATCGCCTTCGACATCATCATTAGGTAGATTGTCTGAGAGAATAACGAAGTCAGAGGGGAGGACAGGGCCAAAAGAATTTAATATCAAAATGTGTTTCTAAACCACTATAATAGAAACATAAGAAAACTAATGTGGTAACGAAAATTACGTACGTCCAACCATTGTTCTCAAGAATTTCAGCAATGGTTTCTCTTTGTATTTTGGCACTTCTTAGCTCAAAACTCTCACTTTAGATGGTATAGAAAATCTTTTAGACTTGAGAGAGAGATAAAGCCCAGGAACCAAAACTATCATTTATATAGATGTTCTCCTATCAAGAATATATATTATCACCAACTTCGTAATGTTTAAGAATTAATTCGAATTTGTAATGTTTGAACAGTAATGAAGAATTTTAATAATAATAAATAAAATATTTAATAATAATAGTTATATTTATAATGAATAAAAATTTAAAATATTTAAATCATAATAAATGAAAAATTGATGATAATGAATGATGAACTTAATGAGAACAATTATATTCTCCCACTTGGTCCATATGCTTAGTTTAATAATTTAAATTAATCTTTATCGAATAATTTTCTTAAGAAATAAATACATAAATCATATCGATAAGTCCTCTAAGAGTGAGTATTATCATCCATATATCATGATGTATTTAGTTTCTTGAGAATTAATCTTAGTATGGTAATTTTGCTTAATAAATAAACCTTATGTTTATTCTTGGTCTAATACAAATAGATTTTCTCAAACTAATATACACATGAATGAGAAAATATCATAATATATATAAGAGTTTCAATATAATTACAAAATAGAACCAAGTCCTATTTTTTCTACATGATCCTTGAATTTCAAAGGTGGCATGTCTTTAGTCAAAAAATCATCAATCATCAATCATCAATTCAGTGCTAATATGCTCAATGACTACTTTCTTTCCTTTTACACATTCTCTTATGGCTAAATAGTTAATGTCGATGTGTTTACTTCGACTTTCACTTTTATTATTTTTATCCATAAAGACAGCAGTTAAATTATCACAAAAAATTCTTAATGGCATAGAAATAGAATCCATGAGTTTAAGTCTAAAAATGAAACTCTTAAGCCATACACTATATGAAATAGCCTCAAAATAGGAGACAAACTCAACTTCCATGGTAGAAGTAGCAGTCAAGGTTTGCTTGATGCTTCTCCAAGAAATAGTTCCACCAGCCATCATAAAAATATGTCATGATATTGATTTACGAGAATCAACACAACTAGCGAAGTCTAAATCTAAGTAACCAATCACATACAGATTGTTTGTATGTCTATACATAAGCATGTAATCTTTTGTTCCTTGAAGATACCTCATCAAGGAACCAAAGAGCTAGTCGGCAAGCTCGCCAAGAGTTCATCGTGAGCTCACCAAGAGTTTGTTGAGAGTTCGTCGGGAGTTCGCTAAGAGTTCATCGGGAGTTCGCTAAGAATTCATCGGGAGTTCACCAAAAGCATGTCGAGAGTTCACTAGAAGTTTGTCGAGACTTCATTGGAAGAACAATTGATATACCGGACAAAGATTGCTTAGTTAATGCCTTAATTGTCATAGTTAGAACTTAGATTGAGTTAGGATTGAGAGGTAATCCCACTAACTCAGTTAGGGGCTAACTCGGCCCAAATTAGGACTAAATTGGGCCAAGAGAAAGGCTCATTCGGTGACTAAAGCTAGGGTCGACGGTGGCACTGCTTGAGACTCAATCTCCCAGGTTGTTTGGACTGTGGTACTACCGGATGGTGGTATCACTGGCAGTTAATGCTATCAAGTGGTCGTACTGTCCTGTCAGGCGATAGTACCACTAGACTAGGTGGTGGTACCATCCAATGTTAGAGTTTCATGTAGTAGTACGACTAGTACCCCGGAAACCCGGGATGAGGTACCCTTTGGCTCTAATTATGAAGTCATTATCGCATATAAATATCTCATTCCTTTCTGCATGAAAAGGTATCAAACTGTGAATGAAATCTTGAAGTGTTGGGGTGTGAAAGAATTGTAAAAGTGCTAAGTGTCCTACTCCTCTCTTTCTTCAACTTTGTTATCATTAGAGAAGAGGTGTGAGGGTTGTAAGGGTTGTCTCCTAAACCTGTGAAAAGGAGAAAGATTTGTAAGAAGGTGGTTGGTCTTCGCCTATTAAAGGAAGACCATTAGTGGATGCTAATGACCTCAACAGAGGAGGAATCGAAAGTGGATATAGGTCACAATGACCGAACCACTATAAATCCGGTGTGTTCTTTCCTTATTGCTTTCTTTCACTATTTAGCTATATTCTACACTTTGTATTTACTCTAAGTCATTATTTTTATTACTTTCCGATACAAATTTTGCCGAAACGATTATATTGAAAGAAATTTTTTGAATCAACAAAATTTTTATCGCTGCACTAATTCACCCCCCTCTTAGTGGCGTATTGATCCTAACATTTGTAACTAATCAAATCTTTTGCTTGAAGATGGTTTATTAATAGTTATATTATTAATCTTGATGATTTTTATGATAAAACTTATTTTTTGATTTTAAACGTTGATGCATGGTTTTTGGCATAAAAGAAAAGAACATGCTTATATGAAGTTAATCACATAAATCGAATAAAAAAAATGGGAATGCATTTTTTCTTAAAAATGCCATTATCCCTAAAAGTTTATCGAATCTTTCAAAAAGAGATTAGTGAATCTATTTATATTATTTTTTATGAATCTCTTGAATTATGAAAGTGGTTTTGATGATTTAAATTTAAATAAGTTTTATTCAAATCTTTCATTTCGAGATTTTTTTTTTTTGAATTAAGATCTCTTATTTGATCTCCTGTGTTTCTTTTTGCTATTTACTAAAGAGAAATTTTATCCAAATCATGATCTTGAATTCTCGAAATTATAACTTGAGATTTTCTTTATATGAATCAAGATCCCTTACTCTTTGTTCACATATGATTTTGTCATTAAAGAGAAGATTTATCCTAATGAATCATGTTTTTTCTCTTGATTCCTCTATCTTTATAACCTGAGATTTATTCTACATGAATCAAGATATGTTATTCTTCTATGAATCATTTTGCCATTTAGTAAAGAGAAAATTTATCCAAATAAACCATGATATGTCACTTGACTTATTGATGGTTACAACTTGAGTTTTATTATGTACACTCCCTTGTATTCATGAATTGTATACCTCATTACTCTTGATTTAAATTTATCTTTTTTATCATGATTTGAAAATTGATGTAAAGAGAAAAGAATTATAACATTATATTATTCCCTTCTTTTCGACAATGATAAAGGGGAGAAAGGATTGATAGTTTTATTATGTACACTCCCTTATATTCAGAAGATTGGACGTCGGGCTGAAAATTGGTATTGGCAGGTCAAGCAATGGAACCGCTTGTGAGATAGTGTACATCTCCATGAAACTTGGGTAGTGGTACCGCTAGGGCTAGCTATGGGTCACTGAATGGGCCTTCCACTGGGCCCAAAATAGCCCCAACTTCTAATATGTTCTACCCTGACCCAACGTCTGATTCTTCTGACATGTTCCACTCCGATGTCTAATCTTCTGATATATTCTACTCCGATTTAACGTCTGATTCTTCCTACTTTAATCGAATTGTCTTTCCATGATCGAAGTTAGTCCTGCATCACTCAAAACATACATTAGATTATAACTTCATCAATTGATTTCATCATCAAAATTTGAGATTCAATAGAATAGTGCTTGAGCTAGGTTCTCTAAACTCGCTCAACTATATTATGCTCCCACTGTGTCCATCAAGAATGTGTTCCTCCTTACGGAACACTACTTTCTTGGCTATAAAGACCTTTTGGTCATCAAGATGATAGAAATAATATCCACAAGATTTCTTGGGGTATCCCATGAACTTGCACCGTTCCATCCTAGATTTCAATTTGTCGGGGTTATGTCTCTTAATGTGAGTAGGGCAGCTCCAAATCTTAACAACCTTAAGATCGGGCTTCTTCCCTTTCCATATCTCATATGGTGTAGAAACTACCAATTTAGTTGGAACTCTATTCAGAAAGCAAGTTGCGGTCTCTAGGGCGTATCCCTAGAATGAGACAGGTAGATCGGCAAAAGTCATCATGGACTACAGTATCTCTAGTAGTGTGTGATTCCACTGTTTAAATATATCATTGAGCTAAGATGTATAAGAAGGTGTCCATTAGGATAGAATCTCATGGTCCTTGAGGAACTAGGTGAACTTTGTACTCAAGTACTCACCTCTTCGATCTAATTAAAGAATCTTAATACTTTCTACTCTGGTTCTCCATTTCATTCTTATACTCTCTGAATTTCTCGAAGGCTTCGGACTTGTACTTCATCAAGTACACATGTCCGTACCTAGAGAAATCATTAGTGAAAGTAATGAAGTAGGAGTAACCACCTATGACAAGAGTTGACATGAGACCATATATATCACTATGTATGAGTTCCAACAATTCAATAGCCCTCTCTCTAGTTCTACTAATTCAATATGAGACCATATATATCACTATGTATGAGACCATATATATCACTATGTATGACCATATATATGCACTATTCATCTCATCTCGTTTCCTCTTGGTCACACTTACATTCAAGATATGTAGAGTAATGTCTAGTATAAACAAACCATTATGCATGTTCCTCTCGTGATGATCTTATCATCCAATAATTTTAAATAATCATTGTTCTCAAAAACTAATTTATATCTACTAATTGTCAAACATGAAATAAAAATAATTTTTTTGATAATAGAAGGAACAAAATAACATGCATCCAATGCAATAATAGCTCTACCAAGTAGATATAGAGTGACCTTACCAACAATCACTACAGCAACTTTTGCTCTATTACCCATCTTGAGGTCCATCTCGCCTCTCGTTAATCTCTTAGGTCTTGCTAAAACCTACTATGAATTACAGATGTGATAAGTACTACCAGTATCTAATACCCATATACTATTATAAAAGTCTTATAATTGGAGATTGATCATGAACGTGCCTGAAAGCTTCTCCAAGCTTCTATTTCACCTTTTTTGTAAGGTAATCTTTATAGTTCCTCTTTCAATGCTCGTCTTTGTCATAGTGGAAGTACTAACCTTTATTCTTTGCCGGGTTCTTCTTAGCAACCTTTGCTTTACCCGGTCTGCCCTTGCCCTTACCCTTCTTAAGAGACTTTTCTATCTTCCTTTTCTTTCTAGTCTCACCAGCATAAAAAACTAGCTTCTCTTTCTTGATAGTGCTCTCAGCTTCCCTCAACATATTAAGGAGCTCAAGGAGAGTTATCTCAAGCTTGTTCATATTAAAATTCATGATGAACTAAGAAAAATAATCTGGTAGGGACTGAAGCACAAGATCCACACATAGGTTATCCTATAGGACCATTCATAACCCTATGAGTTTCTCTATCCATTTAATTATCTTAAGGACATGGTTCTGAACCGATGTCCCCTCAGTCATCCTAGCACGGAAGAGACTTTTGGATATCTCACATTGTTGAGTCATTCCCTGTTCCTCAAATAATTTACGGATATATAGGAGAATGGATCTAACATCTATCTTTTCATGTTATCTTTGTAACTCAAAAGTTATGGAGCCCAACATGTAACACTAAGTATGATTGGAGTCATCTATATATACTTCACGTACCAAGTGATCTATGTTAGGATCGCACTAAGAGAGGGGGGGGGCGGGGGGGGGGGGCGGGGCGGCGGGGGGTGAGGGTGAATTAGTGCAGCGGAAAACTTTCGATGATTAAGACTGCGTTCGTACGATAAAAACAATTTTGATGTGAAAGCCGATTCAGAAAGTTCTTTAACTCAAGATCTAGCAAAGTACAGTTGAAGTAAAGCAATGGAGGTAGTTTGCAGTTAAGATAGAGTGTAGAATGTAAATGCAAACCGAGATTTAGAGTGGTTCGGTCAATCTTGACCTACATCCACTTTTGGCTTCCTCCTCCGATGAGGTCACCGACGTCCACTAGAGGCCTTCCTTTAATAGGTGAAGGCCAACTACCCTTTTACAGCTTTACTCCTTTTGACGGGCTTAGGAGACAACCCTTATATATTTTCACTCCTCTCTTGAACGATCAAAACTTAGACGAAAAGAGGGAGAAGAACTTTTGACCTTTATAACAATTTTGAGCTCTAAAATTCTCATAATAAGATCAAGATTTCGGTGCCCTTTCATGCAGGAAAGGGTGGGGTTTATATAGGCCCCAACTGGTTTGAATTTGGAGCTCAAATCTGTTATCTCCCAAATATCCAGGGTCCTGGCGGTACTACCGCCATAACTGGGCGGTACTACCACTCGGAGACCGAGCTCAGGCGGTACAACCGCCTGATAGGGGTGGTACCATTGCCAAGAATTCCTGGAAGACCAAGACTCCTGGGTGGTGCCACCGTCGGCCCTGGCGGTGCCACCGCTTGGCAGGAATTCTAGGTCCGAATGGGCTAATCCATTCGGCCCAATTTGGGCCTATCAAGGGCCCAATTGTCCCCAAATTAAGTTAATGAGATCACCTCCCATTCCTAACTTAATCTATATGCTAACTATGATATTTAAGACATTAATATTGCAACTTGCTCCGGTGTGTCAATCGCTTCTTCCGACGAGCTTCCGGTGAACTACCGGCGAACATCCGATGAACCCTCGATGATGCTCCGGCGGACTTCCGGCAAACTCCTGGACTTGCGACGATCCACTTGGCGAGTTCCGACGATCTTCTTTGGCAAGCTCCTGGACTTCTCGGATTTGTTCCCAAAGAACCTCCGACGACCATTTGGACTTCTGTCGAACTCTCGAACCCCCAACGTGATCATGGTCTTGACTCCGGCACAACTCCTGTTGCATGCCTTACTTCTATCGTAGTTAATTCTGCATATGTAAAACAAACTTCGATCTAGATAATTAATACTAAGCATTAATCAAGTTGTCCGACATGTCATTGGTCCCTCGATGATTCGTCCAATTCTTTAGCGCATCATCCTCTCCTGCGGCCTATTGCCCAATCGGTCAGTTGACTCTGCAACTCCGATATCCTTGGCTCAATACCCGCTCTTCTTGGCCTGATGCTCAAATCCACGGCCCGAAGCCTTCTATCAATACATCGACCGATCCACCGACCCGATGTCCAATCTTCTGACATGTTCCTCCGGCCCAATATGATTTTTACTACTTTAATTGTCTTATCCTGATCGAAGCATCCTACGTCACTCAAAATGCAGATTAAAACATAAACACAATTATCAATTGGTTTCATCATCAAAATACGAGATTCAACAATCTCTCCCTTTTTTATGATGATAACCAATTGATGACGGAGTTAAACTTAACTCCCAGAGTTTAAACAAACTCCCCCTATCAATATGCTGTATTGATAGAAACTCTTGGATTAAAAAATCTAAGCAAAATGTCATGATAAAATCATGACATATAATCAACATACTTCTCCCCCTTTATCATCAACAAAAAGGAGAAGTACCATAATCAAGTGTTTGTGATATAAGTTCAACTCATTGTATGAAAAACATAGTATCAAATTTTATCATCATGCAATCTAGCAATTAAAGATGTGCAAGTTTAGCATGTTTGCTTTTCTTGAGATAGCAACTATTTGCTTCTCTTTAGACTACAAGCTAGCAATTTTTACGATATGCAAGTTTTACTATATACAAGCTAGCAAATATTTTGAAAGTAAATGCAATATAGCTTTCTTGTGTAAGCTCATGATTCTTGCTTCCTATTGCAATGTGCAAGTTGCAAATTTTGCTTTTTGACATAGGCAAGATAGCACTTATATAATTTTTGTTTCTTAAG